>NC_057802.1:127078225-127378225 GCF_018294505.1 Triticum aestivum
GGCGCCCGTGCCCGCCGGCGCCCCTCGCCGCCTCCGGCGCGCCACCGCCGCCTCCCTCCCTCGCCGCCTCCTCTTCCTCCATCGCCGGCGAGGCCGGAGCCCGAGCCTGTGTTCGTCTCCCTCGATCCAGATCCGGTCAACGGAGGTTGACCCCGAGCCCCCTCTTTTTCTCTCAAGAATTTTTCTGTTACAGCATATGCCTCTGTTCACAGCTCCATAACTCCTTGCATGTAGCTTCGATTCACGCGTGTAATATGTCAAATTGTTCGTCTCGTGATGCTCTACATTTTGTTGAATTGCACCATGTTAATTAGAGGCCATCTTGATGCCCAAATCTCTGTTGGAAGAGGGCTAGTTGCTGTTATCTGCTGGTTCTTATCAGAACTTGGAGATTTGTCATTTTTGTATCTTTAAATCTGTGCATCTTATGAGCATGAGCTCTACATGTGTTTTGTTGTATGCCATGCCATATTTCCAAGGGTGTATGCCATGTATTTTTGTGAGCTCTGTGGTGACTAGCACAAGCATGCAAAGTAGGCTCCATAATGTTTCTGATTTCAGGGACTTGGTGATTTCTCCAAGTCCTTGTCTGCTGTTATTTTGTTGCCATGTAAACTTGATGTTACAGAGAGATCCATGCATATTTTGGAGATGTTCAGTAAGGATGTTTTGTAGATATAGTTGTAATTGATCCATTCCTGCCCCTGTTTGCAATTATGGAGTGCCATAGAATGACTCAATCTTGCTCTACTTTTGCTATAAAATATTTCTGGCAGATTCTTAACATGATATTTATTTTTGGCAAGCTTATTGTAGTTGATCCATACATGCTATGCTTGTATTCTTGCCAGGGTTAGCTTCATAAACATGCCATCTTGCTATAGGTATACTTGGTTTGTCATGCATTGCTCTGTAGTGAGTGCATCAAGCTCACAAACATGCCTACATATTATAATTTCTGCCATGCTCTGTTTTCTGCAAAGTCTGAAACCTGATAACGAAACTTGCTATGTTTACATGCTTGCCATCATATCTTCTGGTCCTTTTTGGCTGATGATCAGTAAGGGATTTGTGTCATATTTTTGGCTGCTGATGTTTACATGTTTTGCTATGTTAAATTCCTGTAGCATGTTGATTTCGTGCTCTGAACATTGCTACCTGATGCTGTTTTCTGCCATGTCCAGTTTTTCACCAAGTCTGTGATCCTGTTATCTTTTGCACTTTTGCCATGCTTGTTTGAGATTGTTATGTTGTGAACTAGCCGTAGCTCAGTGCTCATCTTTTGTCAAGCATCTCCTGTAGTTTACTGCCATGTGCTTTGTTGCTATGTTGGAGTGCTGTAGCACTGTTGCTTGTTGCATTTTAAGTGCTATCATGCTGTTAATCGCAGATTCGTGTCATTCTTGTTTGGCTTGCCATTTGCAAACCGTGCATCCGATTCCGGTGATCTTTATATCGATTTCGACCGAAATCATCTTATCTTTTCAGTGGCATGCTTGGTTTGCCAAGTTACTGCCATGTTCATCATTTTCCTTCCGGAGCACGCATACGCATCGCATATCATATCTCGCACATCATACATGTTTTGCATCATGTTGCTTGTGCATTTCTCGTGATTGATTGTGGTTCCGTTTGCCTGTGTTCTTGCCTTGGGTAGAGCCGGGAGACGAGTTCGTGAACGAGGAACCTGTTGAGTACGCTTACGAGGATCAAGCTTTCGACAACTCTGTGAATCTTGCAGGCAAGATGACCACCCTCGAAATCACTTCTATCTTTGCTTTGCTAGTTGTTCGCTCTTTTGCCATGCTCCGCTACCTATCACTTGCTATATCATGTCTCCCATCTTGCCATGTCAGCCTCTAACCATCCTTTCCTAGCAAACCGTTGTTTGGCTAAGTTACCGCTTTTGCTCAGCCCCTCTTATAGCGTTCCTAGTTGCAGGTGAAGTTGAAGTTTGTTCCATGTCGGAACATGGATATGTTGGGATATCACAATATCTCTTATTTAATTAATGCATCTATATATTTTTTGGTAAAGGGTGGAAGGCTCGGCCTTATGCCTGGTGTTTTCGTCCACTCTTGCCGCCCTAGTTACTGTTATACCGGGATTATGTTCCTTGAGTTTGCGTTCCTTACGCGGTCGGGTGATTTATGGGACCCCCTTGACAGTTCGCCTTGAATAAAACTCCTCCAGCAAGGCCCAACTTTGGTTTTACCATTTGCCGCCTAAGCCTTTTTCCTCCGGGTTTTCGCGAGCCCGAGGGTCATCTTATTTTAACCCCCGGGCCAGTGTTCCTCTGAGCGCTGGTCCAAACTAGAGCACCATGCGGGACCGTCCCTTGGCAACTTGGGTTATGTTGGTACCTGTACGCTTCGCTTATCCGGTGTGCCCTGAGTACGAGATATGTGCAGCTCCTATCGGGATTTGTCGGCACATTCGGGCGGCTTTGCTGGTCTTGTTTTACCATTGTCGAAATGTCTTGTAAACCGGGATTCCGAGACTGATCGGGTCTTTCCGGGAGAAGGTTTATCCTTCGTTGACCGTGAGAGCTTATGACGGGCTAAGTTGGGACACCCCTGCAGGGTATTATCTTTTGAAAGCCGTGCCCGCGGTCATGAGGCAGATGGGAATTTGTTAATGTCCGGTTGTAGAGAACTTATCACTTGACCCAATTAAAATACATCAACTGCGTGTGTAGCCGTGATGGTCTCTTCTCGGCGGAGTCCGGGAAGTGAACA
The DNA here is from genome assembly GCF_018294505.1 of Triticum aestivum. Taxonomy (NCBI): domain Eukaryota; kingdom Viridiplantae; phylum Streptophyta; class Magnoliopsida; order Poales; family Poaceae; genus Triticum; species Triticum aestivum. The sequence continues at coordinate 127,080,964 of NC_057802.1, forward strand.
CGGTCTGTGTTACGTATGACGTAAGTAGGAGTTCAGGATCACTTCTTGGTCATTGTTAGATGACGACCGTTCCGTTGCTTCTCTTCTCGCTCTCTCTTGCGTATGCAACTCCACCCTATATGCTTTTGCCGCTGCAGCTCCACCTCACTACACCATCCTTTCCTATGAGCTTAAATAGTCTTGATCTCGCGGGTGTGAGATTGCTGAGTCCTCGTGACTCACAGATTCTACCAAACAGTTGCAGGTGCCGACGATGCCAGTGCAGATGATGGGGTCGATCTCAAGTGGGAGTTCAACGAGGAACGTGGTCGTTATTATGTGTCGTTTCCTGATGATCAGTAGTGGAGCCCAGTTGGGACGATCGGGGATCTAGCATTTGGGGTTGTCTTATTTTCATTTGGATCTTGACCGTAGTCGGTCTATATGTTTGTATTTTGGATGATGTATGAATAATATTTATGTATTGTGTGAAGTGGCGATTGTAAGCCAACTCTTTATCCCATTCTTGTTCATTACATGGGATTGTGTGAAGATGACCCTTCTTGCGACAAAACCACTATGCGGTTATGCCTCTAAGTCGTGCCTCGACACGTGGGAGATATAGCCACATCGTGGGCGTTACAGACAGCTAGTACAAGCTATCCTGACAAAAGTGGTCTTCCCTGCGGAAAGCTCTGGTGGTGACGCCGTCTTGGGCTCCACGATGACCTCCGCCTTGTCGTCCTCCTGGTCTTGGTCTCGTTGCACCAATATAGCAACCTTTTCCTGATGCCTCGGTACTCCTCGCCTGCACTGGCCTCCTTAGCACCAAAGAGGAAACAAGGACGCTGCACGCGCTGGCGCCCGCCTGGTGTCGTTCGTCATGGCTCACGTCACGAGGGCCTCGTTAGGTTTTGCCCCGCCTTGATATCTCTGCTCCTCGTGAGCCTGCCTGGCTAGGCCACTCTAGAGGAGGTCTTGCGTCGTCCGCCTCGTGAGGCTTGGACCCACGCGAGGGTCTTGGATGCCTTGTTGATGAAGATGGGCTGTACGGCCTGCTTGCTTAGCCACGCCGTGGGCCGCAGGCAGGCAAGTCTGGGGACCCCCATTCCCAGAACGCCGATAGTAGCCCCCGGGCCCATGGTGCGCTCGGGCTTGGCTTCGCGGCAAAGCCAAGGGTCAAGTTCGGCGCACCGCGGGCCGCAAAAGCCTGCGGCCTTGGTTGACGCGTGGCAGTTGATTGGACGTGGGCGTCTCCGCTTCCCCACGCTGCCTTTGAATCCGCCTAGCTATGCGGCCCCCGCGGCCTACACAGTTATTCCTCCGTCGCATGCGCCTCGCTTCCCCAATCCCCCTGCTTCCTTGAGACTCTGCTTCCCTTCTCCGATCTGACCTGCCCTCCCCTTGCTTCGTTGCCATGGCGCCAAAACAAGCGGACAAGGGGAAGAAGCCAATGTCTCCATCAGGCGCACCTCTAGCTATCGAGCCGGCGCTAGGCCGATCCCGGGTGCTCAACGACGAGGCCATGGACAAGGTGCGTCTGATGCTTGCTTCCAGCTTCAACGAGTGGGGAGAGACGGTGGCTTGGCCTGCGTCTCGCACTCGCATGGCTCGGGCAGCCACCGAGGTCCCAATCTTCATAGATGCCCTCTGGGCTGGCCTGATTCCTCCCTTATCTGCCTTCCTCAATGCGGTGCTAGAGCATTACCAGATCCACATGCTGCATCTTGACCCCCAATCGGTGACTCTTCTTGCTGTCTTCGCCTTCGTGTGCGAAGCCATGGTGGGCATCGCTCCTTCGGTGGCCCTCCTCCGCCACTTCTTCTCATTGCACCTGGCCGCCCCTCGGCAATGCTCGGGGTGCGTGAGCTTCCAGGCCGTGGCTGCGACCGCGGGCGCGGGGATTGACTTCGAGCTCCCTTCACCCACGAGCGAGTTTCGTACGCGATGGGTGTTTATCGATGCCGGCGTGCTCAGCCCTCTGCTTCGTCTCCCGACGGGGCCTGCTGTTCCAAACCCCGGCTGGAGCCACCAGAAGCTCTTGAGCCCCGGCCTTGCTCTCGTCTGGGCCAGGCTGAGGCTGCTGAAGGACCGCGGCGTGACCGCGCTGATGGTGGTGAAGGAGTTCGTCAAACGCCGAGTTGCTCCGCTTCAGCGCCACTCTCACCCAATGTGGACCTTGCTCAACAGTCAGGACCACATGAGGTTCCAGGAGTCTGGGCGCCGTCTTGGGACGCGGCAAACAGTGCTCAAGGTCTTGACGGGTGTCCCTTCGCCGGTCGAAATGCCTGGGAAGAATTGCCTGCTGTATCGCTGCAAGAACAAGGATGAGTTTGCAGCGAGCATGCCTTCCTTCGACGAATGGGGGCTGCGGCCGATCGGACTCGTGGGGCCCCGCGAGAACCCCGTCGTCATGGTTCTCTTTTTTGACGCCAGTGCCGAGCTCGCCCCAGGTGAAGGTGCGGGAGAGCGAGCTCCGATGGGAGCCGGTGGCTCGAGTCTTGAGGAACACGTGTCGAGTGGTGATCCTGGGGCGTCGTCTTCGGGGGCCTGTGACCCCCGTCCTGAGGCGCCTATTATTGTGGAGGTGCAGCATGCGGCTCCCGAGGCCAAGGCTCCAGGAGCCTCGGGAGGTTGTGGTGAGACGGTGCCCGGCTGTTTGCCGCAACCGGGCACCCCTGAAGATATCCTTCCAGGCTCTTCTTCGGCCCCACTGCGCACCGGCCGTCACGTCCAGCGTTTCGGTCGTCTTTGTGTGGACTCCGAGGAGCTCCGCAAGAGGAAAGGATCCCCTAGCGGCAGCAACATCTTCGGGCTGTTGAAGCGGCGAAAGTACATCGCCATTGACGCGTAAGTACCTTGTTGTCACGGCTTCCTGCGTGTAGCCTCCTTATCCTGACGTCAGTTCTCCAGGGCTCCTTCCGCTGAAGCTGTTGCGTCTCCCGAGAAGCGGCCTCCTCCTTCATCAACTCCCCCATCCGCCTTGACCTTCCCTGGTCTTCCTACCGCCCTTGGAGCTGGGTCGGTCGGGGGAGCATCTCTGCCTTCGCGGCGCGCCGAGCCCACAGCTTGGCCATCCCTCCCCCACGGTCTGTCGTGGAGCTTGGCGGGCGTGCCCAAGGCTCCTCCTTCGCTCATGGGCAGCAGCTCGTTGGCTTCGATCTTTGGTTCCTCTTCAAGCAGCGAGCCTCGGCCGGCTTGGGCTCCTCGCGAGGATGGGCTGGCGTCAGGTGCGGCATCAGCCCCCAGCCCCCTGCCGGGGGTGGCGTGCCGCTCGGCGCCCCACCCGCAGCCCCCGAGGTGGAGAACGAGGAGGGTCGAGCGTTCGAGCTCGAGCGCGGGCCGAGCGTGGTTTGTCACGAGCTCTTCCAGGAGGCGATGGGAGCGATGAGCCAACTTGGTGAAGAGCTCGCGGGTGTTGACTCGCGCCTTGAGGCCGAAGGTCTCCGGCTGGTGGAGGAGCGGCGCAAGTTGAGGGTCGCCATCAACCTTGGTCGCTATCAGCGCGACCTTGAGAATGCGAAGGCCGAGGCGTCCCTCAAGATCGCCCATGAAGCCCGCTCGCGAGCCTTGGAAGAGGCTCGCGAGGCTGACCGCCATCGCGAGGCTGCGGACAACATGCATGGGAGCTCCAGGCCTGGAGCGCATCCCTTGAGCAGCAGGTGAAGGCACGCAGGGCCGCTCTTGCATCGCTGAGGGGGACGCCCACGGAGGATGAGGAGGTCCAGAAGCGCGGTGAAACGCTGGCCCTGGAAGCCGTGGAGCGCAGCCTCGAGCTCGAGCGACTGGAGACGAGGGAACGTCAAGTTGCTCAAGCAGAAGATGCCGTCGGGGCTCGCGAGGCCGGAGTTGAGGAGGAGGTGAATCGCCGGGTTGCCGAGGTTCGCGCGGACCTGGAGGGTACGTACGACCTGAAGCTGAAGCTCGCGGGTACGGAGGATGCGGGAAGGGCCGCTGCCCTCAGGCCCAAGTTGGATGAGGCTATGAGGCGCGCGGAGGCCACGGCCGCCGCCCTGGTTACGGCGCAGGCGGACTTGGCCTCCGCCCGCGCCGAGCTGCGCTCCCTTTGTAGGCGGGTTGATGACGCTGAGGCCGTTGCACGACAGAACATGGAGGAAGTGCTCCAACAACGAACACTGGAGTGCGAGCATGCTCCTATGCTTTAGGATCTCCGGAACAGGGCCAACATCGCCCTGGGCCATATTTGTGACATGGAGGTGCCGGCCCCTCACTCGAACGACTATGCCAGCCATCTGACCTTCTTCACTGAGGTGGTGACGCGCCTGGAGGCTCGATCTGCCAGAGCTCGCCAGCTTGTGGAGGAAAGGGGGTGTGGCCTGCTTGAGCGCGCTTTCTCCTGTGTTTTCAGCCACCTTTTGAATGCCGACCCAACTTTGATTTTGACGCTGCCATCGCTCCCGTTCCCACAGTCGTCCGGGACGACCTGGCGCGTTGGGTTGAAGACAACATGGACGCGTTGGTCAGGGCCTTCACTTCGGAAGATGACGGGGTGGTGGTCGCCGCAGACGAAGGCGACGTGGTTAATGACGGCGTTGGGGGCGTCGCCGGTGCCGGCGACGATGCCGAGAAGATGATGATGCCGCGAGTGACGCATCCGCGGGTGATGTAGCGAGCCACATTTCTGGCTGATCCCATGTTCTCCTGTTGTTTCATCCTGCACACGAAGCTCGGGCATGGCCCTTGGAAAACTAGTGAGAGCATTTTGGGAGGGGGAGCCCCTCATGTAAACAAATTGCAGTTTTACTTTCCTATGCGGTGCGAGTTCGTATCCTTCCGGACTCATGAATCCAGGTGCGAGTTCTCTGTCATGGTTTACCTCAGTCAGCACCAGCTTTGAGCTGGGTCACAAGGCGTCGAGTTTCTGAGAATCCTGCGGAGCTTGTCGCCCCGTCAGGAGGGGCCCCACGAGAGGTGAGCACCAGTTGCAGTGCTAGCGCACGCTTGGTGTGCGCGTGCTTCGCGCAGTCCCGCTCGCGAGGAGCTCGTGAGGGGAAGGCGATGGACATGAGTCCCAGACAAAACGAGATCCAGAAGGCAAGAAATTGCTCAAACGAGAAAAAGGCTCACCCCGCTCGCATCGATAAAAACTCAGCTTCAACTCAAATCCAGATCCAGAAAGCAAAGCTACAGAAAGAGAGATCCAAAGCAAAAGGCCGCGTCCGGCATCTAGTCTAGTCTTCTGGTCTTCAAGTCTTCTCACCAGCGCGGAGCTAAGTGCTGCCAGTAGGCGTGGGAGGGAGCCCCAGGGCCTGAGGCCGGCACCCCTGAGACTCTGGGGCATGTACAACCCCAACTCATTATTACGTGAGAGTGTCACAGGCGGCGAGCTTCACATGCACTGGGCCTTCTTCACAGGTACCGGCCTTGCTTCATATCGCCAGAAGAGGGCCCCGCCTTGCGCCAGCCTTGACCTCCTTTGAGCCGACCGGTCACCAGGACGACACAAAGGAGGGAAAGAGGACGCCAGCGGTGCCCTCAGTGACCACAGGTCCTCTGCTGGGGGAAGGGTTGTCGAGGCCTCCCCGGCAGAGGGCCTACCTCCGGGTGTCACCAGGCGTCGCGCGCCGCGGGGAGGGGCCTTGCTCCTGGCTCCCTCCTGGCGGCCCCCAGCGTGTCTCCCTTGTTGGAGCGGGTGCTGCCATGCCAGAGTCGTCGATCGACGCTGCAACCTGATTCATCTGCAGCTCATGGTTAGCATAAGCCTGTTCCTGAGAGATTAGCGGTACCATGTAGTTGTCGTTGCCGGCGCGATCGTCGTGGTTCTCTGTTGGTTCTTGGAAGGCTTCAACTCCTAGCGCCCCCTCTCCCCAATCTTCTCCAATGAATGAGCCGGGGTCGTCCTCCGATGCGTACTCCTGGTCCATCATGCGGGGCACATAGGCTTCCGGGGCCGTCACCCCGAACACCTCGCCGTAGTGCCCCACGCTCCATGTTGCTCGGCCCAAGGTGGCGTCCTGTGGATGGTAGCATGGCATCCGGCCAGGACCATGGGGGGTGACGCTTGCGCCCATGCCTGTCACGGGCGGCATGGGAGCAGCGGAGCTCCCTACGCCACTGGCCGTGCTGGTGTTGATGAAGCCCCCGGGCGTTGCTGACGGCGTGCGGTTGTGGTGAGGCCTGTCGTGTGGCCCTGCGGTGGCCTGAGGAGAAAGTCGATAGCAGAAAGGTGGCGCCCCGGACGCTGCCGCATCTAGCAGCTCGGCAACCCGCTCCAGTAGTGCATCCCGGTCACTCTCCATCAGCCTGCATCGCAGCAGCTCCCTTGCCACCGTGAGTGCCGCCCGCATGTTTGCTTGCTCCCGTCGTGAGTGCGGTGCCATTGCCGCGGCATGACTCGCCGCTCTTGCAGTGGCTCGTACTTGCCGCGGGGTGAGGATGGACGACGCCTGGCCGCGCTGCCCGCGCCCGGTGGAGTTTGGTGGCGCTCGCGCCGCCTGGAGCGCGGGGTCGAGGTCTTAATGGGCAGGCGACGCTGCCCGGGCTGGCCAGGCTGCCCAGCGATCGGAGCCGGCCCTTGAGTCGCCGGACATCGTGGCTGTGGAGCGTCGGCGAGCTGGTTGGTGGAGAAGAAGCTCCAGCGCACCCCTACCTGGCACGCCAAATGTCGGATGTGGGGTTCCGGCAAACCCTTAAGGTTCGAACACTGGGGTGCGCGCGAAGTCTTTCCCTCCTACCGATCTACACCCTAGCTCGCTAAGATCTCGCAGACGAACTCGACGAACTCGCAACACAGAGAGACACGGGGTTTATACTGGTTCGGGCCACCGTTGTGGTGTAATACCCTACTCCAGTGTGGTGGTGGTGGATTGCCTCTAGGGCTGATGAAGAACAATACAAGCGAAGAACAGCCTTCTGAGCTTGAGGTGCTCTTGTGGCTAGGGTAGGCTCTCGATCGGGTTGGATCAAGCTAAGATGAGATGCCTCTACTATGGTGGCTAGCTCTACTTATATAGGCCCTGGTCCTCTTCCCAAATATCGAGCGGGAAGGGAGCCAACAACGGCGGGCAAATTTGAAGGGGGACAGTTAGTACAAGCTATCCTGACCAACGTGGTCCTCGCCTGCGGAAAGCTCTGGTGGTGACGCCGTCTTGGGCTCCACGATGACCTCCGCCTTGCCGTCCTCCTGGTCTTGGTCTCGTTGCCCCAATATAGCAACCTTTGACTGATGCCTCAGTACACCTCGCCTGCGCTGGCCTCCTTAGCACCAAAGAGGAAACAAGGATGCTGCGCGTGCTGGCGCCCACCTGGCGCCCGCCTGGTGTCGTTTGTCATGGCTCACGTCACGAGGGCCTCGTGAGGTTTTGCCCCGCCTTGATATCTCCGCTCCTCGTGAGCCTGCCTGGCTAGGCCACTCCAGAGGAGGTCTTGCGTCATCTGCCTTGCGAGGCCTGGACCCTCGTGAGGGTTTTGGATGCCTTGTTGATGAAGATGGGCCGTACGGCCTGCTTGCTTAGCCACGCCGTGGGCCGCAGGCAGGCAAGTCTGGGGACCCCTGTTCCCAGAACGCCGACACATTCCAACACTCGAAGCATATCAGTATAAGTTCACTCAACATACTCTGAATGGATCAAGGCGACTGAAAACGAAGTTGGAGTTTCAACATAGTTCACCAACCTGGGTAAAATGCCTCCGAAGCATAAAAGTCGGGTCGGAACCATCTTCAACCTCTTCTCCACTCGGACCTCGATCCATTCGGGGGCTAATGACGATGACATGTACCTAGGGTAGGGTAATAGGCCTGATCTAGACACCCTTCCCAAGGACACTGACCTAGGGTCAAAGGCATTCAAAAGTGCAGCAACATCTACCGACTAAAATCACCTCAAAGTGCAACCCACTCAACCAACAATTCCACTCGGATAACCCAATTCCATTCGACCAGGATATAATCATTCGACCATACCAGAAACCACTTGGAGAACAGAAGGTCTAAAGTCACTCAGGATGGCAACAGTCAGGCATTCACTCTGTAGTCTTGATGATCATTTATATGTCTTTATTATTGGCGTTACCAGTAACGTCTCACCTTAATGTACATTGAACCCCTTGTAACGTGGGCTGGCTACGGTCCTGGCGCACTCTATATAAGCCACCCCCTCCACTGGGACAAGGGTTCGCACCCCCTGTAACTTCGCGCATAATCCAGTCAACCAAGCCTCCGGGCACCAAGACGTAGGGCTGTTACTTCCTCCGCGAAGGGCCTGAACTCATAAACCTTGCGTGCACAACCTCATCGTAGCTAGGATCTTGCCTCCTCCTACGTACCCCCTATTCTACTGTCAGACTTACTCCCATGATAGACGGTGGTGTCGGCCATGGATGGAGTCAAGGCTTCGGTACGCGGGAGGTCGAGGGAACTAGGTGGGAGGATCCACCGGAGTTAGATAGGAGATATGGTGGTGGAGGAACGAAGAGAGGGGCCCGGGCTTGAGTGAATTTAGCCGGAGGACCGAGGTGGCCATGGCGGCAATGGAGAGTGAGGAGAGCGGCTCGAGGTCGGGGAAGTGGCTGGGGAGGGCTAGAGGAGAGTGGTGAGGTCGATGGTGAAGAGAAACAGGGGCGAGGTGGCTTATATAGCCGAAGGGAGGAGGTGTCGCACTGGCCGTCGCCGCGGATGCGTGGGCGGACGAGCTGACGGAGGGGGAGAGGCGTCCAGGGAGAAGGAGACAGCGAGGGGAAGACACTGGACATGGTCACGCACGCGAAGACGACGAGAGGGAGAGGGGCAGGAGCTAGGCGACGTCCTGGACCAGGCCACAGCGAGCAGAGCAAGTGAAGTGGCATGCCAGTGGCGCAGTCACCACGGGACAAGGCAAAGGGGGTCACGAGAGGCAGGGAAACTATATCTAGTGATACGTCTCCAGCGTATCTATAATATATGAAGTATTCATGCTGTTATATTATCATTCTTGGATATTTTACAATCATTTATAGCAACTTTATATCATTTTTTTGGACTAACTTATTGACCTAGTGCCCAGTGCCAGTTGCTGTTTTTTGCTTGTTTTTTTTACATCGTAGGAAATCAATATCAAACGGAGTCCAAACACCGCAAAACTTTTTGTGGATTTTTTATGGACCAGAAGACATCCTATGGGCTAGAGAAGCACCTGGGGGTGCCCCGAGGTGGCACAACCCACCAAGGTGCGCCTGGGGGCCCAGGCGCGCCCAGGTGGGTTGTGCCCACCTCGGTGGCCTCCTGCAGCCCCTCTTTACCCTGTAAATTCCCAAATATTCCAAAAACCCTTGGGGTAAACCTAGATCAGAAGTTCCGCAGCCGCATGCCTTTGTAGCCACCGAAAACCAATCTAGACCCCATTCCGGCACTCCGCCGGAGGGGGGAATCATCACCGGTGGCCATCTTCGTCATCCCGGTGGCCACCACGATGAGGAGGGAGTAGTCCACCCTCGGGGCTGAGGGTTTGTACCAGTAGCTATGTGTTTAATCTCTCTCTCTCTCTCTCTCTATCTATCTATCTCTCTCGTGTTCTTGAGATGTCACGATCTTGATATATCGCGGGCTTTGTTAATATAGTCAGATCATATGGTGTTTTCCCCTCTCTATCTTTTTGTGATGAATTGAGTTTTCCCTTTGAGATTTCGTTTTATCGGATCGAATACTTTTATGGATTTGAGAGCACTTGATATATGTCTTGCATATGGATACTCGTGGTGATATTATGATATTGTATTCATTCACTTGATATATGTTTTGGCACTCAAATCGCGGATTCTCGAGGTGACATTGGGGTAATATACGCATCATCATGCACAACCTGGTGTCAGCCAAGCAATTGGTTCATACTTCTTAACGCGCTTAAGCTTTTTCAACTCTCATGCAATACATGAGCGTGAGCCATGGATATAGCACTATGGATGGAATAGAATATGATGTTGGAGGTTATCTCGAGAAGACAAAAAAGAAGAAAGTCTCACATTGACGAGGCTAATCAACGGGTTATGGAGATGCCCATCAATTGGTATCAATGTAAAGAGTAGGGATTTCCATGCAACGGATGCACTAGAGCTATAAGTGTATGAGAGCTCAAAAGAAAACTAAGTGGGTGTGCATCCAACTTGCTTGCTCATGAAGACCTCAGGCATTTGAGGAAGCCCATCATTGGAATATACAAGCCAAGTTCTATAATAAAAAATCCCACTAGTAATATATGAAAGTGACAAAATAGGAGACTCTCTATCATGAAGAACATGGTGCTACATTGAAGCACAAGTGTGGAAAAGGATAGTAACATTGTCCCTTCTATCTTTTTCTCTCAAATTTTCTTTTCTCTCTCTTTTTTCTTTTTTCATTGTTGGGCACTTTGGCCTTTTTTTTCTTGGGCTCATTTGGCCTTTTTCTATTCCTCACATGGGACAATGCTCTAATATTGATAATAATCACACTTTTATTTACTTACAACTCAAAATAAAATTACAACTCGATACTAGAACAAAAATATGACTCTATATGAATGCCTCCGGCGGTGTACTGGGATGTGCGATGATCTAGCGTGACATGTATAAAAAATATGAACGGTGGTGGAGCCACAAATGCTATGTCAACTATATGATCATGCAAAGCAATATGACAATGATGAGATGTGTCATAATAAAACGGACGGTGGAAGTTGCATGGCAATATATCTCATAATGGCTATGGTGAAAGTGCGTTATATCGACTAGAGGGGGGTGAATAGGCAATTTTTATAAATTCTTCACTGAGGAATTTGTGGGTGAGGAAATTCCTTAGCGAAGAACTACTTGCAGCGGAATAAGTACTCAAAAGTATGCATAGCAGAACACAAGCATAGTCATCATGATGAAATGAAAACAAGCACAGAGTACAGAAAGCGTAAACACAGGATAACACAAGATGAAGACAAACAGACTGAGGAAATTGAACTGAGGAAATTGAGAAAGTCTTCAGTCAAAGTCTTCAAACACAGATATGAACAATTGCACAACACAGGAATGAGGAGATGAAAGAGTTGAGGAAATAGAACCAGTTGGCTTGGTGAAGACAATGATTTGGTAGACCAGTTCCAACTGCTGTCTCAGTTGTACGTCTGGTTGGAGCGGCTAGGTATTTAAACCTGAGGACACCCAGTCCCGGACACACAGTCCTCACCGTATTCTCCTTGAACTAAGGTCACACAGACCTCGTCCAATCACTTGTGGTAAGTCTTCAGGTGACTTCCGAACCTTCACAAACTCGGTCACTTGGCGATCCACAATTTCCTATTGGATGCTCTAGACCATGACGCCTAACCGTCTGGAAGAAGCACAGTCTTCAAAGGTAACAAGCGTCGGATCCACGCAGGATCAATCTCTTCAGTGATGCTCAATCACTTTGGGTTTGTTGGTGTTTGGGTTTGGGGTTTTTCCTCACTTGATGATTTTCGCTCAAAGTCCTCGGAGGATGGGATGCTCTCAGATGACAAGTGTCAGTTTCTCTCGGAGCAGCCAACCAGCTAGTGGTTGTAGGGGGCGGCTATTTATAGCCTAGGGAGCAGCCCGCATGATAAAACATAAATGCCCTTCAATGATATGACCGTTAGGTGGGTAGATATTTTGGGACAGCTGGCGCATAGCACAGCAACGGTTGGAAATTTGAGGTTCAAATTCCTCCGGGCTATCATGTTCCTCACTGTGTAGGCAATCTGCACTGGCGAATTCCTAACTCCTCAGTCAGAACAAATTCCTCAGAGACCAGAAGAACTTCGTCTCTGTCACTGAAGAATATGACTGAACTGTATGAGGTTTCCAATGGCTTCACTCGAAGGGATTGGTAGGTGTAGGATTTTGAGTTGAGCATCACATGGAAATTTTTCTTTAGTATTTCCTCGACCCCCTTTAACAGTACGGTGTTTCCTATGACTCAAGAAAGAGAAAATGAAACTACGAAAACAAAAGTCTTCACGCTTCATATTCCTCAAATGAATACCAAGTCTTCAAGGTCACACCAATTTCTTCACCTTCAAAGTCTTCAGAAAGTCTTCAGAAATCCAAAGTCTTTAGTCGAAGAACTTCATTTTTAGGGGTCGACTTTCTCTGTAATTATCAAACTCCTCATAGACTTATAGATCTGTGTACACTCACAAACGCATTAGTCCCTTAACCTATAAGTCTTCAATACACCAAAATCACTAAGGGGCACTAGATGCACTTACAATCTCCCCCTTTTTGGTGATTGATGACAATATAGGTTAAGTTTTCAACGGGGATAAACATATGAAGTGTAAATACTGATATTGAGGAATTTGATTGCAAGATATAGAAGAACTCCCCCTGAAGATGTGCATAGTGAGGAATTTGCTTTTGAAGCAATGCACACTTGAAGAGTTGAATCATGGAGATCTCCCCCTATATCTTGTAATTCATACACGCATTTGACATAATATATGAAGAATTTGAAATGCGTGATGAAATATGGTGACTGATGTAATTCAGCATGCGTGCAATAACATTAACGAGGAATGCAGAAGAAACAGCAAAAGTATCAGGTCACCATAGAGTTTAAGTTTACAACTCGATCCAGCAAATTCTTCAAAAGAACGAGAGTTGCAACTTAAAAAACGCCCATTTAAGATAGACCCGCTTGAAGACTAACTCAAATTTCTCCCCCTTTGTCATCAAATGACCAAAAGGGTCGAAAATGAGGACTAACGCCCCTGAAGAATATCAAGGTCATGAAGGAGCGTCAGCGTTGTTGGGGTCGGTTGTTGGAGTAGGGCCTGCCGCAGTGTCGTCCAAATCTTCATGTTCATCAGTGTCACATGATGAAGAATAGGAGTTGGCCACCAAGGAAGGAACCTTGACCTTCTTGTACTTCTTCAAAGGAGGTGCATCCCAGTCAAGATCGTCCTTGAGACCCATTGTCTTCAGATCTTCTTCACTATAGACTTGAGACAGAACAACTCAGGTGCGGTTGAGGATTTCATGAAGGTAGTAGTGGTTTTTCTTCACTGCATTGTGGGTAGCAGTCATGTTGTGAAGAATTGAACCAAACTGACGCTTGACCCATTTATGATTGCGATCAACCTTCTGGTGAAGACTAAGGAGAAGCTCACGGTCAGTCATCACCCTGGGTGCTGTGCCTTGAGGATTTTTCTTGGGTGCGTTGGCGGCAGAGTCATGGGTGGCAGAGTCATCATTGGTGGAGTAGGATGCAGCCTTGCAAAATTGACCATCCAATGGACGAATGCCTTCATCAATTACAGCAGTAGCCTTGCCCTTTTCATTAGCTGAGGAAAATGTCCGTTTGAGGACTTCAATTGTGGGCAAGTAGCTACAATGGTTCAGTGTATCAGCTTTATAGTTGAGTGAAGACCTTGTCCTGATGAATCTCATAATCCAAGGTGCATAAGGCTTCAACTCAAATGGTGACATGGCGACATTAGCCAGAGTCCTCATGAAGAAATCATGGAAGTTGATGGGAATGCCATGAATGATATTGAAAAGCAGATTCTTCATGATGCCAACGACTTCTTGTTCATTTGAGTCGTGGCCCTTGATTTGACTCAATGTCTTCATCAGAATGCGATAGACAGTCCGAGGCACATACAACAATTCCTTCACAAGGAATTTTGTTCTTGAGGTCTGACCTGGCTTCTAAGGCTTCATCAGCACTTGCATGTAGTGATCGGCTAGCTCAGGTTCATTGTAGACGCAACAAGCACCTTCAAGGGGCGGACTAAGAGGTAAGGCACGAAGCAATTCAGTAGCAGGTGCCTTGTAGTGAGTGTTTTCAGACATCCAGTCCAGCACCCATGAATTCACATCTTCAGAATTTCCGGTGATGTGCAGCGTTGCATAGAATTGAAGAATAAGTTCTTCATTCCAATCACAGATGTCAGTGCAGAAATTTAACAGTCCAGCGTCGTGAAGAACACTGAGGACTGGCTCGAAGCACGGCAGAGATTCCATGTCCATGTGAGGAATGTGCTCATGATCGAAGCCTTTGTCTTTGTCGAACAACACTGAGGAATAGAAATTTGCCTGGCTGGCAGTCCAGAAACGCCTCTTCCTTATGCGAGCGGAGTCATAAGGGTTGTAATCAGTGAAGAATACATGCTCGCCAAAGAAGGCATCAGTCTTGAATTTTTGCTTCCTGGAGAATGGATCCTTTGGTTTGGGCAGAGGAGTGTCAGTGAGTTGCATCACAACCTCAGGAATCGCAATCCCAGGTTCTTCAGGCTGAGGAATTTCTGGTTCCTCTTCAGTGGCAGCCTGGTTCTTGAATTCTTCATTTTCAGTTTCTTCAGCACTAGCGGCTGGAATGTCTTCATGAGCTTCATCAGATCCCATTTGAACTGTTGTGACTGGGGACTAAGGAATTTGCTGCAGTGGAGTGAAGAGTGGAGAATTGGGGTGCTGACTTTCCCAAAAGTCATCATTCATCACAGGTGTGGTACAGCCAATGTCCACATCTTCATCTTCAATTTCTTCAAACGCCGGCCTCTTCAGCAGTAAACTGAGGCACAAGCGAGGAAACAACTGGGGTTGAAGGGATTTCATCCACTTCAATTTCTTCATCCATCTGTTCTGACGTAGCAGCAGAAGCAGTTTCTTCATCAGATCCGCTAGGGATCACATATTCTTCATCAAAAGGAACAAGGTCCTTTGATGGCATGGTTGAGATTGGAACAGCATCAATCGAGTTTGCAAAAGAGCTGGTCATAGGCTTCATTTTCTTCGGAGCAGAAGAATCTGAAGAAGCTGATGCTTTCCTTTTCTTCACTATTGCACGCTCTGCAGCCTTGGTCTTCTTCACATCTGATGCAGATGGAAGGATTGGAGTTGGAGTAGGCGCAGGTGGAGTAGAGGAATTTGGTGCAGTTTCTTCAGGCACAACTGATGCAGTTGCCCTGACCTCTTCATTTTCTTCAGGCGCACCACAAGTGGGTGCCCTGGGAATTTCATCAGCGGCTGGAATGCAGTTATCAGCCCTGGAACTCACATTATCTTCAGCAGCCTGATTGTCATCAGCGGTGCTGGCATGTTCTTCAGTTTGCTGAGCAGATGCTTCAGCCGGAGTGACTTCAATATGCACAGGGGCAGCGGCACTTGAAGTGAGTGTATTCGTCAGATTGACGAACCTGACCTTGGCTCCTTTCCAATCAGCATAGTAAGCGTTGAAATCATCGCTGAGGACTTTGATTTCAGACTGGAGCTTTACGAGTTCATAAGTTGTCATAGAGACAACGTTGTTGTTCAGAAACTTCTCCTTCCTGTACTGTGCTTTCTTGAGTTGTCTGGCCTTCTCATATTTCCATTTTTCTTCACTGATGAAATGGATCAGCATGTGACTTTGGCCAGGTGTCAACTTAAAATCAGGCATAGGAGTGTTTGGGTCCTTGTGCCAGAGATCAATATAGTCGAGGATCAGCTTTGGATCCAAAAGCAGTGGCACTTCTGTGCCCTTGGCTCTAGCGGCCCTGACTTGCCTGTCTCTGATGATCTTAGCAAGTTCTTCATCATCAGCTTCATCATCTTCAGACGGTACTTGGAAGGCGACCTGCTTCTTCTGAGGACTTGGGCGAGAGCCTCGTCCTGCAGTGGTCTTAGTCTTCAGTAGAGAGGGTCCTGTTGAAGAATATGGTGCAGCTGAGGAACTAGCTGAAGCTCCTGAGGCAATGGAGATGCCTGTAGTCCTTTGGCACGTGGCAAGATGCACAGGTGCTGAGGATTTTGTCGGGGCAGCTGAGGACTTTGGAGGAGCAGGAGCGGCTTGAGGAATTGGCCGTGAGGGCTTAGTTGAGGAAATTGGCTGTCAGGGCATTGAGGAAGAGGCACTTGGCTTGTGCGCAGGCTTCTTTGCCATGGATTTCTTCGGCCTTACAGAGGCCTCAGCAACAGCAGCAGTGGAATCTTCGTTGAATTTCCTCACTGCATCTTTTGCCTGTTTGGCCAACTTGGCCTGGCGCTTGGCCCATTCTTCAGGAAAATCCTCACCGTGCTTGATTCTAGTGGGATCTGCCTCTTGGCCAGGTGCCAATGGAGGTCTTGAGCATGGAGGAGTAACAGCGAATTTCTTCATGTATTTTGGAGTCACATACCTGTACTCCCTCCACTCTTTTGCCCATCTCCTTTCTATCCTCTGAATGCGCACCTTGCGCTGATTTTTATCTTCCTCAGGGGGTGTGCAGTACCCAGCATAAATGTCCTCAGGGATTTCAAAGGCAGTATTGACCTCAGGCCTCTTTTCTCCTTTCTGTGGCCTCTTTTCATTAGCCATTTTCTTTAGTTGAGGAATTTGAACAATTGAACTCTCTGAAAAAGTATGCAACTTTTCTTCAAGGAACGCTGCAAATGAGTTAAGTTGATGAGAACCTAGTGATTCAGTAGCGGACATGAGTACCTGTGAACAGAGTATAGTTGCGAGGAATTTGGAGAGGTCATATGTGTTCTCATAAGGTTTTTCAATAAGAACAAGTTTGAGGAATTTGACCAGATGAGTCTTGAAGAATTTCACTAAGCGTTCTTTGTCTTAGGTTCCAGAGTTGTATAGATCGAAGATCCCCACAATTGAGGAATCTTGAAGAAAAGTGATGCTTAGAGAAATGAATCAAGAGCATATGACATGTGAGGTGTTTAGTGTGTGAGGATTTGAAGAAAAACACCTTTGAAGATTTTGTAGTAAACATTTGAATCAAAGTGGGCAGTAAAAGTAACTTTTAATTACCCTAAACAAAGAACACGACAAACTAGGATGTGGAGAAGTGAAGCTCGTTTGAGCAGATCTTCCACGCCCTAACTTGGCGGAGGAAGACGGCTACGGCGGCGGCGGAGTGAAGATTTCCGCGGCCGGCGTGAGTACGACGGTGACGAGGTCGAGGCAGTGAAGCTCTTCCACACCGGCGACGATGATGTAGTGGCGGCGCTAGGGTTTGAGAAGCTCGAGCTTGGAGAGAGGTCGAGCGGAGTAAAAGAAGTGAGGAAGGGGAGACGGGTATTTATAGCCACGGTGAAAAACGGTTCGCCCGAAGAAATTGGACGAACGTGCCCCTGACCCTTCTCCTTCGCATGACATGTGTCACCCACGTATTGAGAAGTGGAGATCGTGTTAGATCGTGGGTGAATAGATAAGTATATCATGGGAAGCGGAACGGTTTGAGCGGCAAAGCCGAAAATTTGGATAAAATAAGTTAAAAGTTCCGTTCGCAAATTCTTCAGCTGACAAGGACGCAGTGAAGATTTTGAATGAGTTTCAATTAGAAAGCACATGAAGAATTTGTGAATGTTGTTGTAACGCCCACGATGCGGCTATATCTCCCACGTGTCGAGGCATGACTTAAGAGGCATAACCGCGTTGTGGTTTTGTCGCAAGAAGGGTCATCTTCACACAGTCCCATGTAATGAACAAGAATGGGATAAAGAGTTGGCTTACAATCGCCACTTCACACAATACATAAATGAATCATACATCATTCAGAGTACACACATAGGTCCGACTACGGAACCAAAATAAAAGAAGACAACCCAACTGCCAGATCCCCGATCGTCCCAACTGGGCTCCACTACTGATCAACAAGAAAAGAAACAACACAACGGACAAGATCTTCATCGAGCTCCCACTTGAGCTCAGTTGCGTCATCTGCACTAGTATCCCTGGCACCTGCAACTGTTTTGGAAGTATCTGTGAATCACGAGGACTCAGCAATCTCACACCCGCGAGATCAAGACTATTTAAGCTTATAGGAAAGGATGGGGTAGTGAGGTGGAGCTGCAGCAAGCACTAGCATATATGGTGGCTAACATACACAAATAAGAGCGAGAAGAGAAGCAACGGAACGGTCGTGAAGCTAGCAAAGATCAAGAAGTGATCCTGCCTACTTACGTCAAACATAACCCAGAAACCGTGTTCACTTCCCGGACTCCGACGAGAAGAGACCATCACGGCTACACACGCGGTTGATGTATTTTAATTGGGTCAAGTGACAAGTTCTCTACAACCGGACATTAACAAATTCCCATCTGCCACATAACCGCGGGCACGGCCTCCGAAAGATAATACCCTGCAGGGATGTCCCAACTTAGCCCATTATAAGCTCTCACGGTCAACGAAGGATATTCCTTCTCCCAGGAAGACCCGATCAGTCTCGGAATCCTGGTTACAAGACATTTCCACAATGGTAAAACAAGACAGCAAAGCCGCCCGATGTGCCGACAAATCCCGATAGGAGCTGCACATATCTCGTTCTCAGGGCACACCGGATGAGCCAGACGTCAGGTTGGCATAGACCCTGGTTGCCCAGGGGGTGCCGGACATCGCTCAGTTTGGACCAGCACTCGAAGGAGAACTGGCCCGGGGGGGTAAATAAAGATGACCCTTGAGTCTGCAGAACCCAAGGGAAAAAGGCTTAGGTAGGCAAAAGGTAAAACCAAGGTTGGGCCTTGCTGGAGGAGTTTTATTCAAAGCGAACTGTCAAGGGGGTCCCATAAATCACCCAACCGCGTAAGGAACGCAAAATCAAGGAATATAACACCGGTATGACGGAAACTAGGGCGGCAAGAGTGGAACAAAACACCAGGCATAAGGCCGAGCCTTCCACCCTTTACCAAGTATATAGATGCATTAATTAAGATAAGAGATATTGTGATATCCCAACATAAACATAATCCAACATGGAGCAATCTTCATCTTCACCTGCAACTAGCAACGCTATAAGAAGGGGCTGAGCAAAGCGGTAACATAGCCAAACAACGGTTTGCTAGGAAGGGTGAAAAGGTTAGGGGCTGACATGGCAGTATGGGAGGCATGATATAGCAAGCGGTGGGTAGCGCAGCATAGCAATAGAACGAACAACTAGCAAGCAAAGATAGAAGTGATTTCGAGGGTATGGTCATCTTGCCTGAGATCCCGCTAGGAAGAAGAGCGAGTCCATGAAGAAGACAAACGGATGTAGTCGAACGAATCCTCACAACTCCGGAACGAAACCGAAGCTAACGAGAGAAGCAACCCGGAAAGAAACAAACAACATAGTAAACAACCATCACAGAAACATGGCATGATGCACAATCAAGTATGATGCATGTCCGGTTTACTGATGCATGGCATGGCAAAGTGCAACAAACAATACTACAAATTAAGTGGAGCTCAATATGCAACGAGTTGCCTATTGACGAAACACCACAACAATTATTTAGTTCTCTCTCGTTTATGTACCCAACAATGTTAAATGTTGATTACCATGGCAAGAAGTGAGACATAAGTAATCTACACATTTTAGGCAATTTAAATGAGGCCGGAAGGACAAACAACAATTCCCGGAAAATCCTCATGTCCATAATTTAGATTTGGTACTGTTCTACCATAAACACAATTTTAATGTTGTTAAACAGCGAAATGAAGTGCACCAGGTTAAACTAGGCATTTTTCTACCCCATTTACATATATAATTTATTAAAATCCGAGCTACGGTTATTTAGTTATGAAATAAATCATTTTAACATATTATTCGAGCAAAATTAATCAAACAACATTTTAAACAATTTTAATATGGGTGAAAGTGGCATATAATTAAACTAGATGAAATTCTAGACATTTTTCATATATAATTTATTTACAAAAGATGCACGGTTAATTAATTATTAATGCATGAACATCAAGGGTTTTTCTGCAAAACTGTAAATCCTCGGATAATTACTAAAATCGCCGGAGGGAAAAAAACAAGAACTGGGCCGAATCTAACTGGCCCAACAGTGCAACAGGTTTGGGTGGCTGCTCACATCGGGCTCTCGGGCCGGAAGCGGAGAGGCGGCTGGGCCTTCCTGGAGCTAGGCGCGGCAGGGGAGGTCAACGCTCGCGGACATGCGGTCGTCCTCCTGCTCGAAGCAGAGGATGCAGGGGGCGATGACCACGGCTGGACTTGAGGACGGGGACGACGAGGCGAGGTGGAACGGATCCAGGTGGAGGCGACCAGGAACAGGGCGCGGGCGCGGATCCGACGTTGACAAGCTTGAGGCGTCGGCCATGGGAGCTCCAAGGAGGGCGGTGGCTGTTGCTGTTTCCTGAAGAAGGAAAAGACAGAGAGAGGATTCAGAGAGGGAAAAGATGAAGGGAAGCAGAGAGAAGGTGAGCAGGAGAAGGACGGGAGGAGGAAGCACGACGACCTAGTTGCTGCTGCTGCTGCTTGCCGGCGTCGCGCCGGGCGCACGGGACAGGCGCGGGGAGGACGGGGCTCCGCTGGGAGGAGGGAGGAGGCGCACGGCTGCTGGTGGCGTTGGTGCTCCTGTGGGCGTTCATGGCGACGTGCAGAGGAGCTCGGGCTCTTGCAGGATTTGGGCGGCGGGGTTCCGGCGACAAGGAGCGCGGGGACGCCGAGCTACATGGTGCAGGAGATGGATTCGGCGTGGCTCGCCGGATCTGGCGCGGGAGGAGCTCGGGAGGGCAACCATGGCGCGGGTGTGCTCCTGTAAAAAGGCAAGACCGAGATGTTGAGAGGAGGGAGAGAGACACTGGGAAGGAAGAAGAAGCAGGGTAGGAAGGGGAGGGTTCCTGCGGGGGTCACCGACGGCAGGGCTCGCCGGAGCTGCGGGAGCTGATGCTGCTCATCGCCGGCGGGGACGGCTGGCTCGATCCGCTCGGGTTCGAGCTCCTGCGGGGCTCGCGCGAGGGAGGCTGCTCGTTGGGTGCTCGGCAGGAGGATGGAGGGGGGATCGAGCAGAGGAGGAACTCCACTCCTCTAGAACGGACGCGCGAGGCAGAGGGAGGAAACTACGGTGGTTGGTCGATGGGATCTGGGAGGATCCCGAGGGAGATTTTGGAGAGAGTGGCGGCGGCTAGGAGGATGGATGGGATATCTCCCTAGAAGTTAGGGTTTGTCCATATTTAGACTAGGGGTCTTAATATAGGGAAATAAAGGGGTATTTTGGATCATTTGATAAAATCGGATGGCTGAGAAAATATAGTTTAGGAAGTCCAAAGAAGAAAACGGTGATCTTTTATAGATGTTTGGGGATGATCCGAATCCAACGGTAACAACAAATCCGGGTCGGGTTCGGGACAATTTTCGGACGTGCACGAGAAGGGGCTTTATGCATTGAGCAGAGAGGCTCAGACGGTCGGACAACAAAGAACGGTTGGACTGAGAAAGGTCAACGGAGACAAGGGGGGGGGGGAACGCGGCAACTACGAACGAATGCAAATTTTTAAAACATGACGACAACGAAGTGCCGATGCAATGCAAATGATGCGATGATGAATGCAACACACAAATAAAACACACGCCGAACACGAAATATATGGAAGGCGTCTGGAGCGTCGGTCTCGGGGCATTACAACACTCCACCACTACAAGAGGATCTCGTCCCGAGATCTAGGATGGCACCGGAGAAAAACGGAAGAGGAAGAGAAGATGTAAAACTAATTGCTTCTTTTCTTAGATAAATGAGTGAAACCAAAGAACCTTGAGAGGTTGCAAACTTGAAAGAAGAATACGACGGAGTTGAACAAAATTTAAAACACTCCGTTATCAAAGAGGAACAAGGAACCTTACAAGAACCTTGTAGGTTGAAAAGCATGGAAAAGAGCTTAACGGATCAAAAGGAATATGAAAACACACCGGTAGAAAAGAGAAACAAGGAACTCCATGAGAACCTTGAGGTTAAGTGACACAACAGATATTTAAACCACTCTGGTTAAAACAAGATAGAGAAGGAATAAGAATGATATAATTTGGGCAGCACTCCGGCTGTAAATGGAAGGAATTGAACATGATCTCGACAAGATGAGAGGATACTCGATGAATTTACCAACACATTGCTTTCGGAACTAATGAAAGAATGGCACAAGGGGTAAGAAAGATTTCAGACAGCACTCCGGTTGAGGAAGGAGACAAAACTTGACAGAATGGGAAGAACTTGAAAAGAGGGCACGACACTCCGGTTAAACGGATAAGAAAGGAAAAATTACATGATCTTGACAAAACAAGATGATTGGTCGAAGAGAGCAACATCACAAAACCTCCGGAAACAATGCATGATAGTTAGATAGTTGGAGTGAATAGAACAAAGAGTGAAACCAACATCTCCTACCATAATTGAATTTTAAGGAGCATCCTTACGAAGTAGGATTGAACGGAGTTGTTGTAAAAATCAACAACGAAAGAACAAGCTTGTTGTGGGCTTAAGGAAAACATCTCAAAAACTTGAGGTGAAATTCTGCCACTAACGGAAAACAATAGATTGGATTGATATGAACAAGGAGACGATAAACTTATTTCGCCGGGAGGATAAATGAAGAACTTGGGTCATTTATGAGCACCATAAATAGCAAAAATCCTTAGGGAAAGCTTTAGGTGAAACATGACACAAGATAAATCCAACGAAGAGATTGGTGGATTTAAAATATCTCATTCTTGACAACATGTGAATCATGAAACGCGAACTCAAACTGTCAAGAATGACCTAACACCGCCTCAAATGATAAGGTAGAACGAATTGCACTTTAGAATGCAAGATGAAGAATGCTTGGACTCCACAAAACAAAACATGTGTTGAGCACCATGTTAATTTTAGAGTATAGCTTGGCGGGTCTTAACTCCGAGAGAAATCTTGAAGAACAATTGAAGAATGAAAAGAATCCTTGACGAACCACCATGTTGATCCTCCATGAAGAACTCCGGTAATAAAAGGATGATCAAATGAAAGGGAAAGTTGAAAAGAACTCCGGGAGAAGCCTTGCAATGATTAGATGAAGCTTTGAAATGATATAATTGAAATAACTTGGAACTCCGGAAAGAAAGATGAACAAATGAAATCAAGAATTTTGATGAACCTCCGGAATAAGGAATTGAATTTACTCGATGAAACAAGAATAAGAATTACATTATGCTCATCCTTCACCAATTAATTGATGACAACCAATGGATTTGTCATACTACTTATCCTCGTAGAAAGGATTAAGAGAGATATAACACAAACTTGAATAAGGTCTTGATGGTACCACCGGTGGGACTTGGAAACAACGAATGAATTAATATGATAACCAAGAAAGAGAACTCTTGAACGAACCACCGCGAGAATTGGAAAAGAAAGTAGCAAAGGCGCAATTCACCGGGAAGAATTGGAAAAAACGAATGAAGATACTTGAGGGGATTTAGATACATGAGAACGAAGAGATCGTGAACTGATTAGAGGATACTTGGACGATGCACCGGAATAATATGGAGATGAGTGAAGAGACATCACTTTAGAATAATTAGAGAACAAAGCTGAAAACTTAGAACGAAGAAATCTTCTGAAATGATGGCCTTTGGATGATCAAGAAACAAAACAACTCATGAAAATGCTCCGTATGGGTAAGAAAAGAATTGCGCGATTGGAAACAATTTGAGAGGATGGAAACAAGTAAGAACCATGAATCTTCAAGAGAACGGACCAAGATTCACGAGAAATTCTTCTTCGGTCTTCAAATGTGGAGAATGATGATGAGAAACACCACCATGAATTATTGAGATACTCCGGGATGAAAAATTAGAAAGATTGAACCAACAATGAGAAGAGTTTAAAAGATCTTGGAGAAAAACATTTGACTGATGATAATTCATTCTTACGTCAACCTTTGCAATGAATTTGAGAATAACTCCTAAAAGAATTAGAAGAGTCAGGTAAGATCCTGGGAAAAGACCTGTGGGTTAGGGCCCACTCAAAAGATACACCGTTGGAATGATTTAAAAGAGAGATCGCACTAGTTGAATTAAATGGCTTGAATGAGATAGCATCCTCAAAAGAACTTGAGTGAATTGAGAATGGAAACTTGAATCTTCTGAGATATCTTCATCATTCCGGAACAATTGAATAGCGAGACGTGGAAGATTAAGAGGTGCACCGGTACAAGAAAAACATTTGAAATGAGGAAAATATATGATCGACAAAGCTTGAATTGAATCCACCGGAGAAGAAAAAGAATGAAGGATGAAAAACTTGAAGAACATCTTCATGAGAACCATCGGGTAAGAACATTGATTGAAAAGAAAGAAGGGACTTCACATGAATAAAATGGATACTTGGTTAAGACATCTGATTCCTTGAAGGAAAAGGGTGGGAGGGCGGGAAAAACAAAGGCACCTTGGGGCGGATGAAACAAACACCATTGAGAAAAGCTTAGAATTGATCTTGCGGATGTTGAAATGACTGGATGCACTTGAAGAGAAACACGTCGGTTGGAAAGAATTAACATGACGACCTCGATGATCAAGAAGGATTAGTATTCACATAGCAATATGAGAACACCATTTAGGGAAGGTATGGATTCAACATTTGACTTCGAAGCAACTCGAATACCACAAATAAAACAAAACAAAGGATTGGCTCGCAGAATAAGCCGGAACAAACATATGATAGAGATTTCGTCCGAAGTTTTTGTGGTGGGGCCCACACGGGCTCGATCGTACAGCACCATCATGTACAAGGCAGTGCACATGACATACAAAGCGTCCCCGAGTCGGCATAGCCAAGGACTCTTTAAGACACTACGAGACCACTGTAAAACCAACCGTGGAAAGGCGGACCACTAGACGTCGAACCCCAATCTCATATCATGCATCTGTCGGAAAGATATCCTAGGAGCTACTTGAATTCCCACTTATAAACTCCCGAAACTTTCCGGTTATGCAATCAGGTGTTGGGGATACAGGGGACACAAAATATATCACCCAAACTAACAATACCTAGATCCAGCTGTATCCATCCGTCAACACATAACCAAGAAAACTCCGGAAATCGTTTACCTCAACCTTCGAAAAGCATCCGTTATACTAGTTATGGCAATACTCCCGAACTCCCGCCCCAGTACTGGGTGGCGTCGAGGTGATCTCACCAACAACTGCATAAAAGAGATTTCGATGTCGGCGAAACTCAGGTATTCCAGAACTGCAACGATAAAATTGTGACGACAACACCTCGGAGCTCAACTCCCCGGGACACTGCCACAACTCCTAAATGTCAGGAGGCACCAAGAACAATGTTCTCATCACAAAACCATCGGAACGATTCTAAGATACCTGCGTGATCCTAAATTTTTTTTTAGTGAAATTTGAGGAGAGAAGAGTCAAAACTTCTACGTCAGGAGGCCTCACCAGAGCGACGAAGGGACTGAGGAGTAAAAAGAATCCTACTCTCCTATATATATAATCCTAAGACTCAAAACATTTTTGTTCTAGACTCAACAACATCAGCGATTTGATCAAGCAGGGGGCTCCTAAGTCGGGGATGGCTCTGATTACCAACTTGTAACGCCCACGATGCGGCTATATCTCCCACGTGTCGAGGCACAACTTAGAGGCATAACCGCATTGTGGTTTTGTCGCAAGAAGGGTCATCTTCACACAGTCCCATGTAATGAACAAGAATGGGATAAAGAGTTGGCTTACAATCGCCACTTCACACAATACATAAATGAATCATACATCATTCAGAGTACACACATAGGTCCGACTACGGGACCAAAATAAAAGAAGACAACCCAACTGCCAGATCCCCGATCGTCCCAACTGGGCTCCACTACTGATCAACAAGAAAAGAAACAACACAACGGACAAGATCTTCATCGAGCTCCCACTTGAGCTCAGTTGCGTCATCTGCACTAGTATCCCTGGCACCTGCAACTGTTTTGGAAGTATCTGTGAATCACGAGGACTTAGCAATCTCACACCCGCGAGATCAAGACTATTTAAGCTTATAGGAAAGGATGGGGTAGTGAGGTGGAGCTGCAGCAAGCACTAGCATATATGGTGGCTAACATACGCAAATAAGAGCGAGAAGAGAAGCAACGGAACGGTCGTGAAGCTAGCAAAGATCAAGAAGTGATCCTTCCTAGTTACGTCAAACATAACCCAGAAACCGTGTTCACTTCCCGGACTCCGCCGAGAAGAGACCATCACGGCTACACACGCGGTTGATGTATTTTAATTGGGTCAAGTGACAAGTTCTCTACAACCGGACATTAACAAATTCCCATCTGCCACATAACCGCGGGCACGGCCTCCTAAAGATAATACCCTGCAGGGGTGTCCCAACTTAGCCCATTATAAGCTCTCACGGTCAACGAAGGATATTCCTTCTCCCAGGAAGACCCGATCAGTCTCGGAATCCTGGTTACAAGACATTTCCACAATGGTAAAACAAGACCAGCAAAGCCGCCCGATGTGCCGACAAATCCCGATAGGAGCGGCACATATCTCGTTCTCAGGGCACACCGGATGAGCCAGACGTCGGGTTGGCATAGACCCTGGTTGCCCAGGGGGTGCCAGACATCGCTCAGTTTGGACCAGCACTCGAAGGAGAACTGGCCCGGGGGGGGGGGGTAAATAAAGATGACCCTTGAGTCTGCAGAACCCAAGGGAAAAAGGCTTAGGTAGGCAAAAGGTAAAACCAAGGTTGGGCCTTGCTGGAGGAGTTTTATTCAAAGCGAACTGTCAAGGGGGTCCCATAAATCACCCAACCGCGTAAGGAACGCAAAATCAAGGAACATAACACCGGTATGACGGAAACTAGGGCGGCAAGAGTGGAACAAAACACCAGGCATAAGGCCGAGCCTTCCACCCTTTACCAAGTATATAGATGCATTAATTAAGATAAGAGATATTGTGATATCCCAACATAAACATAATCCAACATGGAGCAATCTTCATCTTCACCTGCAACTAGCAACGCTATAAGAAGGGGCTGAGCAAAGCGGTAACATAGCCAAACAACGGTTTGCTAGGAAGGGTGAAAAGGTTAGGGGCTGACATGGCAGTATGGGAGGCATGATATAGCAAGCGGTGGGTAGCGCAGCATAGCAATAGAACGAACAACTAGCAAGCAAAGATAGAAGTGATTTCGAGGGTATGGTCATCTTGCCTGAGATCCCGCTAGGAAGAAGAGCGAGTCCATGAAGAAGACAAACGGATGTAGTCGAACGAATCCTCACAACTCCGGAACGACACCGAAGCTAACGAGAGAAGCAACCCGGAAAGAAACAAACAACATAGTAAACAACCATCACAGAAACATGGCATGATGCACAATCAAGTATGATGCATGTCCGGTTTACTGATGCATGGCATGGCAAAGTGCAACAAACAATACTACAAATTAAGTGGAGCTCAATATGCAACGAGTTGCCTATTGACGAAACACCACAACAATTATTTAGTTCTCTCTCGTTTATGTACCCAACAATGTTAAATGTTGATTACCATGGCAAGAGGTGAGACATAAGTAATCTACACATTTTAGGCAATTTAAATGAGGCCGGAAGGACAAACAACAATTCCCGGAAAATCCTCATGTCCATAATTTAGATTTGGTACTGTTCTACCATAAACACAATTTTAATGTTGTTAAACAGCAAAATGAAGTGCACCAGGTTAAACTAGGCATTTTTTACCCCATTTACATATATAATTTATTAAAATCCGAGCTACGGTTATTTAGTTATGAAATAAATCATTTTAACATATTATTCGAGCAAAATTAATCAAACAACATTTTAAACAATTTTAACATGGGTGAAAGTGGCATATAATTAAACTAGATGAAATTCTAGACATTTTTCATATATAATTTATTTACAAAAGATGCACGGTTAATTAATTATTAATGCATGAACATCAAGGGTTTTTCTGCAAAACTGTAAATCCTCGGATAATTACTAAAATCGCCGGAGGGAAAAAAACAAGAACTGGGCCGAATCTAACAGGCCCAACAGTGCAACAGGTTTGGGTGGCTGCTCACATCGGGCTCTCGAGCCGGAAGCGGAGAGGCAGCTGGGCCTTCCAGGAGCTAGGCGTGGCAGGGGAGGTCAACGCTCGCGGACATGCGGTCGTCCTCCTGCTCGAAGCAGAGGATGCAGGGGGCGATGACCACGGCCGGACTTGAGGACGGGGACGGCGAGGCGAGGTGGAACGGATCCAGGTGGAGGCGACCAGGAACAGGGCGCGGGCGCGGATCCGACGGAGACAAGCTTGAGGCGTGGGCCATGAGAGCTCCAAGGAGGGCGGTGGTTGTTGCTGTTTCCTGAAGAAGGAAAAGACAGAGAGAGGATTCAGAGAGGGAAAAGATGAAGGGAAGCAGAGAGAAGGCGAGCAGGAGAAGGACGGGAGGAGGAAGCACGACGACCTAGTTGCTGCTGCTGCTTGCCGGCGTCGCGTCGGGCGCACGGGACAGGCGCGGGGAGGACGGGGCTCCGCTGGGAGGAGGGAGGAGGCGCACGGCTGCTG
This sequence comes from Triticum aestivum, assembly GCF_018294505.1. NCBI lineage: Eukaryota > Viridiplantae > Streptophyta > Magnoliopsida > Poales > Poaceae > Triticum > Triticum aestivum. The sequence continues at coordinate 127,109,172 of NC_057802.1, forward strand.
GTGGTGTTGGTGCTCCTGTGGGCGTTCATGGCGACGTGGAGAGGAGCTCGGGCTCTTGCAGGATTTGGGCGGCGGGGTTCCGGCGACAAGGAGCGCGGGGACGCCGAGCTACATGGTGCAGGAGATGGATTCGGCGTGGCTCGCCGGATCTGGCGCGGGAGGAGCTCGGGAGGGCAACCATGGCGCGGGTGTGCTCCTATAAAAAGGCAAGACCGAGATGTTGAGAGGAGGGAGAGAGACACTGGGAAGGAAGAAGAAGCAGGGTAGGAAGGGGAGGGTTCCTGCGGGGGTCACCGACGGCAGGGCTCGCCGGAGCTGCGGGAGCTGATGCTGCTCATCACCGGTGGGGACGGCTGGCTCGATCCACTCGAGTTCGAGCTCCTGCGGGGCTCGCGCGAGGGAGGCTGCTCGTTGGGTGCTCGGCAGGAGGATGGAGGGGGGATCAAGCAGAGGAGGAACTCCACTCCTCTAGAACGGACGCGCGAGGCAGAGGGAGGAAACTACGGTGGTTGGTCGATGGGATCTGGGAGGATCCCGAGGGAGATTTTGGAGAGAGTGGCGGCGGCTAGGAGGATGGATGGGACATCTCCCTAGAAGTTAGGGTTTGTCCATATTTAGACTAGGGGTCTTAATATAGGGAAATAAAGGGGTATTTTGGATCATTTGATAAAATCGGATGGCTGAGAAAATATAGTTTAGGAAGTCCAAAGAAGAAAACGGTGATCTTTTATAGATGTTTGGGGATGATCCGAATCCAACGGTAACAACAAACCCGGGTCGGGTTCGGGACAATTTTCGGACGTGCACGAGAAGGGGCTTTATGCATTGAGTAGAGAGGCTCAGACGGTCGGACAACAAAGAACGGTTGGACTGAGAAAGGTCAACGGAGACAAGGGGGGGGGGAACGCGGCAACTACGAACGAATGCAAATTTTTAGAACATGACGGCAACGAAGTGCCGATGCAATGCAAATGATGCGATGATGAATGCAACACACAAATAAAACACACGCCGAACACGAAATATATGGAAGGCGTCTGGAGCGTCGGTCTCGGGGCGTTACAGCTGTAGAGGACATAAACTCATATATATATATATATATATATATACAATGAAGAGAAACGACGGAAACAGTGAAGATTTTGCAAAGTTGAAGAATATGAACAACTGAGGAATTTCAAAACTGAGGAAAAACTCAAATTGAAGATTTTCAACTTCTGTGGTGGCGTGACCCACCGTATAAGAATGATGATTTCAGACACTGCGTACAATTGTCGTAGGGTTCTAAGAATCAAATTCTTCATTAATTTGTTCACACTTAAAGTGTTATTCTTCATTGATTGAAGAAAAACGTTTCTTCATGTGTTGCACATCTAAGTCATCAATTTTGCATAAGTGTTAGGATGAGTGTCCTTTTCAAAGAACATTCGAAGATTCTAAGATATTTAGCTCACACCGCAACTTGCTAAATCTCTTCCCATCCAAGGCCTTTGTGAAGATATCGGCTAGCTGTTCTTCAGTCTTCACATGCTCAATAGAAATGTCGCCCTTCAACACATGATCGCGAAGAAAATGATGACGAATCTGAATGTGCTTTGTCTTTGAGTGCTGAACTGGGTTGTGAGCAATCTTGATGGCACTCTCATTGTCACAGAAGAGAGGCACATTCTTCACGTTGACGCCATAGTCCTTGAGAGTTTGCTTCATCCACAGCAATTGAGCACAGCAAGAACCAGCAGCAATGTACTAAGCTTCAGCAGTAGACAGTGATACACAGTTCTGTTTCTTCGAGGACCAACAGACCAAAGATCGTCCGAGGAAATGACATGTACCAGATGTTGACTTGCGATCCACACGATCACCAGCATAGTTAGAGTCAGAATATCCAACGAGATCAAAAGCCGAGCCCTTGGGGTACCATAATCCTAGTGTTGGTGTGTGAGCTAGATATCGAAGAATATGCTTCACAGCCTTATGGTGTGATTCCTTCGGTGTAGCTTGAAATCGGGCACACATGCAAACACTAAGCATAATATCTGGCCTAGATGCACATAAGTACAATAAAGAACCAATCATGGAGCGGTATACCTTTTGATCGAAGTCAATACCATTTTCATCAGTGCACAGATGGCCATTTGTGGGCATCAGAATTTTGACGCCTTTGCAATCTTGCATGCCGAATTTCCTCAGTACATCCTTGAGGTATTTCTCCTGAGATATGAATATGCCATTGCGATGTTGACAAATTTGAAGACCTAAGAAGAATTTCAACTCTCCCATTATAGACATTTGATATTCTTCACTCATCATATAGGAAAATTCATCACTATAACATTGGTCAATACAGCCAAAGATGATGTCATCAACATATATTTGGCATACAAACAATTCATCATCATATGATTTAGTGAAAAGAGTAGGGTCGAGTGAACCGGGTTTGAAGCCTTTCTTCAGGAGGAATTCCTTCAAAGTATCATACCACGCCCGAGGGGCCTACTTGAGGACATAGAGGGCCTTATTTAGTCTGAAGACTTTGTCAGGATGCTTAGGATCTTCAAAACCTGGGGGTTGAGCAACATATACTTCTTCCTCAAGCTTACCATTGAGGAATGCACTTTTCACATCCATTTGATATAAAGTGATATCATGATGGTTAACATAAGCAAGTAATATGCGAATAGCTTCAAGTCTAGCAATAGGTGCAAAAGTTTCATCAAAATCAATTCCTTCAACCTGTGTGTAGCCTTGAGCTACTAGCCGTGCCTTATTCCTCACCACAAGGCCATTTTCATCTTGCTTGTTGCGGTAGATCCACTTTGTGCCAATGATATTGTGTTTGCGAGGATCTGGACGATTGACCAGTTCCCAAACGTTGTTGAGCTCGAACTGATGTAATTCTTCTTGCATGGCCTGAATCCACTCAGGCTCCAGAAATGCTTCATCTACCTTAGTGGGCTCTGAGATAGAGACAAAAGCATAGTGCCCACAAAAGTTAGATAAATGTGAAGCTTTTGAGCGTGTGAGAGGACCTGGTGCTTCAATGTCATCGATGATCTTCTCAATTTGCACTTCTTTTGCAACGCGAGGATGAGTAGGTTGTCGTCGAGGAATTTGATCAGCATTTTCTTCAGCACCATTTTCTTCAGCAATTTCTTCAGGTGCATTAGCTCGACGTTCTTCATGTTCTGGAATGAATTCTTCAGCAGATTCTTCGGTAGGAATGACATCCTCAGTAGCCTTGAACTTGATAGTTTCCTCAGGTGCTGGTTCATCTATCACAGAGGGTAGGTGCTCTCTTTGCGAGCCATTAGTTTCATCGAATCGCACATCTACAGTTTCAACAACCTTGTGAAGAACGGTGTTGAAGACTCTGTAGGTGTGCGAGTCCTTTCCGTAACCAAGCATAATACCTTCATGTGCTTTCGGTGCAAATTTAGCATTGTGATGAGGATCTCCAATCCAACATTTAGCACCGAAGACTTTGAAATAACTTACATTGGGTTTCTTGTCAGTGAGGAGTTCATAGGCAGTCTTCTTGAAGAATTTGTGAAGATATACCCTGTTGATGATGTGGCACACAGTATAAATTGCCTCAATCCAGAAGTGACGAGGCGTCTTGTACATGTCGGGTGGTAAGTGCGACATATGCCAACGGGTGACTTATCATTGTGGGAGCCAGTAAGACATCGCCGGTGCCTGGAAACGGGATAAGGCGAAGACATGCACGCCGGCGAATCTTACCCAGGTTCGGGGCTCTCCGTGGAGATAACACCCCTAGTCCTCCTCTGCGGGGTCTCCGCATGATCACTAGATCAACACGAGTAGCTACAAGTGCTCCTTGAGCTGTTTGGCTAGGGGAAGAAGAAGGGCAAGGCTAGCTCTCCTTTTCTCTCTATGTGGTGTGTAAAACTCTATGAGATCAACCCTTTGCATGGGTGTCCCGGGGGATTTATATAGGCCTACCCCCAGGGGTACATGGTAATCCAGTTGGGCGCGGGTCCCAGCCGTCAGTGTCTGTGCTCGCCGGCTTCTCCGCCGGCCGTTGGGGCCCGCCGACTGGTGGGTCCCGCCGGCTGCCGGCCTCTTGGCCGACAGGCCGACCCCACCGCCTGGGGGCCTTGTCGGCGGCTGGTTACTGTTGCCTCACCCCTGATGACGAAGGCTTTGTCGAGGTAAGCATGGCTACAGTGCCGCCGCCTTGCGGGCTCTCACTATAGCCTCACCTCGCCTTGTCTCCTTAATGATGCACATGTTTCGAGGGAGGGAGGTAGCCGGCTATTGGGAGCCGGCTACGCCCCAGGCCGACTAGGGGAGGCCGGGCCGCCTTCGAGCGTCTCTCTGGCTAAAGGGGCCCGCCGCCCGCGGGCCGTACTGGCGCCTGTCGTGGGTGACGTCGAGGTCAACATGGCTATAGTGCCGCGCCGGACGGGGGATGGCTGACCCGTATGGCGCCCTGTGGCCAAGCATGCCCCGGGATTCAGGGGTGGTAGGCTGTACTGCGGCCATGCCCCGTCTTATCACCGTTATGTGGGTGCAGTCTTGGTGGGTGCAGTCTTGGCTGGCTTCTGGGAGTCGGCCATCTCGTAGCTTTCTTCGGGAAGGTTTTTGAGGCCGGGTCGCCTTCTGGTAGTCGGCCCGGGGGATAGCCGGCCAGAGGAAGGCGGCCCCATGCTCTGGATGCTTGAAGGCTCGATTGGCCTGATAATTTTTTGAAGAGCCAGGGGGAGTCGGTTAGGCTACCTGTGGCCATTTACTCCGACAGTAGTCCCCGAAGCTGGTTGGGCTTCGAGGCTGAGAGGAGGTCGAGAAGCTCGGTCAGCTTCTTATCTTGACGAGCTAGCAGCTGGGAGCCGGCTTCGGTTGGGCGCGCCGTCTTGGCGAGACATCTGAGGTCTGAAGGCGGGACTCAGTTGGTGCGCACGCCGGGTTGCGGGCCGGCCGCTCGCCGCCCGCGTACCACGTGGCATCCTCCGGCTGGAAAAAGCCTGCCAACCCACACACGTGACAGGACGTCGCCGCAGGCCGTGGGCCCACCACTCCCACGCCTAGGCAAAGGCGCGGATTCTCTTTGGCCCAAAGCGGGCCGCACGCCTTCCGGCGGCAGTTTCTGCACGTCGTTAGGGCGCAATAATCACGGGACGTGGGGGAGTGGGCGCAGTTAATCCCATGTTCCCCCCATGCCTCGCCTCCTCGGCTTCGCCGTACGAGGCTATAAGTAGGGGGAGGAGGGGAAGCGACAGACGCTCGCATGCTCATCCTCTCCCCGCCATCTTCTTCCTCCTCCTTTCCATCGCAGCAGCATCTCGCCGCCACGCCGTCCCGCCAATCTTCGCACCACCCCGCAGCTTTGCCGCCCCAGGGCCGTGCTTTCTGCGCCGCCGCACCCTTTCTCGTCAGCTTCTCGCCATCATGCAGTATGGTGGAGACTGGGACGGCTCCAACGTCCATACGGACCACATCGACTTCCTCCGCAAGGCCCGACGGTTGCTCGGCAAGGACCAGGTGCGGGTCCGTCTCGCGCCGGAGAAGGAGATCACGCCGGCACCAGAGGAAGGCGAGCGGGTAATCTTTCGCTCGCACTTCCTGCGCGGCCTCGGTCTGCCCGCGAGCGCCTTCTTCTGCTCCTTCCTCGAGTTTTATCAACTCCAGCCGCACCACCTCACTCCAAACACGGTGGTGCTGCTGTCCGCCTTCGTCACTCTGTGTGAGGGCTTTCTTGGCGTTCTCCCCACCCTTGAGCTCTGGGGGGAATTCTTCCAAACCAAGCTCGGCACCCGCATGCAAGGCGTGCTGGCTCAGAGCGGTGCCTTCATCGCGATGCGGAGGCCGGCAGCCGACAACCCCTTCCCTGTCATCACGCTGATCCAGTCGGTGAAGCGCTGGAAGAAATCATACTTATACATGAAGAACATCGCCCCGCAAGGTGACTACATCAACTTGCCGGCTTATGTAGCCGGCCCGCCGGCTGGGAGGCGGCCCCAGTGGTCCTATCGGGCCGCGACGCTGTCGCCGGCTGGAGCCGCGGCCGTCGCCCGACTCCGGGTAATGATCCAGTCGGAGGGCCTGACTGGGTACGACCTGCTGGCCGCCTTCGTCATGCGTCGGGTGCTCCCGCTTCAAAGCCGCCCTCATCTGATCTGTCAGATGAACGGCCAACTCGATCCGAGTCGGATGTGCACCAAGGAGATGCCTCATGACAAGGTGGCTCATATAGTGAATTATCTCGCGAACTGCAAGCTCTCCGCAGAGTGGTAGTTTGGCAAGGAGCCGTACTCCCGTGCTCATCCCCCGCCTACGGTATGCTTTCTTTATCCTTTCTTCTTTTAGTTTTGTCACCAAGTTTTTCTTGGCCGACTCTGACCAGTCGGCACGTCTTGGCAGAACCCTCTCCTTCGACCTGCAGCCGGGACAGCGGGGGCGGATCGCCGATTTCTCCCCGACCGGGCGGAGCATGACTTGGAGGACCCCGACTTGGGGGCGGCCGCCATGGACGACAACACCGAGGCGGGAGGCGGCGACGCAGGCGTCTCCGGGCTTGGAGCCAGGTTCGACGACTGGCCGGATGACGACGAGGCGGAAATCGTCCCACGCCGCCAGCCGGCGTCTGACCATGGCGCGGGTTCCTCCGCCGCGCCGCCTTCTCGGGGCGGCGCGCAGAAGCGCCGGGCCGCGTCGGGCTTGTTCGGCAGTCGGGCGAAGAAGCCCAAGGGCGGGGCGGCGGCGACCAGACGGGATGAGGCGGCCGCGAAGGCGGCCCACTTCTGCAAGGTGGTGAAGCAGCCGCAAATGGTGTCGGCGTAAGTGTAGATTCTCTTGCATACTCCTTCTTCTTTCCTTGTTGATTTCTGAATCCTTGTCTTGTCTCAAAAATCAGGGCTCCGCTTTCTCTTGAGCGGGTTGCTGCCGCCTCTGTGGTTGGATCGCCGGGAGGATCCGGGAGTACCCGCCGTGTGGACCCCCGCGCCGAGCTTCAAGCAGCGACAGAGCGAAATGCGTGGGAGGCGCGGGAGGCGGAAGAGCTGAGGGCGGCCGCCGCCAAGGCGGCGCAGGAGGAGGCGAAGGAGTCGGCGAAGGCGCGGGCTGACGCGGCGGCTAAGGCCCAGGCGGAGGTTGCAGCGGCAGCGGAAGGGGCCTTGCTTGTCACTCCCCTGCGTGTCGCGGCGCCTGAGATCCCGGAGCCCCCGCCGAAGGAAGCCGGCGGCGACCTGCCGGGGTTGGAGAGGGAGGATGACGTCATCGTCCAGGAGAGGGAGGCGGCACCGCCCTCGCCGACTGGGGCGGCCCAAGGCAGCCGGCCTAACGCGCCGCCTGCGCAATTGGCTGGAGGCGAGCCGGCTGTGAGGACGGACCTGGTGGTCCGATCGCCATCGCGCCAGCGCGCGGGGAAGGCAACTTTGGCTCCGGACCCGCAGAAGGCCGTGGGCCCCAGCTCGTCGGCCCAGGACGTGGAGACGGCCAGCGCCAGCTCGGGGTGGACGCCAGGTGGTGGGACGGCCGTGGTGAATGTGGCGGCGCAAGAAGTCCGGAATCGGCTTCAGTCCCAGGCCGCAGTGCTGAGGCAGTATAATGACGAGTTCCTCGCGACACGGGCGGCCATTCAGGTAAGTCTTCCCGTTTTTTGCTTCTTGATCTTGGTTTCTTCTGTGGGGGCGCGTCAATGCACCCACTGGGTGTATTCCCCGTGTTCCGAGTCGGCTGCTGAGCAGGCGGCTTGGAACTTCTTAGTAGGCTTGGTTTGCTATCTTGTTCTCATTCGCGTCTCTGTCCGACTTGCAGGACTACCACAACCTCCGTGCGGCTGCCTTCAACTCCCAGGCTCGGGAGCTGACCCAGAAGACTGCTGATCTAGCTGAGAGCCGGGGTAAGTGCTTCATCTTTTATCTCACGTGGGGGCGCGTCAGCGCACCCACTGGGTGTAGTCCCCGAGATTCAGGCCGACTGCTGAGCAGTCGGGTCGGATCTTTCTTGACGACTTCTTTCTTATTGCTCTTTTCTTCTCTGCCATATCTGCAGCGGCCAACGCCAAACTGAGGGAGCAGCTGGGTCGGACTCAGGCCGCCCTTCGCGCTAAGGAAGCCGAGTTCGACGCCTGGGCTCAGGAGTGTGACCGCCTGGTCAAGAAGCTGGCCGACCATGAGGAGAGCCACAAGGCGGCCCTGAAGGCGGTGCAGGATAGCGAGTCCGCCCTCCAAGACGAATATGAGACTGAGGCGGCGAGCTGGGCCGAGGCGAGGCAGTCGTTGATCAATGGCTACGGCCAGATCGAAGACTTGGTTGACGGTAGGCCGCCCTCTTCTTCGTTCCTTGCTTGCCGCTTGCCGTTTGGTTCACTCTCTAACTTGGTATTTTTCTCTTCTTTCTTGTGCAGAGTACTTCCCTGGCAACTCTACTGCCGCCAACCAGGTCATCGAGGCCCACCGCGAGGCGCAAAGGCAGGCTGGCGCTGAGATCGCGCCAAACGCTCGCCGGTCGCTTGAGGAACAGCTCCTGGTGATTCAAGCCCACCTCCAGCCGGCTCACCGCATGCTCCGCCGGCTTCAGCGTGTTGGGGCGTAGGTGCTGGCCGCTCTCTGGTCCGGCGAGGTGATTCCCGGCACCCCCAATCGGACTGCCGACTGGCTGGAGGTAGCGGCCGGCCGCTTCGAGGCCTGGAAGGCTTCTGCGGCTCGGTCAGGCGGCAGGCGGGCGCTGGAGTTCGTCAAAGCCTGGTATCCTGAGCTGAGTTTGGACCAGCTGGCCACCTGGCGGCAGGAGGCCGACACGGAGCTGGAGCCGGTGCGGCCGGCTATCATCCAGCGTGCCTCGGCAATCGCCGACTACACCGACACCAGCACCTTTGCTGCTGAGGTGGATGATAACGATGTTTCCCAGCCGGAGGAGTGGTTCGGGCTGAACCCAGCAGATGGCGAGGACTCAGCGGAGGAGATCGACTCCAGCGACGAGGGCGAGGAGGAGGAGGAGGAGGGTGAAGACGCCGTGCCAGATGGTGGAGCAGCCGGCCAGCCTCAGCTTGACCGTGCCTCCAGCAACAAGGCGCGTGCGAGCGCACCGCCTGCAGCCGGCGATGATCAAGCTGAGACTCGCCAGTCGGCCACTCCTCCAGCCGGCGCTGCCTTCTTCACCGACCGGCCCGGCTCCCCTACTGCGCCTTTAGTCTAATCTGTCGCCTTTACTTTCCTATTTTATTACTCTTTGAACAATATTTCGTTAAGTTTGCGCAGTTTCACCCACTAGCGGTGTATTCAAACTATATTGACTGTCGGCCTGTTGAAGGCCTTATGTGTAAATATAATCATGCATGTGTTTGGCTTTCCATTGTTCTTGCTTTTCATCCTTTGGTTGTTTCCTTTGCCGCCCTCCCTTGGTTGCCGCCTTCCTAGCCGGACAGCTGCTCTGCAATCTGTGGCTGGAGAAGTGCTTGGCCTGTTGGGAGGGCAAGTACTCTAGCTTTCTTGGATTGTAGAGAAGTGACTGGGAAGCCGGCCAGCCGGCTGTTTTGACAGCCGGTAGGCATGGTTGGAGGCTGGCTTGTGTTATATAAGTTCGTTAGTCCTTAGCCGTTTTTTGTGTGGGCATCCTTTCCTGCCTTTGGCTCTTGCTAGTAGGATAGTCGGTTCTTCGAGCTGCGACTTACAACAAGAGAGGGCTCGGGTGCTGGCACACTACTTGTCTGACTTCAGGTAGAACTTTTAATATAACTCAAGGCGGCCAGTCCCCGGGCTGACTAGTCGAACCCGGTGCCAGATAGAGAATCAAATGTAATAGTACATTCATGGGTATGACACTCGTCATTCATAAATAAAGGAGGGCAGTCCCCGAGTGCGCCTCGGGGGGCCCGTTGTCTTGTACTTAATACAAAAAGGTAGCATGATACATACTGCTTTTAACTGTAAAATCTTCTCAGGAGATTGGCGTTCCATGGTCGTTCCGACTCCTTGCCGGAATCATCCCTCTTGCGTGCCCTCGGCTTCTGTGCGTCGACCAGGTAGTAGGAGTCGTTGCCTAGGGCCTTGCTGATGACGAAAGGGCCTTCCCAAGGGGCCGAGAGCTTGTGCTGGCCGGCTGTTCACTGGATCAGCCGGAGCACAAGATCGCCTTCTTGGAAGGATCTTGGCTTGACCTTCCAGTTGTGGTAACGGCGCAAACCCTGCTGGTAGATGGCGGACCGGCTGAGTGCTAACAGTCGGCCTTCTTCCGGCAGGTCGACGCCGTCTTCTCGCGCTTCCTTGGCCTCCGCCTCCGTGTACATGGTGACCCGAGGCGAGTCGAACTCGATGTCAGTTGGGATGACAGCCTCGGCACCATATACAAGGAAGAAAGGAGTGAAGCCGGTTGACTTGTTCGGGGTAGTACGCAGACTCCAGAGGACAGCCGGCAGCTCATCGAGCCAGCAGCCGGCAGAATGCTCCAGTGGTACGACCAATCGGGGCTTGATGCCAGAGAGGATGAGGCCGTTTGCTCGCTCGACCTGGCCGTTTGACTGCGGGTGGGCAACGAACGCTAAGTCCAGTCGGATGCCCTGTGTCACGCAGAAATGTGCCAGTGCTCCCTTGGCAAAATTCGTGCCATTGTCGGTGATGATGCTGTGTGGTACACCATACCGAGTAGTGATGTCTGCGATGAATGTCACGGCAGTCGGCCCGTTCAGCTTCTTGATTGGCTTCGCTTCGATCCACTTGGTGAATTTGTCCACGGCGACAAGCAGATGTGTCATGCCGCCGCGGGCTGTGTTGAGTGGGCCCACCATGTCCAGCCCCCAAACGGCAAAGGGCCAGGTGAGGGGGATGGTCTTGAGTGCAGAAGCCGGCAGGTGTTGCTTGGAGCTTAAGACATGGCATCCTTTGCAGCATTTGACTAATTCCTTGGCGTCTTCCAAAGCAGTCGGCCAGAAGAAACCATGGTGGAAAGCTTTGGCGACAAGTGATCTTGAGGCCGCGTGGTGGTCGCATTCGCCTTGGTGGATATCCTTGAGGATTGCTATGCCCTTCTCTGGCTCGACGCAGCGCTGGAAGACTCCAGTGACGCTACGCTTAACAAGTTCTCTGTTTATTATTGCGTATGCTCCGGCTCGGCGTTGGACTAGTCTTGCCGAGATCTCATCAGTCGGCAGCTCTCTGTTTACTAGGAAGTTGAGGATGGGCTGGGCCCATGATGGAGCTGTGACTTCTTCTGTTGTAAGTACGGCTACTGTGACCCGGGTGGGTGGGTTGGGTGGTGGAGAGTTGGAGTCGGCCACCGCCTGTTGTGTCGTTGCAGTCCCCGGGCCGATTGCTGCAGTCCCCGGGCCGATTGCTGCAGTCCCCGGGCCGACTGCTGTAGTCCCCGGGCCGGGTTCTGAAGTCCACGAGCTGGGTGCGACTACGGCAGTCCCCGGGCCGCTTGTCGAAGTCCCCGAGCCGCCTGCTGGGTTCCCCCAGTCGGATCCGACTGCATCAGGGGCAGGCGGTACGAAGATAGAGTCCGATTCTCGAGACGGCTTGACAGACGGTTTGAGGAGGCGCTGGAGAGAGACCCCGGTTGGTATAGCTTGTCGGGTGGAGCCGATCCGTGCCAAGGCATCTGCTTGATCGTTGTCGGCCCGTGGCACGTGGAGGAACTCGCACCCTTCAAAGTATCCGCTGATTTGCTGGACGGGGAACCGATAGCTCGCCATGTTTGCGTCCTTGGCGTCCCAGTCGCCAGATGACTGCTGGACCACCAAATCCGAGTCGCCATAACACAGGATCCGGCGTATGCCGAGCTCTTTGGCTAGCCGGAGCCCGTGTATGAGCGCCTCATACTCAGCCATATTGTTGGAGGCGGCAAAATGGATTTGCAACGTGTATCTGAGCTTGTCGCCCTTGGGAGAGGTGAGGACGATGCCGGCTCCCAAGCCGGTGCGCATCTTGGATCCGTCGAAGTGCATCCGCCAATGAGTGGAGTCGGGAGCCGGCGGTAGGTACTAGGTCTCGGCCCAATCGACAAGGAAGTCGGCCAATGCTTGGGACTTGATGGTGGTGCGGGGCAGGTAGAAGATCGTGTAAGGAGCCAGCGCAATGGCCCACATAGCCACCCGGCCGGATGCATCCCGGCTGCCTATGATCTCGGCAAGCGGGGCGATGCATACGACCGTGATGGGATGCTCTTGAAAGTAGGGCTTCAGCTTCTTGGCGGCGAAGTACACTCAATAGCACATCTTCTGGTAACGCGGGTAGTTTTGCTTCGAGGTGGACAGTACTTCACTTAAATAATATACCAGCCTCTGGACTAACTGAGCTTGGCCTTCTTCTGTGCGCTGGACCACGATGACTGTACTGACCACTCGGCTAGTCGCAGCAATGTAAAGGAGCATGGGCTCTTTCTCAGTCGGCGCTGCCAGGATAGGTGGTGTGGTCAGCATCTTCTTCAACTCGTGTTAAGCTTGGTCTGCTTGGTCGTTCCACTCGAAGTGGGTGGACTTCTTCATGAGTCGGTACAGGGGAGAGCCTTCTCCCCTAGCCGGCTGATAAAGCGGTTTAGGGAGGCCAGGCACCCGGTAAACTTCTAAACGTCTCGCAACTTGGTAGGAATCTCCATTCTCTCTATGGCCTTGATCTTCACTGGGTTGCACTCAATGCCGCGTTTGGAGACCAAAAAGCCTAGAAGCTGGCCGGCTGGTACTCCGAAGACGCATTTCTCGGGGTTGAGCTTGATCTGGAATCGGTGCAAGTTGGCAAATGTTTCTCTGAGGTCTTCCAGCAGGGTGCGCGCTTCTCCGTCTTCGCCACAATATCGTCTACATAGACGTGGGCATTTCTGCCGAGTTGCTTGAGGAGGCATTTCTGCATGCAACGCTGAAAAGTGGCACCGGCATTTCTCAAGCCGAATGTCATAGTCAGGTAGCAGAAAGCTCCGAATGGTGTGATGAAGGCGGTCTTCAGGCGGTCGGCTGGGTCCAACTTGATCTGGTGGTATCCTGAGTAAGCATCCAAGAAACTCAATAGCTCGCATCCGGCTATGGAGTCTATCACTTGATCAATCCATGGTAGGGCAAACGGATCTTTGGGGCAGGCTTTGTTGAGGCTGGTGTAATCTATACACATATGCCATTTATTGTTCTTCTTTAACACCAAGACCGGGTTGGCAAGCCACTCTGGAAAAAACACCTCCATAATGAAGCCGGTGGCCAGGAGCCGGGCTATCTCTTCTCCTATGATCCTTCTCTTCTCCTCCGACAGTCGGCGGAGCGGCTGCTTGACTGGTTTCACGTCCGCTCGGACGTGTAGCTTGTGCTCGGCGAAATCCTTCGGAACACCCAGCATGTCCTTTGGGGACCATGCAAAGATGTCCCGATTCTCACGGAGGAAGTCAACGAGCTCGCCTTCTTATTTACTGTCCAGGTTTGCACCAATGACAGCAAACCTCTCCGGGTTCTCCGGGTCCAGAGGTATCTTCTTTGTCTCCTTGGACGGTTGGAAGGATCCCTGAGCATCATATTCCTTGGGGCTAGGGGACAGGGCCGGCTGTTTGCCGGCCATGGCCACGACTTGATCCAGCATCTTCTTCTCTTCAGCAACCACGAGGGACTCGGCCAGTCGGCTGCTGGCTGCAGCGCACTCGATGGACTTCTTGCAGTCTCCGGCTATAGTGATGATCCCCTTTGAACTCAGCATCTTCATCTTGAGGTAGGCGTAGTGGGGCACAGCCATGAAATTGGCCAGGGCTGGTCGGCCAAGCAAGGCGTGGTAAGGGCTCTCTAGATCCACTACTTCAAACCAGATCGCTTCTCGGCGAAAGTGATCCTTGTCTCCGAAGAGAACATCCATCTTGATCTTGCCGATTGGGGAACACGACAGGCCGGGTACGATGCCATGGAACACAGTCCGGCCTGGCATGAGCTGCTTCGCCTTGAGGTTCAACTTCTCCATGGTGTCGCGGTACAGTATGTTGATGCTGCTTCCACCATCAATCACCACGCGGGAGAAACGGGCAGCTCGCCTTTCCGTCGCGAGGGTGATGTCCAACACCAATTCGTAGGAGCCAGGAGACGGCATCACCTCTGGGTGATCGGCCCGACTCCAGCTGATAGGCCTTTCAGACCAATGCATGAACTCGGGGTTGCTGGAGGCGACCGCGTTGACTTCTTGGGTGCTGTCGGCGCCGACTGCGCTTGTCTTCAATCAGGCTCGTGAAGACGACGTAGGCAGCGTGCTCATCTAGGAACTCATCCTGAATGGCTCGACTGCTGGTCGAACAGCCGGCTGTTGAGGGGCTGGAGGCAGCGGGCCGGGAGGCGGAGGCGGCACCAGCCCCTCGCCCTTGGAGATCCGCGTGAGCCAGTGGCACTTCCGGGTCGTGTGGTTGGACGGCTTCGCGGCGCTGTGAAACTTGCACGGGGCATCGAGAGTTTGCTCGTAGGAGAAGGCCGGCTGCCAAGCTGGCCTGCCGCCCTTCTTCTTGGGAGCGGGCCGCTCTTTGGGCTGTTCGTCTTCGACGGTGGCTACTTGCCGACTGGTGGAAGGCGGCATGGGGGCCTTGCGCTTGTGGTCGTTCTGGTAGGGGCGTCGGTTGGAGTCACCAGCCGGCGTCTTGGGAGCCGGAGCAAGCACCTTTCCAGAGGCGTCCACTCGGAGTTCGGTCTTCATCGAGGAGTCGGCTGTGGCGTACTTGTCTGCTATGATCAGCAGCTCGTCGAGGGTAGTCGGCTCGTCGCAGAGGAGTCGGTGCTTGAGGAGGGTGCCCTCTCAGCACCCGGTGGTGAAGTATTCTATGGCTTGAACCTCGTGCACCCCCTCGCAGGAGTTGCGGAGCTCGGCCCAACGCGTGAGGTAGTCGCGAGTCGATTCGCTGGGCCCTTGGACGCATAAGGAGAGCTGGCGGGGCTTGGGAGGCCGCTTGTATGTGCTGGTGAAGTTGCGGACGAAGACTTCCGTGAAGTCTAGCCAGCTGTTGACGCTCTAGGGCTTGAGGCTGTTCAGCCAGGTGCGTGCCGTGCCTTGAAGCATGAGAGGGGCGTACTTCACGGCAACGCGCCTGTTGCCATTTGCTATGTTGACTGCGGTAGAGTAGTCAATCAGCCAATCTTCCGGCTTCACGGAGCCGTTGTATTTTGGCGTGTCTTTGGGGAGTGAGAACCCTTTGGGGAAGGGCTCGTCGCGGATGCGGGGGCCAAAGCAAGGCGGGCCGACATCATCTTCTTCTTCTAGCGCTAGGGATCGCGCTAGGCGGTCGATCCGGTGGCGGGCATCATTCTCGCCGACTCCTTCGCGGTGGCCTAGTCGGGCACCGAGAGTCGGATGCGTGACAGGTGGCGGGGTGGGATATCTCTCCCCACGAGGCCGGGGGGGGGGGAGGCAGATTGCCTTATCGTTCCACCGCTCGGGGGCGGCCTTCTGCGTCGCGCTCAATGGTGATCCGAGTCCGGCTGCGGCTAGCAGCCGGCTCCTTGTCTTTCCTTGCGCGGGCGCCGCTTGCAGTCGGTGTCCCGGATGTCGCGGCATGTTCTCAGCGTGGGGGAGGACTCTCAACGCGGGCGCCGGCTTCATGCCGTTCTGCGGCCGCGTCGATCAGCTACTGGATGCGTCTAGTCATGTAGGGGAGCTCATCAGCCCCCAGCCCGTTCAGCTCTTCTGCGGCCGCCTGAGTGGCACGCAGGTTCTCGAGTGGCGTGGCGTAGACTAGGCGGTCTGCTCCCAGCATGCTGGCGATGGCCGCGTCGCGCTTCTTGACGAGGCCGGCTCGGCTTGGCCCGCCAGGAGGTGGCATACCAAAGGCGGCGCGGTCGACTTCGCGCTGGTGAGCCTCAGTGAGGCATCTCATGGATGCTATCTTCTGGCCCTCCGCGATGAGGGCGAGGCGGCGTGCCTCCAGAGTCTTGGCGTCGGCGTCGGCCGGGATGGGGACGGACAAGTCGTGCAGCGCCGCTTGTAGGGCGTCGTGGGCGTTCTCGCCCGAGACGGTGCCGTGGCTGATGACCAGCACCTCAGTGACAGCGCTGCTGCCACTGTCGGCTCGAGGGAGAGGGTCGTCGATGATTACCACGTCGGTGGGGAAGGCGTCAAGCGATGCCGTGTCGAAGTCGACAAGCATCGGGTCGGTGGAGCCAACCGACTCCAAGTCCACAGCAAGCTCACTTGAGACGTGAAGCTGGTCGAGGAGGCTGACGAGGCGGCTCTCGGGGTAGTCTGTGCCCGCGTCGGACGCGGGCTCGTCGGAGATGCGAGTCTCGCCAAGAAGGTCGGCGAGGCAGCTCGCCGCGTAGGCGTCGTCGACGCCTTGCTGCGCGTCAGGGCAAGCGCCATTGGGCGTAGCGGGCTGGCTACGCTCGCGGGGGAGGAAAAGGGTTCCCGTCCAGAACAGGTCTCCGGACGATGGTGCACCTGGCCCCACGGTGGCCGCCAAATGTCGGGTGGTAGGTGCGACATATGCCAACGGGTGGCTTATCATTGTGGGAGCCAGTAAGACATCGCCGGTGCCTGGAAACGGGATAAGGCGAAGACATGCACGCCGGCGAATCTTACCCAAGTTCGGGGCTCTCCGTGGAGATAACACCCCTAGTCCTGCGTGCGGGGTCTCTGCATGATCACTAGATCAACACGAGTAGCTACAAGTGCTCCTTGAGCTGTTTGGCTAGGGGAAGAAGAAGGGCAAGGCTAGCTCTCCTTTTCTCTCTATGTGGTGTGTAAAACTCTACGAGATCAACCCTTTGCATGGGTGTCGCGGGGGATTTATATAGGCCCACCCTCCAGGGGTACAATGGTAATCCGGCTGGGCGCGGGTCCCAGCCGTCAGTGTCTGTGTTCGCCGGCTTCTCCGCCGGCCGTTGGGGCCCGCCGACTGGTGGATCCCGCCGGCTGTCGGCCTCTTGGCCGACAGGCCGACCCCACTGCCTGGGGGCCTTGTCGGCGGCTGGTTACTGTTGCCTCGCCCCTGATGGCGAGGGCTTTGTCGAGGTAAGCATGGCTACAGTGCCGCCGCCTTGCGGGCTCTCACTGTAGCCTCACCTCGTCTTGTCTCCTTAATGATGCACATGTTTCGAGGGAGGGAGGTAGCCGGCTATTGGGAGCCGGCTACGCCCCAGGCCGACTAGGGGAGGCCAGGCCGCCTTCGAGCGTCTCTCTGGCTAAAGGGGCCCGCCGCCCGCGGGCCGCACTGGCGCCTGTCGTGGGTGACATCGAGGTCAACATGGCTACAGTGTCGCGCCGGACGAGGGATGGCTGACCCGTACGGCGCCCTGTGGCCAAGCATGCCCCGGGATTCGGGGGTGGTAGGCTGTACTGCGGCCATGCCCCGTCTTATCACCGTTATGTGGGTGCAGTCTTGGTGGGTGCAGTCTTGGCCGGCTTCTGGGAGTCGGCCATCTTCATGGCCAGCTTCTGGGAGTCGGACCTCTCAGGGCCGACTTCCTGGCGTAGGCCATCTCGTAGCTTTCTTTGGGAAGGTTTTTGAGGCCGGGTCGCCTTCTGGTAGTCGGCCCCGGGGATAGCCGGCCAGAGGAAGGCGGCCCCATGCTCTGGATGCTTGAAGGCTCGGTTGGCCTGATAATTTTTCGAAGAGCCAGGGGGAGTCGGTTAGGCTACCCGTGGCCATTTACTCCGACAGTACTCATCAAGCATAGTGCGAGCCATCTCAACAAGAGTTCTGTTCTTGCGCTCCACGACGCCATTTTGCTGAGGAGTGTAAGGAGCAGATAACTCATGAGTAATACCAAGTTCATCAAGATAGTCATCAAGACCAGAATTCTTGAACTCAGTTCCATTGTCACTTCTGATATGCTTGATCTTCACACCAAAGTTGGTTGAAGCCCTCGAAGAAAATCGTTTGAAGACTTCCTGCACTTCATGTTTGTAAGTAACAATGTGTACCCATGTGTAACGAGAGTAATCATCAACAATAACAAGCCCATAGAGAGATGCGTCATTTGTGACAGCTGAGTAATGGTTAGGACCAAAGAGGTCCATGTGAAGCAATTCGAATGGTCGAGTAGTGGTCATGATAGTCTTTGCTGGATGCTTAGCCTTGGTCATCTTTCCAGCTTCACAAGCTCCACATAGGTGATCCTTGAGGAATTTGACATTCTCAATGCCAATGACATGCTTCTTCTTCGCAAGCGTGTGCAAATTCCTCATGCCTGCATGACCAAGTCGTCGATGCCATAGCCATCCTTCTGAAGCTTTTGCAAGTAGGCACACGGCTGGTTGCGGTCCTGTAGAGAAATCAACAATATACAAGTCTCCTCTCCTAAAGCCTTCGAAGACTTTGGAATTGTCAGCTTCCATAACCACAACACAACGATACTTGCCAAAGACAACTACCATATCAAGATCACAAAGCATTGCGGCAGACATGAGGTTGTATCCTAAGGACTCGACAAGCATGACTTTGTCCATGTGTTGATCCTTTGTGATCGCAACCTTACCTAGACCCAATACCTGACTTTTTCCTTTGTCAGCGAAGATGATATGCTTCAGATGCGATGGTGATAAGGGAGCATCAATCAATAGATTCTTGTCACCAGTCATGTGATTTGTACATCCACTATCGAGGACCCACTCAGTGGCTTTGGGTTGATCATCCTGCAGATGAATTAGTGCAGCTTACGAACCTCATATACTTCATCAGTGAAGAATATGACATCACAATTCATCAGACCAATTTCATCAAGCAATGCAACAGTTAAAAACAGTATGAGGACGTGAGAAATGAAAGTTCATTTCTTCATGATTAGCATGCGTCCTTTCAGGCAAACTTCAGGTCTCCAGCAAATTCTTCAGACGTTCAAGTACGTCTGGAGACCTGACCCTGCAGAAGAGATTAGTTCTTTTTCTTCACCACCCACATCTGAAGGGGTGGCAAAGAGTTCATCACTCTGCGAGCTCCATATGAGAAAGGTGGCATAGAAGCCAATCCGTTTCGTTTCACATAAGAGAAGTTAGGGTAAGCATATGAATAAGCAGAGAAATTCTTCGAGGACTTATGAACATAATGATTAGAAGAATAATGCTCATATTCATAGCCCTTGGCTCCTCCCTGCGAAACAGAGTTGTTAGCACAATGATGCTCATATGAGGACTTTGATCCTCTTGAGGAATTTGATCCATGTGAGGAATTTGGTCCGTATGAGGACTTTGATCCATATGAAGAATTTGGTCCATATGAAGAATTTGATCTGGGGTTCCTATTCCTCACAGGTGGTGTCATGAGGACATTCACCTTAAGACTTTCAAGGCATCTTTTGGGAACCCAGATTTTCTTCATAGGAGAACCGTTCCTGCAGTTAGTGCCAACATATCTAGCAAATACTTCACCATTCTGATTTTTGAACAGTTTATAGTTGGAGTCAAATGACTCATCAGAAGAATGAGGAGATTCACATGTAAAGCCAGATCAGTTAGATGGATCAACTGGAGGTCCCTTTGCAGCAACCCATGAGGTTTTGGGGTACTGCTCAGGCTTCCAATATGTACCATCAGCATTGAGTTTTCTCTCAAAGGCAATACCCTCTTTCCTAGGGTTTCTGTTGAGGATCTGCTTTTTAAGCACATCACAAAGAGTCTGATGCCCTTTTGAGACTTTTGTACATGCCTGTCATGTACAATTCCTTCAGCCCTGCATCGTTAGTGATACTAGCAATGTCCTCAGATGAGGAATTAATGATTGCAGAGACAATTGAGGAATTTGTAGCATTAGGAGCATTTGAACATTCAGGTGAAGAATTAGCAGATTCACGTTTAATGCATTTCAAACATGGAGGAACAAATTCTTCTTGAGCAGCGCTGATTTGTTGAGCAAGTAATAAATCGCGCTCCTTCTGAAGATCTTCATAACTCACTTTTAGCTTCTCTAGATCTTGCTTTCTTTGAAGAAATTCATAAGAAAGCTTCTCATGATCAGACAAAAGAGTGTTATGATGACCTTGAAGGTTGTCATACCTAGTCTGAAGTCTGAAGATTTTCAGTCAAGGTTTTAGTGCGATCCATTTCTTCACCCAACATATCATCATTCTTGTCTAGCATGTTTTGAACCTTTTCAAGGGCCCTTTGTTGTTTCACAGCATTCTTAGCAAGTTTAGAATAGCTAGGCTTAAGGTTTTCATTAGATTCATTTTCACTTGATTCAGATGAGGCATATTTGAGTACCTTGGCACCCTTTGCCATGAAGCAATAGGTGGGAGCGTAGTCATCATTGCCTTCATCAACCTTGTTGGTGAGGTCATTTTCTTCAGAGTTGAAGATAGACTTGCTGACGAATGCAGTAGCGAGGGCTAGGCTCGCCACACCGGATTCGGAATCCTCATATGCGTCCTCTTCCTCATTTTCTTCAGATTCAGCCTCAGAGTCCATTTCCTTGCCAATGAATGTCCGAGCCTTCTTGGAGCTACTCTTCTTGTGAGATGAAGACTTTGAGGATTTTGATGATGAAGATTTTGAGGATTTCTTCTTTTTCTTCGTATCATCAGAACTGTAATCCTTGTATTTCTTCTTCTTTGATTCCTTTTCCCACTGAGGACAATCTTGAATGTAGTGTCCTGGTTTCTTGCATTTGTGACAAAGCCTCTTCTTGTAGTCACTGGATGAGGAATCATTGCTCCTTGAGGGTCTTCCAAAGCGACCACGTCTTGAGAGCTTCTGGAATTTCTTCACAAGCAGTGCTAGATCATGGCTCAGTTCTTCAGGATCACCAAGACTGCTTTCAGAGTCTTCAGACTCAGAAACTGCCTTGGCCTTCAGTGCACGTGATCTGCCATCGCTCGAACCATAGAGATCTCTCTTTTCAGCAAACTGGAACTCATGAGTGTTTAGCCTTTCGAGGATATCAGCGGGATCAAGTGACTTGTAATCAGCACGCTCTTGTATCATCAAGGCCAGAGTATCAAATGAGGAATCAAGCGATCTCAGCAGTTTCTTCACCACCTCGTGGTCAGTGATGTTAGTGGCACCAAGTGCTTGAAGCTCATTTGAGATGTCAGTGAGGCGATCGAAGGTTTGTTGAACATTCTTATTGTCGAGTCTTTTGAAGCGGTTGAAGAGATTGCGAAGAACATCAACTCGAGAGTCACGCTGTGTTGAGTCTCCTTCATTTACTTTGGACAGCCTATCCCAGATAAGCTTAGCAGTTTCCAAAGCACTCACTCTTCCATACTGTCCTTTGCTCAGATGGCCACATATGGTATTCTTCGCTTGAGAATCGAGTTGCTTGAATCTCTTCACATCGGCAGCGTTCAGTGAGGGTGAGACAGAGGGAACACCTTTTTCCACAACATACCAGAGATCGTTATCAATTGCCGCAAGATGCATTCGCATCTTATTCTTCCAGTAGGGGTAGTCCGTCCCATCGAAGGTAGGACACCCAGCAGAGACCTTGATCATACCTGCGGTCAACATAACTAAAACTCCAGGTGGTTAAACCAAAATCACACAGAACAAGGGAGTACCCCGCTCTGATACCAATTGAAAGTGCGTTATATCGACTAGAGGGGGGTGAATAGGCGATTTTTATAAATTATTCACTGAGGAATTTGTGGGTGAGGAAATTCCTTAGCGAAGACCTACTTGCAGCGGAATAAGTACTCAAAAGTATGCATAGCAGAACACAAGCATAGTCATCATGATGAAATGAAAACAAGCACAGAGTACAGAAAGCATAAACACAGGATAACACAGGATGAAGACAAACAGACTGAGGAAACTGAACTGAGGAAATTGAGAAAGTCTTCAGTCAAAGTCTTCAAACACAGATATGAACAATTGCACAACACAGGAATGAGGAAATGAAAGAGTTGAGGAAATAGAACCAGTTGGCTTGGTGAAGACAATGATTTGGTAGACCAGTTCCAACTGTTGTCTCAGTTGTACGTCTGGTTGGAGCGGCTAGGTATTTAAACCTGAGGACACCCAGTCCCGGACACACAGTCCTCACCGTATTCTCCTTGAACTAAGGTCACACAGACCTCGTCCAATCACTTGTGGTAAGTCTTCAGGTGACTTCCGAACCTTCACAAACTCGGTCACTTGCGATCCACAATTTCCTCTTGGATGCTCTAGACCATGACGCCTAACCGTCTGGAAGAAGCACAGTCTTCAAAGGTAACAAGCGTCGGATCCACGCAGGATCAATCTCTTCAGTGATGCTCAATCACTTTGGGTTTGTTGGTGTTTGGGTTTGGGGTTTTTCCTCACTTGATGATTTTCGCTCAAAGTCCTCGGAGGATGGGATGCTCTCAGATGACAAGTGTCAGTTTCTCTCGGAGCAGCCAACCAGCTAGTGGTTGTAGGGGGCGGCTATTTATAGCCTAGGGAGCAGCCCGCATGATAAAACATAAATGCCCTTCAATGATATGACCGTTAGGTGGGTAGATATTTTGGGACAGCTGGCGCATAGCACAGCAACGGTTGGAAATTTGAGGTTCAAATTCCTCCGGGCTATCATGTTCCTCACTGTGTAGGCAATCTGCACTGGCGAATTCCTAACTCCTCAGTCAGAACAAATTCCTCAGAGACCAGAAGAACTTCGTCTCTGTCACTGAAGAATATGACTGAACTGTATGAGGTTTCCAATGGCTTCACTCGAAGGGATTGGTAGGTGTAGGATTTTGAGTTGAGCATCACATGGAAATTTTTCCTTAGTATTTCCTCGACCCCCTTTAACAGTACGGTGTTTCCTATGACTCAAGAAAGAGAAAATGAAACTACGAAAACAAAAGTCTTCACGCTTCATATTCCTCAAATGAATACCAAGTCTTCAAGGTCACACCAATTTCTTCACCTTCAAAGTCTTCAGAAAGTCTTCAGAAATCCAAAGTCTTTAGTCGAAGAACTTCATTTTTAGGGGTCGACTTTCTCTGTAATTATCAAACTCCTCATAGACTTATAGATCTGTGTACACTTACAAACGCATTAGTCCCTTAACCTATAAGTCTTCAATACACCAAAATCACTAAGGGGCACTAGATGCAGTTACATATGGAAATGCCATAATAGGTAGGTACGGTGGTTATTTTTAGGAAGATATAAGTAGGCTTATGTGTGATAGAGCGTATCATATCACGGGGTTTGGATGCACCGGCGAAGTTTGCACCACAACTCGAGGTGAGAAGGGGCAATGCACGGTACCGAAGAGGCTAGCAAATTGTGGAAAGGTAAGAGTGCGCATAATCCATGGACTCACATTAGTCATAAAGAACTCACATACTTATTGCAAGATTTTATTAGCCCTCAAAGTAAAGTACTACTACGCATGCCCGTAGGGGGGAGGTTGGTAGGAGTTAACCATCGCAAGCCCCCGACCTCCACGCAAAGGAAGACAATCAATAATAAATCATGCTCCAATTTCATAGCATAATGAGAGACCATATGTGCGTGCTTCGGGAATCACAAACCTTAACACAAATATTCTTACTAAACAACAATTACTCCTTAGCATGACTCTAATATCACCATCTTTATATCTCAAAACAAATGCAAGGAACCAAACTTCTCATATATTCAATGACCTTTATGAAAGTTTTTATTATATCTATCCTGAATACCCATCATATTAGGACTAAATTCATAACCCAAGAAAATTGCCATACTATCTATAAGACTCTCAAAATAATATAAGTGAAGTATGAGAGTTCATCAATTTCTTTAAAATATAACCACTGTCGTGCTCTAAAAGATATAAGTGAAGCACTAAAGCAACCACCTAGCTCAAAAAGATATAAGTGAAGCTCAAAGAGTTCTAATAAATTCACGATTAATGTGTGTCCCTCTCAAAAAGGTGTGTCCAGCAAGGATGATTGTGGCAGACTAAAAAGAAAATAAATCAAAGACTCATATAATACATGACGCAAAATACATATCATGTAGTGAATGAAAATATAGCCTCACGTAATTTACCGATGGATTGTAGACAAAAGAGGGGATGCCATCCGGGACATCCCCAAGCTTAGACGCTTGGTTATCCTTGTATATTACCTTGGGGTGCCATGGGCATCCCCCAGCTTAGGCTCTTCTCACTCCTTATTCCTTACCCCATCGAAACTTCACTCAAAACTTGAAAATTTCACAATGCAAAACCAACAGAAAACTCGTGAGATCCATTAGTATAATAAAGCAAATCACCACTTTAGATACTATCGTAAACTCATTCCAATTTTATATTTGCATTATATCTACGGTATTCTAACTTCACCATGGTTCATACCCCCGATACAACCCACAGATTCATCAAAACAAGAGAACAACACAATGAAAATAGAATCTATCAAAAACAGAATAATCTGTAGTAATCTGGATATTAGCCAAACTTCTGTAATTGCAAAAATTATAAAAAATAGGAAAATGTGGGCAATTTGTATATAAATCTTGTGAAAAAAGTTCAGAATTTTATCACGCTCCAGCAAATTTTAACAATTCTGCTACTGTATGCAAAAGTTTCTGTCTTTTCACATAATCAAATCAACAATCTTCCAAATCATCCCAAAGGTCTTACTTGGCACAACCACTAATTTAAAACAAAAGTACACCATCATAACAGAAGTATAATGGTATATTTATTGCAAAAAAAGGCAAGAAAAAACAAAAAATGGTTGCTTCCCAACAAGCGTTATCGTTTTACGCTCCGAGCTAGGCATATTGCATAGATTTAGGTTTTGTCATCTTTGGTATTCTTTTCCATAGATGCGTTTTTGGGAGGTTTTTCAAATATAACATGAAACACATCATCCATAGAGATTTTAGCATTAGCAAGTTGCCCATCTGCAGATCCCCCTTGATTACTGGCTACAATCCAAGAATATTGTTGATTAATATCATTGAAAACTTGTTGGATCATACTCAAAGGAGGAACTTCCTTTTTACGATTCTCATCAAAGATGCGATCGTTGCACATTAAATACCTTAATAAATAATCACTATTATAAGGGATGTCACTTGTTTTTCATGGTTCATACCATAAAAGTCAAAGATTTCCCTAGCTTCCCGCACTATGTGATCAAACTCATTCATCAGGATAAGAGTGGCTATATTTTTAGCTCTATGATCTTTTATAACAGGCAACTAATAAAACAATCTTTGCAAGGTAGGATGAATACGAATAAATGTTCTCTCAAGCTTAAGAACAAGTGCGTAAATAGCTTCTGCATAGGTAGGAGCATCACCACAAGCCAAATTTCCATGCAATTAAAGAATTCTTGGATGACACTTTTTCCTATAACATTCCAAGACAAAAGTTTTAGCATCAAGATTAGTGGAACTCCCAATTTTAGGAGTTCTACCATCATCCTTTATGCCATACCAAAATCACTCATGATGAAAGTCTCAAGACAAGCAAACAAAAAGATCAAACAAGAGAAAAAGGCAAATAGAAAGAAGGCAAATATTTTTGTATTTTTCTGAAAACCTTTTAGAAGTGGGGGAGATGAAAACGAGAGGCAAATGGCAAACAATGTAAATGCAAGAGATGAGAGTTTATGATAGGCACTTGGTAGGCTTGATGTAGATCCTCCCCGGCAACGGCGCCACAAATTCTTCCTGCTACTTCTTGAGCTTGTGTTGGTTTTTCCCTTTAAGAGGAAAGGGTGATGCAACAAAGTAGAGATAAGTATTTCCCTTAGTTAATTAAGAACCAAGGTATCATTCCAGTAGGAGGAACACACGAGTCTCCAGTAATTGCACTTGCACAAACAAAAAATACTTGCACCCAACGTGATAAAGGGGTTGTCAATCCCTTCACGGTTACTTGCAAGGATGCGACCTGATAGTGAAGGATATAAAAGATAAGTACAAGTGCAAAATAAAATAAAAATAAATTGCAGCAAGGTATTTTTGTGTTTTGGATTTTTCAGATCTGGAAATAATATCACAAAAGATAGACCCGGGGGGCATAGTTTTCCCTAGAGGCTTCTCTCTTGAAAGAAATCATACGTTGGGTAAACAAATTACTGTTGAGCAATTGATAGGAAAGCGCATAGTTATGATATCCAAGGCAATGATCATGTATATAGGCATCACGTCCGAGACAAGTAGACCGACTCCTGCCTGCATCTACTACTATTACTCCACACATCGACCGCTATCCACCATGCATCTAGTGTATTAAGTTAAGAAGAACAGAGTAACGCCTTAAGCAAGATGACATGATGTAGAGGGGTAGATCCAATCAATATGAACAAACCCCATCCTTTTATCCTTAATGGTAACAATACAAATACGTTTCATGTCCCCTTCTGTCACTCGGATTGAGCACCGGAAGATTGAACCCATTACAAAGCACCTCTCCCATTGCAAGAAAAATCAATCTAGTTGGCCAAACCAAATCAATAGATCAGAGATAAATACAAAGCTATATAAATCATGCATAAAAGAGTTCAGAGAAGACTCAAATAATATTCATAGATAATCTGATCATAAACCCACAATTCATCGGATCTCAACAAACACACCGCAAAAGAAGGTTACATCAAATAGGTCTCCAAGGACATTGAGGAGAACATTGTATTGAAGATCAAAGAGAGAGAAGAAGCCGTCTAGCTACTAGCTATGGACCCATAGGTCTGTGGTAAACTACTTACACATTATCAGAAGGGCAGCAAGGTTGATGTAGAAGCCCTCCGTGATCGAATCCCCCTCCGGCAGAGTACCGAAAATGGTCCCCAGATGGGATCTCACGAAGACAGAAACTTGCGGCGGCAAAAACATATTTTTTGTGTGCCCTCTGGTCTACCGGAAATATTTGGGTATTTATAGAAGAAGAATTAGGGTTAGAGGAGCCACGAGGGGCCCACAAGCTTGGGGGTGCCCACTGAGCTTGTGGCCATCTCGTGGCCCTTTTGGCCTCCTCCCGAAGCTTCCAGGGTGTCTTTTGGTCCATGAAAAATCGTCAAAAAGTTTCGTTTCATTTGGAATTCGTTTGGTATTGATTTTCTGCGAAGACAAAAACAAGGGAAAAAACAACAACTGGCACTGGGCACTAGGTTAACTAGATGATTCCCCGCGCGTTGTTGTGGGATGTTGTTGCTGGATGTTCTATTGATAAAATTTATAGGTTTCCATAAGTCTGAATGAGACTATTTTGACACATTTGAGTAGGTTGCTAGCTTGTGCAATCAAAACTAAGTATAGCTCCTAAACTATCGATATATTTAGTTGATCACCCAGTTCAAAATGATGGTTGTGTGTATAATGCTTAAACGGAAGGGGTTTCTTGTTTCGCAGTACATCATGGCCAATTAACTTCTTTCTGTTTGGACTCAAATAAGTCGTGTCTTCTAATATGAACATCGGAAGAAAAACTACAATAATTTGGTGGAATTTTCACGAAAAAACTGAGTTGAGAAGGTCAAACATAATCTGCAAGCTTTAATACGACTACAACCTAAAGTGATAAATTATGTGCACTTTTAGGTTACAACATGAAGCGAAACCGTAGAAGATTGCAAAAGTTATGGTGACACACGCTGAACACAAAAGTGAAGGAAATATGCCCTAGAGGCAATAATAAAGTTGTTATTTTATATTTCCTTATATCACGATAAATGTTTATTATTCGTGCTATAATTGTATTAACCAGAAACTTGATACATGTGTGGATACATAGATAAAATACCGTGTCCCTAGTAAGCCTCTACTAGACAAGCTTGTTAATCAAAGATGGTTAAGTTTCCTAACCATAGACATGTGTTGTCATTTGATGAACGGGATCACATCGTTAGGAGAATGATGTGATGGACAAGACCCATCCGTTAGCTTAGCATATTGATCGTTCAGTTTTATTGCTATTGCTTTCTTCATGTCAAATACATATTCCTTCGACTATGAGATTATGTAACTCCCGGAATACCTTGTGTGCTATCAAATGTCACAACGTAAATGGGTGATTATAAAGATGCTGTACAGGTATCTCCAAAGGTGTTTGTTGGGTTGGCATAGATCAAGATTAGGATTTGTCACTCCGAGTATCGGAGAGGTATCTCTGGGCCCTCTCGGCAATACACATCATAATAAGCCTTGCAAGCAATGTGACTAATGAGTTAGTTATGGGATGATGTATTACGGAACGAGTAAAGAGACTTGCCGGTAATGAGATTGAACTAGGTATGAAGATACCGACGATTGAATCTCGGGCAAGTAACATACCGATGACAAAGGGAATAACGTATGTTGTATTATGGTACGGCCGATAAAGATCTTCGAAGAATATGTGGAACCAATATGAGCATCCAGGTTCCGCTGTTGGTTATTGATCGGAGAGGTGTCTCGGTCATGTCTACATAGTTCTTGAACCTGTAGGGTCCGCACGCTTAACGTTCGATGACGATTTTGTATTATATGAGTTATGTGATTTGGTGACCGAATGTTGTTCGGAGTCTCGCATGAGATCATGGACATGATGAGGAGTCTCGAAATGGTCGAGAGGTAAAGATTCATATATAGGACGATGATATTCGGACACCGAAAGTGTTCTGGGGGTACCGGGTACATATCGGGTCACCGGAAGGGGTTCCGGGAATCCGCCCGGCAACTACATGGGCCTAATGGGCCAAGAAGGGGACAGACCAGCCCCTAGGGGGCTAGTGCGCCCCATGTAAGCCAAATAAGGGAGGAAGGAAAGAGGGGAAGAGAGAAAGGAAGGGGAGCAATTCAGCCTCTAATAACCCACAAGTATAGGGGATCGCAACAGTTTTCGAGGGTAGAGTATTTAACCCAAATTTATAGATTCGACACAAGGGAGCCAAAGAATATTTGAAGGTATTAGTAGCTGAGTTGTCAATTCAACCACACCTGGAGATTAATTATCTGCAGCAAAGTGATCAGGAGCAAATTGTTTGATAGTTTTGATAATAGTAGCAGTAGTAACGGTAACGGTAATAGTGATAGCAGTAGTTTTGTAGCAAGTGTAACAGTGATGATAGCAGTAGTAACTTAGCAGAAACAATACAAGATAAATTCGCAGGCATTGGATCGGTGACTTTTTGGATGATATTCATCATGAGACAGTTATAACCTAGGGCGATACGACACTAGCTCCAGTCCATCGATATAATGTAGGCATGTATTCCGTAAATAGTCATACGTGCTTTATTAAAAGAACTTGCATGACATCTTTTGTCCTACCCTCCTGTGGTAGCGGGGTCCATAATGGAAACTAAGGGATATTAAGGCCTCCTTTTAGTAGAGAACCAGAACAAAGCATTAACACATAGTGAATACATGAACTCCTCAAACTATGGTCATCACTGGGAGTGGGCCCGGTTGTTGTCACTCCGGGGTTGCCGGATCATAACACGTAGTAGGTGAATATAACTTGCAAGATAGGATCTAAAACAAGGATATAATGATGATAACAAAAACGGTTCAGATCTGAGTTCATGGCACCCGGGCCCAAGTGACAAGCATTAAGCATAGCAAAGTCATAGCAACATCAATCTAAGAACATAGTGGATACTAGGGATCAAGCCCTAACAAAACTAACTCGATTACATGATGAATCTCATCCAACTCCTCACCGACCAGCGAGCCTACGAAGGAATTACTCACTCCCTGTGGGGAGCATCATGGAATTGGCGATGGAGAAGGGTTGGTGATGACGAAGAACGAAGATCCCCCTCTCCGGAGCCCCAAATGGACTCCAGATCTGCCCTCCTGAGGAAGAACATGGCTTGGCGGCGGCTCCGTCTCATGGATTGTGATAATTCTTTCTCTCTGATTTTTTTCTCCGAAAATAGGATTTTATAGCGTTGGTTTTAGGGTCAGCGGGGCCACCACATGGGGACAACCCACCTGGGCGCGCCAGGAGAGGGGGCGTGCCCTGGTGGGTTGTGCCCACCCAGGTGCCCCTCTCCGGCAGGTCTTGGCTCTAGAAATTCTCTTTTATTGTATAAAAATTCTTTGCGAAGTTTCGTTCCATTCCGAGAACTTTTATTTCTGCACAAAAACAACACCATGGTAGTTCTGCTGAAAACAACGTCAGTCCAGGGTTAGTTTCATTCAAACCATGCAAATTAGAGTCTAGAACAAGAGGAAAAGCGTTAGGAAAATTAGATACGTTGGAGACGTATCAACTCCCCAAGCTTAAACATTTGCTTGTCCTCAAGCAATTCAGTTGATAAACTGAAAGTGAAAAAAAAACTTTTACGAACTCTTCTGCTCTTGTTTGCATAAATAGGCTTAAACAGCACCCAGGTTTTCAGTTAATCATTATAACTAACCATGTCGACAATAACTCTTAAAGATTATAATGACTCATATCAATGACATAATCAGCTAGCGAGCAATAATAAGATATCTCAAACAGCAACACGTTGTCAAAACAACTATGATATAATATGACAATAGTGGTATCTCGCTAGCCCTTTCTGAGACCGCAAAACATAAATGCAGTCATATAATATAACCAAAGTTCGAGCAGCAACTAAACATTGTAATTCATGGTAGAAAAGATCCAGTCATGATGTGCCCAACATTAGCTACACATAATGCATAAATCATGACAACTGTGCTCTTCTCAGTTTCTGGCGCTTGTTTTAGAAGGTGATGACACAACCTAAAAGTAAATAGATAGTCCCTTCGCAGAGGGAAGCAGTGATTTGCAGAGGTGCCAGAGCTCAAGTTTTAAAACAAAGGTAAATGATATTTTGAAAGATGCACCCTTCTCATTTACGTCACGACCATCACTTATCAACATCTTCCATGCAAAGCACGCTAGTGGCGGTTCCCAGGCGATAAAAGTAGGTTTTGACTCCATTGGGAGTTTTTGTTTGACTATTTAAGAGATTAACTCGTTTTCATGTTTGCAGTTTGGGACTGGGCATCCCTATTACCGCCCTTTTCTCGTGCGATGGCGAGTGAATAAACACTCGACCTGAGAATAACCCGCTTAGCATGGAAGATACCGACCACCTCCTCATTCCATGAACGATCCAGGCACACAAAAGGATAATTTTTAGAAGTTTTTAGAGGTGGCACATGCAAATTTACTTAGGACGACAGAGTAATACCGTATATAGGTAGTTATGGTGGACTCATCTGGAATAACTTTGGGTTCAAGGTTTTTGATGTACAAGCAGAATTCCCACTTAGTACAGGCGAAGGCTAGCAATTAGATTAAGAAGCGGCCAACTAGAGAGCAACAATGATCATAACCATGCATTATGCTTAAGTAACATTGGACACTAGCATGAGTAGGATATGAACACCATGAACATAAATATCATAGAGGCTATGTTGGTTTTGATTCAACTACATGCATGAACATGTGCCAAGTCAAGCCACTCGAACATTCAGAGGAGGATACCATATCATCGTACTACATCACAATCATCTTAACACTATGTTGATATCCAAGATAAATCATTATCAACTCCCGGCTACTTATGCATGGCATGAGAAACTATAATCTCTAATTGTCATTGCAAACATGTTTAATCATAATGGGCTGAATCATGGACACTAGGTTAAACATATTTACACAAACAAAACAAGTCGAGTTCATATCAGTTTCTCTCTGCCACGGCCAGTTCATCGAATATCGTCATTATTGCCTTTCACTTGCACGACCGAACGATATGAAAATAATAATAATGCAAGAGTGTCGTGGACTAAGCTGGAATCTGCAAACATTTTATTCAACAGGAGAAGACAAGGTAAATTTGGCTCTTTATTAGATCAACAATTATTCATATGAGAGCTACTCAACATTTTCATCGTGGTCTTCTCCTTGGTGCAACTCGAACAAAAAGGAAAAGAAATTCAGGGAAACACACTGAAATATTTTTGGAGTTTTTGGTTTCCTTCAACAAGCAAATAAAAGGGAAAGCAAAAACGAGAAAACTATTTACACTCGAAAGCTCCCAACAAGCAAAGAAGAACAAGGAAATCTTTTGGGTTTTCTTTTTAATACTACTACTAAGCATGCATAGAAAGTAAATTACTACAACTAATTTTTTTGGTTTTTCTAAAGTTTTTCAAACACACAAGAAGAAAGCAAGAAAATAAATCTAAGAATGGATGATACAATGAAAAAGTGTGAACACCGACAAATGAAATGATATGTAGACATAATGTAAAGTCGGTGGAAACACGTACTCCCCCAAGCTTAGGCTTTTGGCCTAACTTGGTAGTAGATCAGTGTCGGAGTAATTGGCCACGGGTAGCCTCATCGGCCCCCCATGGCGCTTCAAGACATCAGGGCCGGCTGCTCCCTCAAGATTCAAAAGAGCCAAGCGCCGCCACCTCGCGGCTGGCTGGTCCGAGCGGCCGGCTGCCAGGAGACGGCAGAGCCTATCAGGCGGCCACGAGGCGGGCCGGCTCCTAGCAGGCGGTCTCCAGAGAGGCCGGCTCCTAGCAGGCGGCCCTAGGCGTCCTCAAAGTCTGCACCCACATAAATGCGATGAGACAGGGCGCGGCTACAGCACGCCTTGCCACCCCCGAATCTAGGGCCAGGCGTGGCCACAGTGCGTCGTACCAGACGGAGATCTCCCGTCCGGCGCGGCACTGTTGCCACGCAGCCCACGACATCACCCCTGTCAGAGGGAACCATGCTCCCACGACGGGCTGTCGGTACGGCCCGCAGGCGGCGGGCCCTACCTGTCCACAAGGAGCCAGAGGCGGCGAGCCCGGACCAGTCGGCTCGTGGGAAGGCCGGCCCCTGACCAGGCGGCCTTCCCCTCCTTAGAGTTTGTGCGCCATTAACCAGAAGAGAAGGGAAGTGGCTACAGTGAACGCCCGCCAGGCAGCGGTACTGTAGCCACGCCTCCCCTGACAAAGCATGCATCATTACCAGCATCGCTACAGTGCTGAGCAGCCGGCATGACCCGCGAGCGGCGGGCGCGGCCTGTCGGCCAAGCACGAGACAGCCAGTAGGGCCCACCAGGCGGCGGGCCCCAGCGGCCGGCGGAGAAGCCGGTGACCGTAGACACTGACAGCCGGGGCCACCACCCAGCCAGATTACCTTTGTACCCCTGGGGGTAGGCCTATATAAACCCCCCAGGGCACCCATGCAAAGGGTTCAGACTCTAGTTCACCCACACACCCATATAGAGAGAGGAAGCTAGGGCTAGCCTTGTTCTTCTTCCCCCTCTAGAGAAACAGCTCAAGGAGCAAGCTTGTAGTCACCATTGTTGCTTGAGTGATCATGCGGAGACCCCGCAGAGCAGGGGTAGGGGTGTTATCTCCTAGGAGAGCCCCGAACCTGGTAAGATTCACTGGCGTGCATGCCTACGCCTCATCATGTTTCCTGGCACCGGCGACGTATTATTAGCCCCCTCCATGATAAGCCATCCTTTGGCATATGTCACACGACACCCCCGACAATTAGTAGCTTGGATGGTAGTAGGGATCCTGAGGAGCAGGCATCCACTCATCCCACTGCTGAGGCTCCTCCTGTGCTGCCTCCGCAGCAGCCTGAGCGTTCCGGTAGGCGATGATGTCCTCAGGCATAATCCTATATCCGCCCCTGGCAGCAGAATCAAACAAAGCAGGTGCAGGCAAGGGGATAATATCACAAGTCTTAACACTAAAGACCAGGTTATAAGGAATGGGGATATTAGGATAATCTTTTGCAAGAAATGATGGTGTTCCAAGGCTGCACGGTCTAAGTAAACCTTGGCCAGGGGGTAATCATGAGGGCGTATCTCAACATTGATGTGAGCCGCCAAACGAGTAGCAAAAATCCCACCATGTATTTCACCCTGAGATTTATTAAAATGGAGGCGACGAGCCACAATAGCTCCCAGGCTATGAGTGTTGTCACCCTCTAGTGCTCGACGTATAACAACAAAGTCTGGTGCGCTGAGCGCACCTAATTTCTTTCTAGCAAGCAAGCACTTAGCAACAAATAAAGCAAAATAATGTACGGCAGGAAATTATATGCTAGCAGTCGTGGTGGCTGACACCCATCTCTCATCTCCCACTGTCAAAGTGCGATAAAAGTCCTCAAACCTAGCCGACCTAGGCTCAGCTAAGCTCCCATCAGAAGGGATCAGGCATATGTCACAAAATTCAGTGAGTGGTATCTCATGGTTTTCAACATATAAATCAAAGCTCACTTCAGGAGGATTATTTCTAGGCAAGAAAGTAAAGCTCTGAACAAAGATGTTTGTGAGGATTTGGTGCTGGTCACACTCATCTGTGATGAAGTCGGTGAGGCCGGCATTAGCAACATATTGTGTGAACTCCTGAAGAATTCCAGGCTCTTCCAAGAACGAGGTGTGCGGCCATTCGCACGGTCGTACCTCCGCCAACCTCCGAGGGTGGAGATCACCGTCAGAAGACTCCCCAATAACACCCTTGGAGTTCTTCTTAGAGCCAAACTGTGACAGCCTGGTTTTTGCCCCCTCTTATTTGCCTGATTTTCATTTGGAGTTATTCTGAAATTTGGAATTTTTGAATCTTTTCATATGGACTTAAACACTTGGGTATCCTTGGCTTTCACCCAAGTGCTTCATTTCCCTCCCTAATCATCATTTCCCTTCTGATCCACCCCAAAATAATCTTTGGAATATTTTTCTTAAATGAAAAATATTCATTTTCCTCTCAAAAACCCTAGCTAGTTCAATATGCTCCAAAGCAACCCCAATTTTTATGGCCCAGAAAAATCTGAGATAATTCACAAATATTCTTTGAACCCTAGGACACCTTCTTGAGCAAAAATATTTCATCACTTTTTGGAATATTTTTGCTATAGAAAATATTTTCTGTTCTGGACAGAAATGATGGTTTCTACAGCAACTACCATTTTACTTGCTCCATTGTGCCTGGATTTTCTTGTGCATCTTCACCTTAGTAGATCATGGTTAACCTCCAAAGCACAGCCCCCAACTCCCAGCCATTTGACCTCAGTAACCTCTCAAAGTTACTGATCAGAAACTTACTTGCCTTGTAAAAACTCCTCTACTACACCTGAATCCAAACCAAAGTGTGGTAAACTTCAAAACCACCACGAACAACAAGCCAGATATGATTTTTGGACGTAGGCTGGCTTGAGGGAAGAGTTCGCGCGGTGACCACGCGTGTCCACCATGCCATGCATGCGTGTCGACGCGCTCTGAGTGCCGCCGAGCGCTCTGTTCGCGCGTACTCGCTTCCCCCGTCTGCCCGAGCGTGCCAAACTTCGCCACCATCCTCGTCTCAACGCCATTAACTTCCGCCTGGCGCTCGCCGACGCCGGAGCTTGCCACAGCGAGCACGGGCACGGTCCGGCCAACACAACAGTGCGGTGCGCACTGTGCTCGTCGCCTTCTCCTCGCGCATGTGCTCGTCCCCGTTCGCCAACAGTCGCCGCGTGAGCTGCGTCACCTTCTCCCCCTCTCACTGACGCCGCTCGTCGCCGGGCGCCGTGGACAGGTGTCCACCGGCAGAGCCCGAACCCCCCTCTCCGCTCGCCTATAAATGGAGCCGCCCCCAGCCTCCTCGAGCACCATCCACCACTCCCACCCACTCCTCTAGCACGTAGGCAACCGTAGCCCGGCTGGGCAGGCCGCGGGCCACCGTCCCCGAGCTCAAGCTCGCCGGCGATCCCCTCTGGTCGTCGCGGAAGCTCCAGCCCCTCTCAGGCCAGGGCGACCCATCCAGAGCCTCCGCCTCTCGTCGGTGAAGCTGTTCCGACCACTTGAAGCCCCTGGAGTTGCCTCTACTCGTCGTCTTCCTCATCTCCGGCGACCACCGCGTTCTTCCTCCGCTTGCGAGGTCGATTCCGACGCCGTCCGACCACCCCTAGCTACGCTACGGGTACGGGCAGGTGCGCCTCTGTCCCCTCTCTCAATCCCTCCCTCTCGTTTTGGCCAAGGAGCCCTTGTCGCCGGCGAGAGCTCCGGCGAAGCCGCGACCCCCTCTGTTTCCTTCTCCCCCTCCTCCTCACCTGACTAGCAGGCCCGCTAGTCAGCCACTCTGTACGCGTGCGAAGCGGTACGAGTGGTGGCGCCCATGGGCTTTACTCCTTCGACGTCACCCCCCCAGTTCATTTTATTTTTATTCAAATTCATTTGAATTTATAGAAAGCTTCAAACAGCCATAAATCTTCAACCTTAAGTCCAAATGAATTGATTCTTTTTGCATTGAGTTCTTTGCAAAGAAATCTAGCTGCTCACCAAAAATGAAATTTTTCTGTGCTGCCTAGATTTTCTGGTGATTTTTAGAAGTGTTCTTGATATATTTTTCTTGTATTTAAAATTATTTTCAGAGGGTGAGGCTTGTCTTGAGGATCACCAGAAGGCTTGTGAACCTCATCTGCACTAAGGCAAGCCACAGCAACATTTTCATGGTGTCATTTCAATATTTATGATTTTCTTACTTGAATGAAATGATTAATCCATGCATTTAAATAACTATTATGTTATTTATATTCTGTTAAGTGTTTGTTAGTTATTATGCTTGATTTACAGAATGTTTGAAACTAGCTTAGTTGGTAAAGAAGCTAAGATCTACTTGTGGTAATGATAAAATGATTTGTTATGCATATGAGTAATTACTTAAAGTTATTTTCTTGCACAAATAAAATGGTAAATTTTGCTAGAAAATATTCTATTAAGTGCTTGTTTAGCCATTTTGCTTGATTTACAGAATGTTTGAACCTAACTTTGTTGGTAAAGAAATTAGGATTTGCTTGTGGTGATGATAGTATAATTTTTGCTATGCATATGAGAAATTAATCGAAGTTATTTTCTTGCATGAGAAAAATAATAAAACTTGCTACAAAATATCTTGTTAAAGTGAGAGTTACCCTGACCAGGAAAGTAATATAAGTTGTTGATGTTTATGCTTAGTGTGAATATGGTTGACATCAGTCATTTTCGTTAATATGTGATGCATGTGTAGTATTGCATTTCATGGCATGCTATGGCACCGGTCATTTTCATTTTAAGTTGAACCTGAATATAACTCAACTTGAATATATCGTTGACTGGGTCATGGTGCCGCTGAATCGAGTTTTTCCCAGTGCAACCACATTTGCCTTTGTGGGAAGGCCTTGATTCGGTCCATTGACATGCCTCTGGTCGGTGCCTCCAACTAGGGAAGGTTATGGGCATGCTTAGCCTGGCCCGGTAAGCAGGCATAATCTTGTGTGCCCGTGGTTGAGATTATGGTACCGGGTCCCCGAGTGGGATCGCTTTGGCCACGATGGTGGTCGTTGTGTCTTTGGTAGACACGGGGCCACCCAGGACTAGCCCGTTGGGGATTGGGTCGGAGTGGCCGAGAGAGTGTCATGGCAATGGAGGGTTTCGTCGGAATGCCATTGGTCCACCCGAATGGGAGGGCGAGGCCATGGATTCCGTGGTGTGGGTACAGTGTGCTACCTCTGCAGAGTGTATAATCTATCGATAGCCAAGTCCACGGTCACGGACGCCTCGTAGTAGGTCCCACCATGAGTCAACGTTTAATAAATTTGCACACTAAGTTATGAACTTTGCACTGTTGATGATGGCGGAAAGGCCATCGAGATGTTCGAGACCAAATATTGGTCGTGGTTGTGATCGCCTTAAGGATCACGAGTTACTCTTGTCAAGACCACGCTGGTGATTTGTTTGTGATCCGTAAATGATCACGGTTGGTAAGTCCGTCCCGAGGGACGTTCGAGCATGATCACAGCATGTTGGACATATGGTGTTGCATTATTATTAATTGGCTAATTATCATGATATTGTTTGTCATTATGATTATGCCTGTTGTGAGCTTGCAAGTATATTCAATGTACTGACCTGGTGTATCATGCCAGATTTCAGGAAAGTCTCGTTGGAAAGGAGTGTTGTCCGGGTCTAGATCATGTCCACATCGGTGTCCCTGTGCTATGGAGCTTCCGTTACGATGTTGTTTCCGCTGCCGCGTAGTTGTCATGATCGAGGCCCCTTTATGTTCACTAAATAATGTACATATTGTTCAGCCGCACCGTGCGTGCCGCTTGGCCTCGACATCTGTTGTAATATAAACTCTGATCCGCTAGCATCAATAAAGCGGTTGTTTTCTGTACCAAGATGTTGTGTGTTGCCAGAAGACATGGTCTCTGGGCTGGCAATGCAGGGTAAACCGGTCGCTCTGAGCCGGGGTGCCACAACACTTGGTATCAGAGCCGCGCTGACTGTAGGCCACGCTAGACTATGACGTGTTAACTGGACGCTAGACACGAGTAAGTTTGAATGCTGGTAGCAGTTATAGCTGGTTGTTGCATTGCAGGCATTTGGTTTATTTTTTTATGCTAACCTGCTAATGGTTGTGAGTGTAGATGGCTCCGGTGCCGTATCCGTGCCAGTTGCAGCTGATGTCATACACGTCACCGCACCTCCTTTGCAACGTGTGGCGTCGGCTGTACCCTCTCGGAGACGACCCAGTCTATCATGTGTACCGGGAGCGTCTAGCAGACTCAGTGTATGAGTATCACGCAGTGGTTACTCTGCGCACCAGTTCCAATTCCGGCCCTTACACTCGTACTTCTCGGAGCGGTTACGCCTCTACCACTTCCCAGGCTGTCCAGTTTGCCGCATTCGAGGTCCTTGTCGAGCTTCGCTACAACGAGGTCCGAATGCACAACAACCCAGGTTGCTACTACTATCCTTCTCTGCACGACAATGGTCGTGTCCGTTTCCCTATCATTGATCCGGAGTCTGATAGTGTTGCTAGCCACCTTGCTCAATATGTCACCGCTAGCTATCTTCTGATCCACGAGCTGGCTCGAGAGCTAACTCGTGCCTGTACTGCTTTAGCCGCTGCTTTAGTCTCTACTAGATCTGGCACTGCTCCATCTTCTCTGGGATTTACTCCATATATTCCAGTCAGTTCTAGTTCCCCTATTTCGCCGGTTACTCCTCCGAGTAGCACGGGCGTCTCAGCCGTGAATCCTCTCAGTGCTCCTGCCGAGTGGGTTTCACTTCTCACTACTCCTGTAGCCCCGATGCTTCATCCTACCCCTGCCCCTGAGGGAGATCCCTCGAGGCAGCGCCGTCGTGTTACCTTTAACTCGGAGGTTTCTGTTAACCTCGTCAGTTCAGGATCCGAGTCCGCTTCAGGGGAGGACACCGCAGCACCAGCAGAGCAGTAGTACCTCTGAGTATTCGGAGTCATTAGGATGATGTACGGATGTAGTCGTACGAGTCATGATGTTTTGTTGCATGTATGAGAGTAGTTGAACCTGGCATGTTGTTTATCTTTCATGTATGAGTCTATGTATAATTATGTTGGGACTTTATTCACTGTATTTTCTTCGCTCTTTTGTTTTCTTCCGGGATTTGTTGTTGGCCTTCCCCAAATTTATTCTTGGATGTTTCTCATCTCGATTGCATTGTCTTGGAAAAAATCCACAATAGGATGACGCGGGGAGGCAGCAGTAGCAACGTTCGTGAGGGAACTCCTGTTCGTCGTTCCGCACGACAGGTAGGACATTCTCCCGAGCCGTACGTTCCGCCACCGCCTCCACCGCCAAATCCGCCCTCCACCGAGCAAATTATGAGTATGTTTGAGGAAAGAGGGAACAATGATCTGATTGAAATATTAAGAACTGTGCAAGCTATGGTTGGAAAAAATGGAAATCAGAACAGTCATTACTCAAAGCTGTCAGATTTTCAAAGGACCAAGCCACCCAGTTTCAGTCAGATTGTTGACCCATTGGATGCAGACGATTGGTTGCGTACCATTGAGAAAAAGCTTGAGATTGCTCATACTGAAGAAAATGATAAAGTTCCATTTGCAACTCATTACCTTGAAGGCGCTGCTGCCATATGGTGGGAAAATGCAAAAGCCATGTGGCCTGTTGATGAAGAAATCACCTGGGAAAAATTTAGGGATCAGTTCCGGAAATATCATATCCCTACTGGAGTTATGAAGACTAAGCAGCGTGAATTTCTTGCACTCATCCAAGGAAGTCAGTCGGTGGGTGAATATTTGCAAAAGTTTAATCATCTGGCCCGTTACTCGCTTTATGACGTGGCCACCAAAGAAAGGAAGATTGACAGATTTCTTGGAGGCTTAAATCCGCAACTCCGGTGTACTCTCGGTATGTTTGATTTCCCAGATTTCCAAACTCTGGTGAACAAGGCTTTCATTGCTGAACGGGAGCACAAGCTTATATCAGATAATAGGCCTGTGAACAACGACCACAAGCGCAAGTTTGAGCCAAAGAAGGATGGGCAACCAGTGCAAAAGGCTCGTACCTGGCAGCAGACTCAGGTGGAATACAAGCCAAATTGGCAACAGAATGTTAACAAGACAACCACTCAAGTAAAGAATGTCGTGACCAACCCAATGCACGAGGAGCGTCAGCGCAATAATTCTTGCTTCAGTTGTGGGCAGAACGGACATTATGCCAGATAGTGCCCCAAGAACAACAAGGTGAATGCCCTATTCAGGCCACAAGTCAACTTTATAGAGTCATGCCCGACCCAACAAAACTTTACTGGGCACATGCATCATCTCTCAGCCGATGAAGCCCAAGAGAACCCCGAAGTCGTCATTGGTATGTTTTCTGTTAATGACATACCTGCCGTAATTTTATTTGACTCTGGGGCTTCCCATTCTTCTATTTCTCAGAGTTTTGCTGCCTAAAACAAATTTCCTTGTTCGCTTTTGGGCAAAAATATGCTGGTACAAACCCCGGGATCTTTACTCAAGAGCAATCTGGTCTGCCGTGATCTGGAAATCAATATCAACGGAGTCTACTTTCCAACCTCTCTGATAATTATTGAGTCTGCAAAGTTGGATATTATATTGGGTATGAATTGGTTGACCCAATATCAAGTTTGCATAAACTGCGCAACACGAGAAGTCACTTTGACCAGTCTGAATGGGCAGTCTACCAAATTCTATGCTCGCAAGAATATACCCAAGCAAGAATTGGTTTTCACCGCTGTGGCTGAGTTGAAATTAATTCCTGTGGTCAGCGAGTACCCTGGTGTATTTCCAGAAGAACTGCCAGGCATGCCACCAGATCGAGAGCTGGAATTTGGAATAGATCTTGTGCCCGGAACTGCACCATTATACAAGAAGTATTACCGGATGCCCTCATCAGAATTAGTGGAGCTAAAGAAACAGCTTGATGAACTGCTCCAGAAAGGATATATTCGTCCCAGCTCTTCACCATGGGGATCACCTGGTATTTTCGTGGACAAAAAGGATGGCAGCCTCTGCATGTGCTTAGATTACTGCCAGCTGAATGAGGTCACCATCAAAAATAAATATCCGCTGCCAAGGATTGATGATCTGTTTGATCAGCTCAGTGGGGCTAAAGTATTCTCTAAGATCGATTTACGGACCAGATATCATCAGCTCAAGATTAAAAAGGAAGATATTCCTAAGACCGCATTCACTACTCGGTACTGTCTTTATGAATATACAGTGATGTCCTTTGGTCTCACCAATGCCCCTGCTTTCTTCATGCATATGATGAACAAAGTATTCATGGACTTCCTCGACAAATTCATGGTAGTCTTCATCGATGACATCCTCATTTACTCCAAGGGTGAAGAAGAGCACAAGGATCACCTCCGAGCAGTGCTACAATGACTCCGCGACCATCAGCTATACGCCAAATTCAGTAAATGCGAATTTTGGCTCAAGCAAGTTGGGTTTCCCGGACATGTACTATCCGCCGAAGGTATAGCCGTGGACGCGAGCAAAGTAAAGGATGTGCTCGATTGGTTGCCGCCCACGACCGTGACGCAGATCTGGAGTTTTCTCGGATTAGCTGGATATTACCGTCATTTCATTGAAGGGTTTTCCAAGATTGCTAAACCCATAACGGAGCTGCTCAAAAAGGATAAGAAGTTTGAATGGACGGAGGACTGTGAGAAAAGTTTCAATGAGCTAAAGATACGGCTGACAACCACACCTGTATTGACTCTTCCAGACATTTATCGCAGTTTTGATGTGTATTGTGACGCCTCCAGGCAAGGCCTTGGTTGCGTACTTATGCAAGACAGCAAGGTAGTAGCATATGCATCACGACAGCTACGACCCCACGAGGGAAATTATCCTACTCATGATTTGGAATTGGCTGCGGTGGTTCATGCGCTAAAAATTTGGAGACACTACCTCATTGGAAAAAGGTGCCAAATTTTTACCGATCACAAAAGTCTTAAATACATATTTACTCAGTCGGATTTAAATCTCCATCAACGAAGATGGCTAGAGTTGGTCAAGGATTATGACCTTGGAATAAATTACCACCTGGGTAAGGCCAACATGGTTGCCAATGCACTTAGTCGAAAGCCTGTCAGCTTAAATGTCATATTGAAATCCTTATCTCCCGAACTCCAACAGAAGATCGCTCAGCTCAACCTGGTCATAGTGGATGTTGGCCTCGCTAATATTTTGGAAGTTACCCCCACACTTGAGGAAGAGATCCGCAAGGCCCAGACAGCTGACATCAAGCTGCAAAAACGTGCCAAGAGCCCAATGGCAGAGCAGACCCCAGATTTCTCCAAGGACAAATTCGGTACCCTCCGATTCCGTGGAAGGATTTGTGTACCCAATCAGCCTGACTTAAAGCAGAAAATCTTGTCGGAAGCACACGAATCCTCATATTCCATTCACCCGGGAGGTATGAAAATGTATGAAGACCTTAGACAAATATTCTGGTGGGATGGAATGAAGAAAGACATTGCCTATTTTGTGGCCTGTTGCGACATATGCAACAAGGTGAAGGCAGAACATCAGAAGCCAGCCGGACTTCTCCAACCACTGCCAGTTTCGCAATGGAAATGGGATGACGTTTGTATGGATTTCATTACAGGACTGCCTAAGACTCAGTGAGGCAAGGATGCAATCTGGGTCATAGTGGACACCTTAACCAAGGTTGCTCACTTCATTCCGATCAGCACCAGATACCGAGCGGATCAACTTGCACAACTGTATGTATCCAGAATAGCCAGTCTGCATGGAGTACCCCGAACCATCACTTCCGACCGAGGTTCCCTGTTTACCTCCGCTTTTTGGTCACGTCTCCATCAAGCCTTGGGGACATCACTGAAATATAGTACTGCTTATCATCCTCAGACAGATGGACAGACAGAGCGGGTAAATCAAATACTCGAAGATATGTTGCGAGCCTGTTCTTTAGCCCAAGGACCTAAATGGGAAGACTGCTTGCCATATGCCGAGTTTTCTTATAACAACAGCTTCCAGACCAGTCTAAAGATGTCACCGTATGAAGCTCTGTATGGCCGTAAGTGCCGCACTCCTTTAAATTGGTCTCAAACTGGAGATAGCCGTATCTTCGGAACAGATCTCATGATGGAAGCTGAGAAACAAGTCAAGGAAATCAGAGACAGATTGCAATTGGCCAAATCTCGACAAAAAAGTTATTATGATGCAAAGCGCCGACAGATCAATTTTGAACCCGGAGAACACGTACACCTCCGAGTCACTCCTATGAAAGGCGTCAAGAGATTCCAGACCCATGGAAAATTGGCACCCAGATTTATTGGTCCATTCCCGGTTATGTCCCGAGTGGGTACTGTTGCATATCAGTTGGAACTACCCGCTGAATTGGCAGACGTGCATAACGTGTTTCAAGTTTCACAATTAAGACATTGCATATCCCCGCCTGAGAAAAGGACTGCTATGGCTGAGGTAGAATTGGCAAATGATTTGACCTATGAAGAAAGACCGTTTAGAATTTTGGATCAGATAGAAAGGGTCACTCGCAGTAAAGTAAGAAAATTCTACAAGGTTCAGTGGGAGCATCACACAGAATCAGAATCAACTTGGGAGCGGGAAGAATTCCTAAGGGCTCATTATCCAGAGTGATTTTCCCAAGCAACCGAATCTCGAGGACGAGATTCATTCTAACTGGGGGAGGTTTGTGACAGCCTGGTTTTTGCCCCCTCTTATTTGCCTGATTTTCATTTGGAGTTATTCTGAAATTTGGAATTTTTGAATCTTTTCATATGGACTTAAACACTTGGGTATCCTTGGCTTTCACCCAAGTGCTTCATTTCCCTCCCTAATCATCATTTCCCTTCTGATCCACCCCAAAATAATCTTTGGAATATTTTTCTTAAATGAAAAATATTCATTTTCCTCTAAAAAAAACCCTAGCTAGTTCAATATGCTCCAAAGCAACCCCAATTTTTATGGCCCAGACAAATCTGAGATAATTCACAAATATTCTTTGAACCCTAGGACACCTTCCTGAGCAAAATATTTCATCACTTTTTGGAATATTTTTGCTACAGAAAATATTTTCTGTTCTGGACAGAAATGGTGGTTTCTACAGCAACTACCATTTTACTTGCTCCATTGTGCCTGGATTTTCTTGTGCATCTTCACCTTAGTAGATCATGGCTAACCTCCAAAGCACAGCCCCCAACTCCCAGCCATTTGACCTCAGTAACCTCTCAAAGTTACTGATCAAAAACTTACTTGGCTTTTAAAAACTCCTCTACTGCACCTGAATCCAAACCAAAGCGTGGTAAACTTCAAAACCACCACGAACAACAAGCCAGACATGATTTTTGGACGTAGGCTGGCCTGAGGGAAGAGTTTGCGTCGTGACCACGCGTGTCCACCATGCCATGCCTGCGTGTCGACGCACTCTGGGTGCCGCCAAGCGCTCTGTTCGCGCGTGCTCGCTTCCCCCGTCTGCCGAGCGTGCCAAACTTCGCCACCATACTCGTCTCAACGCCATTAACTTTCCCCTGGCGCTCGTGGACGCCAGAGCTCGCCACAGCGAGCATGGGCACGGTCCGGCCAACACAATAGTGTGGTGCGCACTGTGCTCGTCGCCTTCTCCTCGCTCCTGTGCTCGTCCCCATTCGCCAACAGTCGCCGCGTGAGCTGCGTCGCCTTCTCCCCCTCTCACTGACGCC
Organism: Triticum aestivum; assembly: GCF_018294505.1. Taxonomy (NCBI): domain Eukaryota; kingdom Viridiplantae; phylum Streptophyta; class Magnoliopsida; order Poales; family Poaceae; genus Triticum; species Triticum aestivum. The sequence goes on from NC_057802.1 coordinate 127,153,900, forward strand.
GCTCGTCGCCGGGCGCCGTGGACAGGTGTTCACCGGCGGAGCCCGAACCCCCCTCTCCGCTCGCCTATAAATGGAGCCACCCCAGCCTCCTCGAGCACCATCCACCACTCCCACCCACTCCTCTAGCACGTAGGCAACCGTAGCCCGGCCGGGCAGGCCGCGGGTCGCCGTCCCCGAGCTCGAGCTCGTCGGCGATCCCCTCTGGTCGTCACGGAAGCTCCAGCCCCTCTCAGGCCAGGGCGACCCATCCAGAGCCTCCGCCTCTCGTCGGTGAAGCTGTTCCGACCACTTGAAGCCCCTGGAGTTGCCTCTGCTCGTCGTCTTCCTCATCTCCGGCGACCACCACGTTCTTCCTCCGCTTGCGAGGTCGATTCCGACGCCGTCCGACCACCCCTAGCTACGCTACGGGTACGGGCAGGTGCGCCTCCGTCCCCTCTCTCAATCCCTCCCTCTGGTTTTGGCCAAGGAGCCCTCGTCGCCGGCGAGAGCTCCGGCGAAGCCGCGACCCCCTCTGTTTCCTTCTCCCCCTCCTCCTCACCTGACTAGCGGGGCCCGCTAGTCAGCCACTCTGTACGCGCGCGAAGCGGTACGAGTGGTGGCGCCCCTGGGCTTTACGCCTTCGACGTCACCCCCCCCCAGTTTGTTTTATTTTTATTCAAATTCATTTCAATTTACAGAAAGCTTCAAACAGCCATAACTCTTCAACCTTAAGTCCAAATGAATTGATTCTTTTTGCATTGAGTTCTTTGCAAAGAAATCTAGCAGCTCACCAAAAATGAGATTTTTCTGTGCTGCCTAGATTTTCTGGTGATTTTCAGAAGTGTTCTTGATATATTTTTCTTGTATTTAAAATTATTTTCAGAGGGTGAGGCTTGTCTTGAGGATCACCAGAAGGCTTGTGAACCTCATCTGCACTAAGGCAAGCCACAGCAACATTTTCATGGTGTCATTTCAATATTTATGATTTTCTTACTTGAATGAAATGATTAATCCATGCATTTAAATAACTATTATGTTATTTATATTCTATTAAGTGTTTGTTAGTTATTATGCTTGATTTACAGAATGTTTGAAACTAGCTTAGTTGGTAAAGAAGCTAAGATCTACTTGTGGTAATGATAAAATGATTTGTTATGCATATGAGTAATTACTTAAAGTTATTTTCTTGCACAAATAAAATAGTAAAATTTGCTAGAAAATATTCTATTAAGTGCTTTTAGCCATTTTGCTTGATTTACAGAATGTTTGAACCTAACTTTGTTGGTAAAGAAATTAGGATTTGCTTGTGGTGATGATAGTATAATTTTTGCTATGCATATGAGAAATTAATCGAAGTTATTTTCTTGCGTGAGAAAAATAATAAAACTTGCTACAAAATATCTTGTTAAAGTGAGAGTTACCCTGACCAGGAAAGTAATATAAGTTGTTGATGGTTATGCTTAGTGTGAATATGGTTGACATCAGTCATTTTCGTTAATATGTGATGCATGTGTAGTATTACATTTCATGGCATGCTATGGCACCGGTCATTTTCATTTTAAGTTGAACCTGAATATAACTCAACTTGAATATATCATTGACTAGGTCATGGTGCCGCTGAATCGAGTTTTTCCCAGTGCACCCACATTTGCCTTTGTGGGAAGGCCTTGATTCGGTCCATTGACATGCCTCTGGTCGGTGCCTCCAACTAGGGAAGGTTATGGGCATGCTTACCCTGGCCCGGTAAGCAGGCATAATCTTGTGTGCCCGTGGTTGAGATTATGGTACCGGGTCCCCGAGTGGGATCGTTTTGGCCACGACGGTGGTCGTTGTGTCTTTGGTAGACACGGGGCCACCCAGGACTAGCCCGTTGGGGATTTGGTCGGAGTGGCCGGGAGAGTGTCATGGCAATGGAGGGGTTTCGTCGGAATGTCGTTGGTCCACCCGAATGGGAGTGCGAGGCCATGGGTTCCGTGGTGTGGGTACAGTGTGCTACCTCTGCAGAGTGTATAATCTATCGATAGCCGAGTCCACGGTCACGGACGCCTCGTAGTAGGTCCCACCATGAGTCAACGTTTAATAAATTTGCACACTAAGTTATGAACTTTGCACTGTTGATGATGGCGGAAAGGCCATCGAGATGTTCGAGACCAAATATTGGTCGTGGTTGTGATCGCCGTAAGGATCACGAGTTACTCTTGTCAAGACCACGATGGTGATTTGTTTGTGATCCGTAAATGATCACGGTTGGCAAGTCCGTCTCGAGGGACGTTCGAGCATGATCACAGCATGTTGGACATATGGTGTTGCATTATTATTAATTGGTTAATTATCATGATATTGTTTGTCATTATGATTATGCATGTTGTGAGCTTACAAGTACATTCAATGTACTGACCTGACGTATCATGCCAGATTTCAGGAAAGTCTCGTTGGAAAGGAGTGTTGTCCGGGTCTAGATCGTGTCCACATCGGTGTCCCTGTGCTATGGAGCTTCCGCTACGATGTCGTTTCCGCTGCCGTGTAGTTGTCATGATCGAGGCCCCTTTATGTTCACTAAATAATGTACATATTGTTCAGCCGCACCATGCGTGCCGCTTGGCCTCGACATCTGTTGTAATATAAACTCTGATCCGCTAGCATCAATAAAGCGGTTGTTTTCTGTACCAAGATGTTGTGTGTTGCCAGAAGACATGGTCTCTGGGCTGGTAATGCAGGGTAAACCGGTCGCTCTGAGCCGGGGTGCCACACAAATTTCCTAAAGATATTCATGTTCACGTACAATTTTCTGAAAATAAAAATTTTGGGTGACAAAAATTTGTCAACAAAACTTTATTAAATTGATAGCAACTACTCATAGGGATACATAGTGGCCATAGCAAGCATTCAAACTACCTAGAACACTAAGAATTCAACATGCAAGCACATCTACAGCAACACCAAGAGTAGCTAATTATTCAAAGTATAAACCACTAAAACAAAACCTAATTGGACAAATGGTGGAGTCACATACCAAGCAACAATCCCCCGAAACAGTTTCGAAAACGGAGCTTCGAGCAAAGAGATCGAAATCCGCGGGTTTGAGCTCAAGAACACGAGAGAGAGAGCAATGGAGATTTTTTCTGAAGGTAAGTGATGATGTGGGATGAAGAGGTAAGTGAGGGGGCCCACGTGGGGACCACAACCCACCAGGGCGCGCTTGGGGATCCTGGCGCGCCCAGGTGGGTTGTGCCCACCTGGTGCACCTCCCTCTGATATTATTTGCACCAGAAATTCAGAAATATTTTTAAAAAATCGTATTCAATTTTCAGGGCATTCTGAGAACTTTTATTTTTGGGTCATTTTTTATTACACGGAAAATTCAGAAAACAAACAAAACATGGCATTTTATTTTATTTAACTAATAAAAACATAAAACAATAAGTAGGGACGGAAGGTAGTGCTTACTAAATTCATCAAATTCATACCGCTCAAAAATAATTCATTAATAAGGTTGATCAGGTCTTATTAACAACCACTTACGATTAGCATGAAACCGAAGAATTTTCGTAAATCACTAACTTACCTCAATGGGGATATGAATGTCCCTAGCAATAAGCATTTCATATTTCTTTTTGACAGTAGGTAGAGGTATTTGAAAACTTCCAATAGTAATTGTCGGAGATTTTTCAATAACATTAATACCATTCACTTGGAATTGTTTCTTCGGAAAGTGCAAAGTATGCTCATTACCATTGATATGAAAAGTGATCTTGCTTTTATTGCAATCAATAACAGCACCTGCAGTATTCAAGAAGGGTCTACCAAGGATAATCGACATGTTGTCGTCCTCGGGCATCTCAAGTATAACAAAGTCAGTCAAAATAGTAACATTAGCAACAACAATGGGCACATCCTCACAGATACCGATAGTTATGGCAGTTGATTTGTCAGCCATTTGCAAAGATATTTCAGTAGGTGTGAGTTTATTCAAGTCAAGTCTTTTATATAAAGAGAAAGGCATAACACTAACACCAGCTCCTAAATCACACAAAGCAGTTTTCCCATAATTCTTTTTGATAGAGCAAGGTATAGTTGGTATTCCTAGATCTCCAAGCTTTTTAGGTACTCCATCTTTGAAAGTATAATTAGCCAGCATAGTGGAGATTTCAGCTTCTAGTATTTTTCTCTTATTTGTGATGATGTCTTTCATATAATTTGCATAAGGAGGCATTTTAAGGATATCAATCAAGCGAGTACGCAAAAAGACTGGCCTCAGCATTTCAGCAAAGCGTTCAAATTCTTCATCATCTTTCTTTTTAGTTGACTTGGGTGGAAAATGCATAGATTTTTGAACCCACGGTTCTCTTTCTTTACCGTGTTTACTAACCACAAAGTCTCTTTTATCATATGTTTTATTCTTAGGTTGTGGGTTATCAAGATCAACAGGTGGTCCTATCTCAACCTCATTATCTGGTTTTTTTTCATTATTTGGTTGAGTGTCTTCATGAGCCTCATCATTATCTTTTTCATTATCACTAGGTGAGTGTTCATTACCAGACTGAGTTTCAGCATCTGAGATAGAAGTTTCATTATCATTATCAGGAGGTTTTTCTATTTCAGGTTCACCAGAAGTATGCAAAGTCCTATAATTCACCTTTTTCTTTTTCTTTCTAGAAGGACTAGGTGCACCAGTGTTAACTCTTTGTGAATCTTGTTCAATTAGTGTCCCTCCGGATAAAGTGGTTCCTGAGTCATTTTACCTCCTCTAGTTGCAACTCTAATGGCAAAGTCATGCATATTATTATTCATTTCATCAAGCAATTCTCTTTGTGATTTAAAAAGTTGTTCTAGTTGAGTTTGTACCATAGAAGCATGTTTTCCAACACCTCTAACATCATTTGATATTCTAAATAACAAGTCACTCAAGCGAGCAATCATATCAGAATTATATTTCAATTGTTTCATAACATTTGCATTGAAGTGATCTTGTTATCTAATGTAGTTTTCAAACTCATAAAGGCATTGGCTAGGATGCATATTGTGAGGATTATCATTATCATTGAATTTCATTAGAGAATTTACCTCTACCACCTTAGGCATTTGTGGCGTCTTAAGCCCATGTGTTTCTTCAATAGGAGGTAAATTTTTAACATCCTTAGCTTTAATATCTTTTTCCTTCATAGATTTCTTTGCCTCTTGCATATCTTCAGGACTGAGATGTAATATACCCCTCTTCTTCGGAGTGGGGTTAGGCGGTGGTTTAGGAGAAGTCCAATCATCATAACTAGTTATTGGGGCGCCACCTGGTGGCACCTCTTGAGGTGTTATTGGGCGCACTAATCAAGTTTCCGTAGTTGATAACGCGCTGACAATGTAGACAAGCGACAATGGTTAAAGATATATCACAACTTTACCGATAGCTGCAAACAATAGCACTAATCAAACATTTTTTTGGTATTTTTTAAACCTCATACACCTCTTATCAAGAGACCAACACATTATTCATTGCCAAACCAGAAAGTGTCATTCATGTACATCAGGAAAGAACTTCAATAACTAAGATAGCACTCACATTAAGATCAGTCAACTGATAACCTAAAAACTCAGGGTACGAGTTTGGCGGTTGCCAAGCCACTTTCTTGAACACGAGAAAAGCAAACATACATTATCATCACATCAAGTTGATTTGTTAACTCCAGAATTAGACATACCTAGCAACAAGCAAGAGGAGCGCACCGTCAATTCATTTATGGCAAGCTGTGCATGTGAAGAATAATTTACCCAAACCTAAAAACCGAAGCATAAAACCTACAGTTAGTGAGATAAAGTGGGAATGGAAACAACATTTTTCAAAAGGAAAATCATCTCAATTTCTAATAAATTATCGTTACTCAGGAAATAAATATATACAATGTATATATACCTACTTGATAAATATTTGAGCAAATGCAATACACTCGATTTGTTGTGCTTTGAAATGGACTGGTATGCTCAGAAGAAACTTGGCAGTTGACAATTAGTAAAATTGCCGAGACTGGAGATAGATGCAGCAGAGTAAGACTTATATAGGTGGGAGTAACAAACAGACATAGCTAATATCATGTAGTCACAAACAACTCCATCCATTCCAAGATGACTTGCGGTATGTAGAAATTACACATTGTTCAAACAGACACAAAATAATGCAAGCAGAACATGAGGTGATGATTGCAGAACTTAACCCGGTTTACTCTCGGAATGAGGAGAGCAACACAGCGATCTCTTCTGAATAACTGAATCTAACATATCATACATTACACTACATTATGTAATAACTCACACTACCAGATGGTAGTCTCCAACAAATTAAAATGGGTGTGCCATACCAAGAGGCCTTGTAGACAAAGCATATATATTGTTGAAAGCAAAGCATGGGGTAACATATTACTACTCGGCAGTCATCACACTTAGGCACATGATTGAGAAAATCAATAAACTGTGGGGTGGCTCATACCTTGATGAAGCCAATGTCCTTGGCGTTGCTGCGGAAGCAATCCCTGCAGCACACCCGTACTTCCGGATCAGGCCATGCGAGTTGCCGCAGACACGGGATACTCATTCATGAGATCCCATCCATGGAAATTTGACAGTATATCAGAAGAACAATAATACAAAGTAGGGCAGGGGATCCAGAGGAGGGTGAGGGAGATGGGCATACCTGGCCATGACAGATCCCACAGTGGTTGAAGGTGCCAGGCGTAACACCAACGCATTACAGTCATAAATAGTAACCATTTCATTTGCAAGTCGATCCACCATCGTCATGTTGATAGTGTTGAGGCGCTCGCACTCGTCGATCCATTCGTTGTATCTGCAGGAAAAAGAATTCAATTTTCGATTCCAGGTCCGGATAAGCCTAACATATTTGTAACAACTCTATAGAGTAAAGAGTTCTTTGTTGCATTCAACTTACATATCAATAGGCTCAGTCACCTCTATAGCACTGGATTCCCTTTAAACGATATTTTTATACAGGTTCAGTTTTGAACTTCTGATGATGCAAGTTTGTTTGAAGCAGTCCAGTTAACTCAAGACTTAGACATGAAAAAATAGGGAGCCACATAGCCTATGTTACAAACATGATGGTGTGATGTAATGGCAACCAAGCAAGCATATAACTGTACATGATTACTACCTCGGCTCTGCTCCATTATGACCTAGTTGATTAGAGTGACTAAACACCCAAGAGTATATAAGAACGGGCATGGCTATAGGAAAATTGTGGATAAGCTACACCCTGTTCCTAGAACTGTAACCGTTAGGTTGAGAAGAAATAAAACCAATGAGATGTCTGGTGTGGAATTTCTAGCTGAGAATCGATCAGTAAGACATCTGCATTAGGAAGTAAAATCTGCAGTTCTAAGTATAATTTGGGCATTCCATTTACAATGGTACTGAAGCTTTCCTGGCAAATGCCGTCTCTCATAAACTCATGTGATGAACTGAACGCAGTGATTCCTACTAAACATACAAAACCCTGCTGCCTACCAGTAAAAATATGTTCTGCTACATGTGTAGATTTTTTTTTTGCAAGATTACACGTGCATAATTTTTAGTCATGTTTAGTTAGTGCACAAAGTTCTCACGTAAACCATATTAAGTCTGGTGAATGAGAAACAAAAATCAAGGGATCTTTTTTTAGTCTCCAAAGTACCTGAAAGAACGGAAGTAATGCCTCATCTACAATTGTACTGCTTCCATATGTTGTGTTCATTATATGAACAATGTCATTTTTACAAGGCAAATGAGAGCTGTCGTTAGAAGAGTCATTCTGAAAGAAACACATGAGGATCTTAAGCTATCCTTGATCAAGATGCAATTGAAGAGGCAAAATCTCAAGGCACGATCTCAAGGCACGATCTGACCGATTTTTACAAGGCACGGTCAGTCATCATACTGGGTGTGCATATAAGGTGTCGGAAGGAAGCGATGGGTAACAGCCAGCACTTAATTCAATGATACTTGGAAATTATAGCTCAGCGCTCAAATACGGCACATACACAAAATTAGTGTTAATGACTAAGGCCAACAGCAACACTCTTGTCACCAGCAACCATATAGGCATGAATTTCGAATTCAGGTAAGCCATCACGAATGTGTTTTGCGTCTAAAACTCAATATTGTTAAAGCAACCTAAAGGCAGTCATCGCGCTAACTTTTGGACCTTATGGTGTAATTGAGTTGTCCACATTACGTACAAAATATTATTTTCATAAATTTCCATAACTACACGCATGAAGCAACCTCAATACTGGATTGTACAAAGAAAGACACCAGATTAGATCCATTTACTACATAAAGTGTGTCTCTACTATTTAGCTGTGAGACTCACCATCTTCCATTTTTAGCCAGAAATATGTACCGACCGACAACAACCTGACTGTGCATAATCTAACAATTCAGGTTATCAAATTCACTATGATGTTTGATTAGGGGAACCTAGATCGTCTCGAAAGTAAACTAAAAAAATCGGCCAGCCCAAAAGAAATGCGATTCAGGTGAGACGAGACGAGCTGAGATGGTGGAGGACTCAACTGGAAACGGCGTAGACGAGGTGGGGGTGTCGGTGAGACGCGAGAGGTGCGCTAGCGCCCAGCAGAAGGCGTTTCTGCCGTTTGGGCCGAAGTCGACGGCAATGAGGAGGTCCCTGCTGCGGCGCCGCTCCCTGGTCTCGCGCTCGAGCTCCGGCGCGGCATGGGGCACCACCGGGATGAGGCGCAGCAGCACCACCACCCTCTAGCTGTACTCCTCCACGTCCTCCTCTGCCGTCTCCATCGGCGCTCAGTAGTTGGTGCACCAGCAGAAATGCAATACTGGCAATGTACATTCGTAAAATAAATCAGAGATAAGGTCCCATCACACAAATCCACAGAAATACATGGCTCGTCTTATTTCCTCATATTTAGTATAGAACATGATGAAAAGAAATTCAGAATTTATATACTGCAAACTAATGCTAAAACCAACTTTACTTGTGATATATAGATCAATCACCTAAACCGCTGTCGATGACGAGGGGACACTGGTGACGTCGTCAGAACCCCATGAGGAAGGGGACGTCAATGTCGAAGCAACAACGACAACCACATAATATCTTGCAAATGTCAACATTCAGCAAGCTGGGCAATAAGAATCAGCCAGAAAACAAGTGTTTTGTGTTTTGTACGCCACACATGGGGCTGCCTTGTATTCACAATATATAGGAGTATATGCCTTGGTAATCAAGGTAAATCAAAGCAAATCCTCAACCGAATCAGACTACAATATTCGGTGGGATATTGTGCTAGTTTCCTATTACATGTGATATGAACAAAAGGTATGCTTTAACATCCCCCCTCAGCTTGTGCGTCGTACGGAAGCAAGCATAAGCTGGAGCGAAACTCAGAGAAGAGTTGTGAGGGCAATCCTTTTGTCATGATGTCAGCGTACTGATGCGAGGATGGCACATGAAGAACCCGGACCTCACCAAGCGACACCTTCTCCCGAACGAAGTGGATGTCAATCTCAATGTGCTTGGTGCGACGATGCTGGACCGGATTAGAGGCCATGTAGACAGTACTAACGTTGTCACAGAAGACAACCGTGGCAGACGTCAGAGGGCGATGAAGCTCACCAAGAAGCTGACGGATCCAACAACACTCAGCAACAACATGAGCAACCGCACGGTATTCCGCCTCGGCACTGGAGCGAGACACGGTGGTCTGTCGTTTAGACGACCAAGAGACAAGGTTATCTCCGAGATAGACGCAGTAGCCAGACGTAGAGCGTCGAGTATCAGGGCACCCAGCCCAATCAGCGTCAGAGTAGGCTGTAAGCGCTGTGGAGGAGGAACTCGAGAGGTGTAAGCTGAGGTCGAGGGTGCCCTTTATGTACCGGAGAATGCGCTTAACCAAGTGCATATGAGGCTCTCGGGGTGCATGCATGTATAAGCAGGCCTGCTGAACTACGTGCGCAATGTCTGGTCGCGTGAGTGTCAAATACTGCAAGGCACCGGCGTAGCTCCGATACTCGGTGGGATCGGAGAGAAGAGGGCCATCCTGAGCCGACAGCTTACACTTGGTGTCGATGGGAGCAGCGGAGGTGTTACGGTCAACCATGCCAGCGCGGTGAAGTAACTCCAAGGCATACTGTCGCTGAGAGAGGACCATGCCTGAGGATGTCCGAGTGACAGAGATGCCAAGGAAGAATGACAGAGAACCGAGGTCTGTCATGGCGAACTCTGTGTGGAGCTGCTGTGTCAGGTATCGGAGGAGCTGATCCGTCGATGCAGTGAGGACAATGTCGTCCACATACAATAAGAGGTAAGCGAGATCGGTGCCGCGCCTGTAGATGAAGAGAGACACATCCGACTTGGAAGCGACAAAGCCAAGACGATGTGCAAAGAGGGCAAACCGCTCGTACCAAGCGCGTGGGGCCTGCTTAAGGCCGTAAAGAGACTTGTGCAGGCGACACACGTAGTCCGGGCAGCGAGCGTCAACAAAGCCGGGAGGCTGCTGGCAGTAGACCTCCTCGTCAAGAGTGCCATGGAGAAAAGCATTCTTGACGTCGAGCTGATGAATTGGCCACGACCGAGAGACCGCAAGGCTGAGAACGATGCGGATCGTCGCAGGCTTAACAACAGGGCTGAATGTCTCATCAAAATCAATGCCCTGTTGTTGAGAATAACCTCGTACCACCCATCGGGCCTTGTACCGGGCAAGGTTGCCGTCCGAGTGGAATTTATGTTTGAAGATCCACTTCCCTGAAACAACATGAGCACGAGGAGGACGTGGCACAAGAGACCACGTCCCGTTAGTGACAAGAGCATCAAATTCCTCGGTCATAGCACGACGCCAGTGCGGGTCATGGTGTGCACCCCGGTATGTTTTCGGAATAGGAGAGGGAGTGGTGTGAGTCGCAGAGAGATTAAGACGGTCAACGGGCTGAAAGAGGCCACGTTTAGCACGAGTTACCATGGTGTGAGTGTTGGACGGGGAAGGAGGCCGGTGCACCACGACCGGCGGAGATGGACTAGTGGACGCCGAGGAGTCAGAGGGCGTCGGCTAGGAGCGACCGCGGGCGTCGTCGTGCGAGTGGAAGAGTGGAAGGGCGGACCAGGAAGATAACTGGGCCGGTCCATCGTGGGAGTGGATGGGGAGCCGCCATGCATGGCGGCTTGTGGATCAGCATGCATGGCGGGTTGCGGGTTGGCAGGCATGGCGGGTTGCGGGCGAGCGGGAAAGCCAGGCGGATGGCTGGGAGGTGAGCGCGTGGAAGGGCCAGGCGGGGTGCGGGCTGATGGGGAGTGGGTTGGCGGAGTGCTCGCTGGTGTGGTTCGGCCCGGTGTGGAGGGGTTGGCATGCACATGCACGTTGGGTAGGACAGGGCTGGATGGTGTGTGTTGTGAAGCGACCAAGTCAACAAGGAAATCAAGCTCGACCAGGGGGTTCGTAGGGCGTTGGGCAGAATAGGAGAAAGGAAAAATCGTCTCGTCGAATATGACATGGCGAGAGATGATTACTCGACGGGTAGATATATCTAGACAACGAAAACCCTTGTGGTTAGACGGATATCCTAAGAAGACGCAAGCAGTTGACCGAGGGGCGAGTTTATGTTGGGCCGTAGCGGACTGGTTGGGGTAACATAAGCAACCAAAAACACGAAGAGCGGCATAGTTTGGCTTGGCGTCGTAGAGACGAACGTAGGGAATTTGAAAGCCAATGGATTGTGAGGGGCGGATGTTGACAAGATATGTTGCCGTGGCGAGAGCCTCGGCCCAGTAGGATGGAGGCATGGAGGATTGGAATAGGAGGGTGCGAGTGACATCGTTGAGCGTGCGGATGGCACGTTCGGCCTTGCCGTTTTGGGCGGACGTGTAGGGGCACGAAAAACGGAGGTGAATGCCGTGAGTCGAGAAAAATGAGGTGACCGTGGAGTTGATAAACTCAGTCCCATTGTCAGCTTGCATGGCAACAAGAGGACGTGAGAATTGGGTGCGAATGTAAGCAACAAAATTAAGAAGAATCGCCACGGTATCGGACTTTTTCCGGAGAGGAAAGGTCCACATGAAATGAGAAAAATCATCAACGATAAAAAGGTAGTACTTGAAACCGGAATTACTCAAAAGTGGAGAAGTCCAAAGATCACAATGAATCAACTTAAATGGTTCGGCGCTTATTGAAGTAGACCTAGCGAAAGGCAAGCGCACGTGTTTGCCGAGTTGACAAGCATGGCAAATATGCGTGGCTGCTTTATTACATGAAATAAAAGAGTTCTTATGAAGGTGGGACATGGCGTCGCGTCCCGGAAGACCTAAGCGACGGTGCGAAAGCTCGGTGGAGGTGGTGGCGAGGAGTCCATGGGCGTAGTGGTTGACGACCGATGATGGGAAGATGTAGAGGTCTCCGAGACTATTGCAGCGAAGAATAACGGCCTTGGTGCGAAGATCCTTCACAGAAAAGCCGAAGGGGTCAAACTCTATAGAACAAAGATTGTCAATTGTGAAGCGACGAACTGAAAGTAAATTCTTGACAATATGAGGGACAAGCAAGACGTTGCGAAGGAAAAGAGAACGAGTGGAGGAAGGTATAGATGTGTGTCCAGTGTGTGAGATGGGCAAGGTCGAACCATTGCCCACGGTGACAACAGAGGAGGAGGGAGAAGGTGTGAGGTGTTGAAGCATACCGGGGTCGGAGGCCATGTGTGCCGTGGCTCCCGAGTCCATTACCCACTCACCAACTGTTGATGGAGTCGCAGTGCTGTTTAGGGCAGCGAGGAGGGCGGAGCAGTCCCACGCCGGGGTGCCGCCGTATGCAGGAGTTGGCGGCGGATTGCTGCCGAAGGCCTGGCCGTGCAACGGGGCCAGGGAGGTGAACGCCTGGGCTGGCGGGAGAACTGGAGGCCGTGGCCCGAGGAGGCCGGCCCCGGCACTGGGCCGTGCTGCTGGGGGCGTCTGAAGATGCTGGGCTTGCCCCGTATAGGGATTGAAGCAGACCCAGGGACTGACAAAGGAGGAGGCCCCGCGCTGGAGATTCCCGTCGTGGGAGTTGGAGCGGCCGCCGTTGCCGCCGTTCCCGCCGCCGGCGCCCTTCTTCTTCCGCCAGTTGCCTCCATTGCGGTTTCCACCGGAGGAGCCACCCCCGGAGTTGTAGCCATGCCGAGCGCCGTTGCCCCGGTGAGGACTAGAGGGGGTGGAGCCGCTGGCGCCGTGGGGAGGCGCACCACCATAGAGAGCCGTCTGGGTCCCGAGCGTGGCGGAGTTCGCGAGCTGGGTCTCGCGGAGGGTCAGCAAGGACCTCGTCTGGTTGAACGACGGAAGAGGATTCTGCATGGTGACGATCGTCGTGATGTCGGAGAAGTGCGGATTGAGTCCACGGAGGCAGTTGAGGACAAGAGTTTGGTCGGAGACGGGGGTGCCGACGTCGCTGAGAGCATCCGAAAGGGCCTTGAGGCGATGACAGTAGGCTGTGATGGAGAGGTCACCTTGGACGAGACCTCGGAACTCCGCCTCAAGGTAAACAGCCCGAGTCATCTAATTGTCTAGAAACAGGTTGGTGATGAGCATCCATGCTTCCTGGGCAGTTTGATCCTCCGCCATGATTATGTCCAGGATTTCGTCGGAGATGGACCCGTAGAGCCAGGACCGAACGACGTAGTCATCGCGAGTCCAGTCCGGCGTGCGGTCCGCCGCGGCGGTGACGACGTTGACGTGAGGGAGCAAGTCGTACTTGCCGAGGAGGACGCGGACGAGCATCTGCCACTTGGTGAAGTTCGAGGCATGGAGGTCGAGCGTGACGGGCACATGAGTGCGCATGCTAGCGACATGCACTGCCGGGGAGGCGGAGGCGGGCATAGCAGCGGTGACGAGGGTGCCGGAGGTGGAGTTCATGGGTGCGAGCAAGGTGGAGGAGAGGCTGGGGCTGGTAGCCGATGCGGTGCCTGAGATGGTCGACATGAGCTGGATGCGAGATTGAATCGGTGGTGATGAGCGATGGGGTTGGAGGAGGCAGGATCGAGTTGTCTGATACCAAGAAAACAAGTGTTTTGTGTTTTGTACGCCACACATGGGGCTGCCTTGTATTCACAATATATAGGAGTACATGCCTTGGTAATCAAGGTAAATCAAAGCAAATCCTCAACCAAATCAGACTACAATATTCGGTGGGATATTGTGCTAGTTTCCTATTACATGTGATATGAACAAAAGGTATGCTTTAACACAGCCATCCCAACCATATCTGTGTCAACCACTCAAACTGAAAGATGGAAAATTGAGCATCACATGTACAAATTAAAATCTATAAGTTTTGACCTCAAGACGCTGTTCTGGCTCTAAATTTAGTTTTATAAGCACGAGCCCTCTTTCAACTTGTGGTTACTTTCACAAATCATCAACATGTACAATCGATATACAAAACTATAAATATCAGATACTATGTTGACTTGATCAGGCACAAAAACTGAAAGGTGTGGTTCCACTGATTACATGTTACTATTAGGTAACAAATCTTTTCAATATCACGGAATACTGGAAGAAGAAATGCTGATCTGTATAACATCAACAAGCTTGTAGAACTGCTCCACGACCTGTGTGTGTATCTTCTTTGTTCCTGTACTACCATGGTGAACAACGCCTTCCCTGCAATACATATAGATCAATGACGGTTCAAAACTGGTCCACGGAAAGAGAGAAGGCTTCCGAGAGCTTAGGGTGGGGTGGCACCGGCGAGCTGGTGGCTGGATTAGCGGCTGCCGCGGCGACGGACACGAGCCCTTGGTGTCGCCAAGATGGACATTGATGGATGATGCGGCGGCTGATGGTGATGATCGAATCCAGTCCGGAACACTGCACCAAATTCCAAACAGTAAGTAGCAGTAGGCAAGTAGCATCATGCCGAATCTCACCTCCAGTTCTCCTTGGGCTTACACCCAGATGCGAGGTAGGCGACGAGGTCCTCCTTGGTGAGCGCCTCCGTCAACTCCACCACCTCCTCCGTCAGGGGGCTAGCCGCCATGACTCTGTCGTGCCTCCTCCCCCTCCTTGCCGCCGTGGCCCATCTCCACCCTCAGCTCATCCCCGTCCACGGTGGGCTTCAGGTCGACATAGACGGCGTCGTGGGGCGGGGCAGTGCGACATTGTGCTGGGACTGTAGGAGCCGGGCGACCTGGTCTTCGTCGTCCCAGGCGAGATCCAGGAGAGAGAACGAGGTTGTGCGGCCGGGGCCAGGTCTTGCCCAAGTGCTTTTGATCTCCTATCCCTCGTTTTTTTTCTATGGCTCACTGTAAAGGACACGTGGACATCACGGTAACTCGCCCTTGCCACGGCTGTTAATGGGTTTTATTTTTCAATATGTTATTCAATAATTCTTCAGCTTGTCCAACAGTTCATTCCGTGAAAATACAACCAGCACAACTATCTAGGAAGTCCATAAAATCATCGGTTAGTCCATTATAGATGATATCAAGTATTTCATTTTTCTTAAGAGGATGATCAGGCAAAGCATTAAGTAACTGGCAAAGCATCCCCAAGCTTGTGGGAGACTCTTTTCTTTAATTTGCACAAAGTTAAATATTTCCTGTAAAGCAGTTTGTTTTTTATGAGCAGGGAAATATTTTTCAGAGAAGTAATAAATCATATCCTGGGGACTGCGCACACAACCAGGAGCAAGAGTATTGTACCAAACTTTAGCATCACCCTTTAACGAGAAAAAATAATAATTCAAGAATAAAGTAATAGCAAGTCTTCTCATGTGAAGCCCCCGATTCAATCGTACACTAATGATGCACGCAAACGTGTACGATTAAGATTAGGGACTCATGGGAAGATATCACAACACAACTCTAAAACATAATTAAGTCATACAAGCATCATAATACAAGCCAGGGGCCTCGAGGGCTCGAATACAAGTGCTCGATCATAGACGAGTCAGCGGAAGCAACAATATCTGAGTACAGACATAAGTTAAACAAATTTGCCTTAAGAAGGCTAGCACAAACTGGGATACAGATCGAAAGAGGCGTATGCCTCCTGCCTGGGATCCTCCTAAACTACTCTTGGTCGTCGTCAGCGGACTGCACGTATTAGTAGGCACCTCCAGTGTAGTAGGAGTCAGCGTCGACGGTGGCGTCAAGCTCCTGGGCTCCAGCATTTGGTTGCGACAACCAGGTAGAATGGAAAGGGGGAAAAGAGGGAGAAAAACAACCGTAAGTACTCATCCAAAAGTACTCGCAAGCAAGGAGCTACACTACATATGCATTGGTATATGTGTAAAGGGCCATATCGGTGGACTGAACTGCAGAATGCCAGAATAAGAGAGGGATAGCTAATCCTGTCGAAGACTACAATTCTGGCCACCTCCATCTTGCAGCATGTAGAAGAGAGTAGATGATAAGTTCACCAAGTAGCATCGTATAGCATAATCCTACCCGGCGATCCCCTCCTCGTCGCCCTGTTAGAGAGCGATCACCGGGTATATCTGGCACTTGGAAGGGTGTGTTTTATTAAGTATCCGGTTCTAGTTGTCATAAGGTCAAGGTACAACTCCGGGTCGTCCTTTTACCGAGGGATACGGCTATTCGAATAGATAAACTTCCCTGCAGGGGTGCACCACATAACCCAACACGCTTGATCCCATTTGGCCGGACACACTTTCCTGGGTCATGCCCGGCCTCGGAAGATCAATACGTCGCAGCCCCACCAAGGCTCAACAGAGAGGGCAGCACGCCGGTCTAAATCCTATGCGCGCAGGGGTCTGGGCCCATCGCCCATTGCACACCTGCACGTTGCGAGGGCGGCCGGAAGCAGACCTAGCCTAGAAGGCGTTCCAGTCCAATCCGGCGCGCGCCGCTCCGTCGCTGACGTCCAAAAGAGCTTCGGCTGATACCACGACGCCAAGTGCCCATAACTGTTCCCGCGTAGTTGGTTAGTGCATATAGACTAAATGGCCAGACTCAGATCAAATACCAAGATCTCGTTAAGCGTGTTAAGTATCCGCGAACGCCGACCAGGGCCAGGCCCACCTCTCTCCTAGGTGGTCTCAACCTGCCCTGTCGCTCCGCCACAAAGTAACAGTCGGGGGCCGTCAGGAACCCAGGCCCACCTCTACCGGGATGGAGCCACCTGTGACGCCCCCGATTTGACCGTACACTAATCATGCACGCAAATGTGTACGATCAAGATCAAGGACTCACGGGAAGATATCACAACACAACTCTAAAACATAAATAAGTCATAAAAGCATCATAATACAAGCCAGGGGCCTCGAGGGCTCGAATACAAGTGCTCGATCATAGACGAGTCAGCGGAAGCAACAATATCTGAGTATAGACATAAGTTAAACAAGTTTGCCTTAAGAAGGCTAGCACAAAAGTAACAACGATCGAAGAGGCCAGGCCTCCTGCCTGGGACCTCCTAACTACTACTCGAAGCCGAACTCCATGTAGAATCATCCTCGGGATCTCTAGCTCCTGGACTCCAGCATCTGGTTGCGACAACCAGGTATAGAAAGGGGAAAAGAGGGAGAAAAGCAACCGTGAGTACTCATCCAAAGTACTCGCAAGCAAGGAGCTACACTACATATGCATGGGTATATGTGTAAAGGACCATATCGGTGGACTGAACTGCAGAATGCCAGAATAAGGGGGGGATAGCTAGTCCTGTCGAAGACTACGCTTCTGGCCACCTCCATCTTGCAGCATGTAGAAGAGAGTAAATGGTAAGTTCACCAAGTAGCATCGCATAACATAATCCTACCCGGCGATCCCCTCCTCGTCGCCCTGTTAGAGAGCGATCACCGGGTTGTATCTGGCACTTGGAAGGGTGTGTTTTATTAAGTATCCAGTTCTAGTTGTCATAAGGTCAAGGTACAACTCCGGGTCGTCCTATTATCGAGGGACACGGCTATTCGAATAGATAAACTTCCCTGCAGGGGTGCACCACATAACCCAACACGCTCGATCCCATTTCGCCGGACACACTTTTCTGAGTCATGCCCGGCCGCGGAAGATCAACACATCGCAGCCCCACCTAGGCTCAACAGAGAGGGCAGCACGCCGGTCTAAACCCTATGCGCGCAGGGGTCTGGGCCCATCGCCCATTGCACACCTGCACGTTGCGAGGGCGGCCGGAAGCAGACCTAGCCAAGAAGGCGTTCCAGTCCAATCCGGCGCACGCCGCTCCGTCGCTGACGTCCAAAAGAGCTTCGGCTGATACCACGACGCCAAGTGCCCATAACTGTTCCCGCGTAGTTGGTTAGTGCGTATAGACCAAATGGCCAGACTCAGATCAAATACCAAGATCTCGTTAAGCGTGTTAAGTGTCCGCGAACGCCGACCAGGGCCAGGCCCACCTCTCTCCTAGGTGGTCTCAACCTGCCCTGTCGCTCCGCCACAAAGTAACAGTCGGGGGCCGTCAGGAACCCAGGCCCACCTCTACCGGGATGGAGCCACCTGTGACGCCCCCGATTTGACGTACACTAATCATGCACGCAAATGTGTACGATCAAGATCAAGGACTCACGGGAAGTTATCACAACACAACTCTAAAACATAAATAAGTCATAAAAGCATCATAATACAAGCCAGGGGCCTCGAGGGCTCGAATACAAGTGCTCGATCATAGACGAGTCAGCGGAAGCAACAATATCTGAGTACAGACATAAGTTAAACAAGTTTGCCTTAAGAAGGCTAGCACAAAAGTAGCAACGATCGAAGAGGCCAGGCCTCCTGCCTGGGACCTCCTAACTACTACTCGAAGCCGAACTCCATGTAGAATCATCCTCGGGATCTCTAGCTCCTGGACTCCAGCATCTGGTTGCGACAACCAGGTATAGAAAGGGGAAAAGAGGGAGAAAAGCAACCGTGAGTACTCATCCAAAGTACTCGCAAGCAAGGAGCTACACTACATATGCATGGGTATATGTGTAAAGGACCATATCGGTGGACTGAACTGCAGAATGCCAGAATAAGGGGGGATAGCTAGTCCTGTCGAAGACTACGCTTCTGGCCACCTCCATCTTGCAGCATGTAGAAGAGAGTAAATGGTAAGTTCACCAAGTAGCATCGCATAACATAATCCTACCCGGCGATCCCCTCCTCGTCGCCCTGTTAGAGAGCGATCACCGGGTTGTATCTGGCACTTGGAAGGGTGTGTTTTATTAAGTATCCAGTTCTAGTTGTCATAAGGTCAAGGTACAACTCCGGGTCGTCCTATTATCGAGGGACACGGCTATTCGAATAGATAAACTTCCCTGCAGGGGTGCACCACATAACCCAACACGCTCGATCCCATTTCGCCGGACACACTTTTCTGAGTCATGCCCGGCCGCGGAAGATCAACACATCGCAGCCCCACCTAGGCTCAACAGAGAGGGCAGCCCGCCGGTCTAAACCCTATGCGCGCAGGGGTCTGGGCCCATCGCCCATTGCACACCTGCACGTTGCGAGGGCGGCCGGAAGCAGACCTAGCCTAGAAGGCGTTCCAGTCCAATCCGGCGCGCGCCGCTCCGTCGCTGACGTCCAAAAGAGCTTCGGCTGATACCACGACGCCAAGTGCCCATAACTGTTCCCGCGTAGTTGGTTAGTGCGTATAGACCAAATGGCCAGACTCAGATCAAATACCAACATCTCGTTAAGCGTGTTAAGTGTCCGCGAACGCCGACCAGGGCCAGGCCCACCTCTCTCCTAGGTGGTCTCAACCTACCCTGTCGCTCCGCCACAAAGTAACAGTCGGGGGCCGTCAAGAACCCAGGCCCACCTCTACCGGGATGGACCACCTGTGACGCCCCCGATTTGACCGTACACTAATCATGCACGCAAATGTGTACGATCAAGATCAAGGACTCACGGGAAGTTATCACAACACAATTCTAAAACATAAATAAGTCATAAAAGCATCATAATACAAGCCAGGGGCCCCGAGGGCTCGAATACAAGTGCTCGATCATAGACGAGTCAGCGGAAGCAACAATATCTGAGTATAGACATAAGTTAAACTAGTTTGCCTTAAGAAGGCTAGCACAAAAGTAACAACGATCGAAGAGGCCAGGCCTCCTGCCTGGGACCTCCTAACTACTACTCGAAGCCGAACTCCATGTAGAATCATCCTCGGGATCTCTAGCTCCTGGACTCCAGCATCTGGTTGCGACAACCAGGTATAGAAAGGGGAAAAGAGGGAGAAAAGCAACCGTGAGTACTCATCCAAAGTACTCGCAAGCAAGGAGCTACACTACATATGCATGGGTATATGTGTAAAGGACCATATCGGTGGACTGAACTGCAGAATGCCAGAATAAGGGGGGATAGCTAGTCCTGTCGAAGACTACGCTTCTGGCCACCTCCATCTTGCAGCATGTAGAAGAGAGTAAATGGTAAGTTCACCAAGTAGCATCGCATAACATAATCCTACCCGGCGATCCCCTCCTCGTCGCCCTGTTAGAGAGCGATCACCGGGTTGTATCTGGCACTTGGAAGGGTGTGTTTTATTAAGTATCCAGTTCTAGTTGTCATAAGGTCAAGGTACAACTCCGGGTCGTCCTATTATCGAGGGACACGGCTATTCGAATAGATAAACTTCCCTGCAGGGGTGCACCACATAACCCAACACGCTCGATCCCATTTCGCCGGACACACTTTTCTGAGTCATGCCCGCCCGCGGAAGATCAACACATCGCAGCCCCACCTAGGCTCAACAGAGAGGGCAGCCCGCCGGTCTAAACCCTATGCGCGCAGGGGTCTGGGCCCATCGCCCATTGCACACCTGCACGTTGCGAGGGCGGCCGGAAGCAGACCTAGCCTAGAAGGCGTTCCAGTCCAATCCGGCGCGCGCCGCTCCGTCGCTGACGTCCAAAAGAGCTTCGGCTGATACCACGACGCCAAGTGCCCATAACTGTTCCCGCGTAGTTGGTTAGTGCGTATAGACCAAATGGCCAGACTCAGATCAAATACCAACATCTCGTTAAGCGTGTTAAGTGTCCGCGAACGCCGACCAGGGCCAGGCCCACCTCTCTCCTAGGTGGTCTCAACCTACCCTGTCGCTCCGCCACAAAGTAACAGTCGGGGGCCGTCAAGAACCCAGGCCCACCTCTACCGGGATGGACCACCTGTGACGCCCCCGATTTGACCGTACACTAATCATGCACGCAAATGTGTACGATCAAGATCAAGGACTCACGGGAAGTTATCACAACACAATTCTAAAACATAAATAAGTCATAAAAGCATCATAATACAAGCCAGGGGCCCCGAGGGCTCGAATACAAGTGCTCGATCATAGACGAGTCAGCGGAAGCAACAATATCTGAGTACAGACATAAGTTAAACAAGTTTGCCTTAAGAAGGCTAGCACAAAAGTAGCAACGATCGAAGAGGCCAGGCCTCCTGCCTGGGACCTCCTAACTACTACTCGAAGCCGAACTCCATGTAGAATCATCCTCGGGATCTCTAGCTCCTGGACTCCAGCATCTGGTTGCGACAACCAGGTATAGAAAGGGGAAAAGAGGGAGAAAAGCAACCGTGAGTACTCATCCAAAGTACTCGCAAGCAAGGAGCTACACTACATATGCATGGGTATATGTGTAAAGGACCATATCGGTGGACTGAACTGCAGAATGCCAGAATAAGGGGGGGATAGCTAGTCCTGTCGAAGACTACACTTCTGGCCACCTCCATCTTGCAGCATGTAGAAGAGAGTAAATGGTAAGTTCACCAAGTAGCATCGCATAACATAATCCTACCCGGCGATCCCCTCCTCGTCGCCCTGTTAGAGAGCGATCACCGGGTTGTATCTGGCACTTGGAAGGGTGTGTTTTATTAAGTATCCAGTTCTAGTTGTCATAAGGTCAAGGTACAACTCCGGGTCGTCCTATTATCGAGGGACACGGCTATTCGAATAGATAAACTTCCCTGCAGGGGTGCACCACATAACCCAACACGCTCGATACCATTTCGCCGGACACACTTTTCTGAGTCATGCCCGGCCGCGGAAGATCAACACATCGCAGCCCCACCTAGGCTCAACAGAGAGGTCAGCATGCCGGTCTAAACCCTATGCGCGCAGGGGTCTGGGCCCATCGCCCATTGCACACCTGCACGTTGCGTACGCGGCCGAAAGCAGACTTAGCCCCCTTAATACAAGCGCGAGCTTACGGTCCAATGCGGCGCGCGCCACTCAGTCGCTGACGTCAAGAAGAGCTTCGGCTGATACCACGACGTCGAGTGCCCATAACTGTTCCCGCGTAGTTGGTTAGTGCGTATAGACCAAATGGCCAGACTCAGATCAAATACCAAGATCTCGTTAAGCGTGTTAAGTATCCGCGAACGCCGACCAGGGCCAGGCCCACCTCTCTCCTAGGTGGTCTCAACCTGCCCTGTCGCTCCGCCACAAAGTAACAGTCGGGGGCCGTCAGGAACCTAGGCCCACCTCTACCGGGATGGAGCCACCTGTCCTTTCAGCCCCCTCATCAGAATCACTTGCGGGTACTCAACGAGCCGACCCGACTTTAGTCACCACATGTGTCATGTATATAAAGTATATAGTATATACCCGTGATCACCTCCCGAAGTGATCACGGCCTAGTAGTATAGCATGGCAGACGGACAAGAGTGTAGGGCCACTGATGGAACACTAGCATCCTATACTAAGCAGTAGGATGGCAGGTAAGGGTAACAACTGTAGCAACAATGACAGACTATGCAGCAGAATAGGATTAACGAAAGCAGTAACATGCTACACTACTCTAATGCAAGCAGTAGAGAGAAGAATAGGCGATATCTGGTGATCAAGGGGGGGCTTGCCTAGTTGCTCTGGCAAGTAGGAGGGGTCGTCAACTCCGTAGTCGAACTGGGGGTCGCCGGTAGTCTCGGGGTCTACCGGAAAGAAGTAACGGAGGGGGAACACAATAAATAACAAAGCAATCAAAGCAACACAAAGCGTGACATGACAATACGCGGTGCTAGGTGTGCCCTAACGCGGTAGTAGGTGATACCGACGAAGGGGGGGGACAACCGGGAAAGTATTCCCGATGTTTCGCATTTTCGGACAGATGAAACGGAGGGGGAAAGTTGCGAGTTCGATATGTTAGGGATGTGTGGCGGACGAACGGGCTGCGTATCCGGATTCGTCCCGTCGTTCTGAGCAACTTTCATGTAGAAAGTATTTTCATCCGAGATACGGATTATTTTATATGATTTTCTAAAGATTTAAACATTTTAGGATTTATTTAATCATTTTAAATCAACATTATCCAGAATAGTAAAAGATGACGTCAGCATGACATCATGCTGACGTCAGCAGTCAACTGTGCAGTTGACTGGGTCAACTACGTGTGGGTCCCGCATGTCATACACTGCTTAGTTTAATTAGGGTTTAGCTAATTAATTACTGTTTAATTAAATTAACTAATTAATTAGATTAATTTAAACAGGATTAATTAACTTAATTAATTTAATTAATTAATTAAATTTATTTTTATTATTTATTATTTTCTTTTTTTTCGTTCTGGGGGTGGCGCCCCCTAGTCATTGGCGCCATAGCGGGCATGCGGGTGCGGGCGAAGCCGCAGCCCGCCTGGTAGCAAGGCGAGGCCGGAGCGGGGCCTACTCGGCGCCGGCCGGCGCGGGCGCGGCCGAGCCGTGGTCAGTGGAAGGAGGCAGGGGGAGGCCAGTGCGGGGGGGGGGGGGGGCGAGGCAACGGCGGGTCGGCAGCGCGAGGCGCGCTGCGGCGCGGGCTCGACCACAGCTCGAGGAGCCAGCGAGGCGCGGGCGGAGCGAGGGCGGGGGTGCGACGCGGCAGGGCTAGGCGGGGCATCGCGGTGGAGCACACGCGCGGGACGAGTGGGCGGCAGAGGAGCAGCATCAGGGGGGCCGGGGCGCGACGGCGGGCGCGGGCGAGCGCGGCCTCGCGGGGAGGTGGCCGCGGCCGTGTGCGCGAGCGGGGGGGGGGGGAGGAGGAGAGGGAGGCCGTGGCCTCACCGTGAGGAGCAGGGGTCGGGGCAATGGGCTTGACGGAGGTCGGGGACGACGGCGACGTTGGGGAGGAACTCCGGCGAGGCGGCGTTCCGGGCGGCGAGGGCGCGGTCGGTGGCGAAGCTGTGGCCAGCACGAGGCCATTGGAGGCAGCGGCGCGGGGCACGGACGGGGCGCCGAGGCCCAGGATGACGACGTCGAGGTGGCGGGGCGCCGGTTCGGTGTCGGGGGGGGGCGTCAGTCGTCGGGGCGGCGGCGGGATTTGCTGCCCCGATCCAGAAGGGATCGGGGGAAGAGGAGGGGCGAGAGAGAGACGTGAGGAGTGGGGGAGTGTGCGGTCGTGGGGGGGTTAGGGTTTCGGTTGCCCAGGGGTTATGGGGAGTGGGGGCCGGCCTAGTGGCCTGGATGGCCAGTTGGGCCATTCGGCCCAGGGAGAGGGGGGGGTCTTTTCTTCTTTCTTTTAATTTTGTTTTATTTTCTGTTTTGCCTTTATCCTTTTATTTATATTACCTTTTCTGTTTTAGTTTTGCTTCCTACTAATTTTAGTTTTAGTAAAATATACTCGTAGCATCTAAATTAGTATTTCAACTTAGTCCATAGCCACAAATAGTCTAGTCCTCAAATAATTTAGTTTGACATTTTATTAATTACAAAAGGTATTTAATTAATTGTTTTTACTGCTGTTTTATTCATCTTATAGTATTTAAGAATTTTATAAAGGTGTGGTTTCTCCACCATAATTACCTATGCAATATTTGGTTCACTCTGAACATTTTAGTTTTAATATTTGAAAACTTTTATTGTTTGCTTTTATTTAAATTTTGAATTTGTTTCAGTTCTGAACTATCGAGAGTTTATCAACAGTAACCGTGGTGACACGGCATCATTAGCGGGGGATCACTGTAGCTTAATTATCCGGGCGTCACACCATCTGTCCTTTCAGCCCCCTCATCAGAATCACTTGCAGGTACTCAACGAGCTGACCCGACTTTAGTCACCACATGTGTCATGTATATAAAGTTTATAGTATATACCCGTGATCACCTCCCTAGTGATCACGGCCCAGTAGTATAGCATGGCAGACGGACAAGAGAGTAGGGCCACTGATGGAACACTAGCATCCTATTCTAAGCAGTAGGATAGCAGGTAAGGGTAACAACTGTAGCAACAATGACAGGCTATGCAGCAGAATAGGATTAACCGAAAGCAGTAACATGCTACACTACTCTAATGCAAGCTGTATAGAGAAGAATAGGCGATATCTGGTGATCAAGGGGGGGGGCTTGCCTGGAAGCTCTGTTGTACCGGGAGAAGGGTCGTCGGTGACGTAGTCGTACTCGATGGCATCAGCGCCGGTCTCGGGGTCTACCAGAGAAGAAGAGGGGGAAGAAACAATAAATATAATGCAAACATAAGCATGACGGTGCATGACAAGACAATGCGCGGTGCTAGGTGTGCCCTAACGCGGTAGGAGGTGATACCGACGAAGGGGGGAAACATCCGGGAAAGTATTCTCGGTGTTTCACGTTTTCGGACAAATGAACCGGAGGGGGAAGGTTGCGTGTTTGCTATGCTAGGGTGTGTGGCGGGCGAACGGGCTACGTATTCGGATTCGTCTCGTCGTTCTGAGCAACTTTCATGTATAAAGTATTTTCATCCGAGTTACGGTTTATTTTATATTAAATTTTTCAAAGTTTTAAATGATTTTCTAATTTCTGGATTTACTTTAATTCGAAATTAAATTAATATTTAAATGCTATGGGCACACAGGAAGTGTACCCAGCCATATGCAACAGAGGCTGACAGGGGGCCCAGTTGACTTGGTCAACTGCCCAGTCATCAGAGGCTGACTGGTGGGCCAGGGCTGAGTCAGCAGCCTAGTCAGCAGAACAGCGGGCCCCACTGGTCAGTGAGAGAGTTTAATAACAGGTTTTTAATTTTTTAACTTAAACTAATTAGCTAGTGGGCCCGACGTGTCAGTGGCTATTAACTTAACAGTTTAAACTAGCCATTTTATTTAGTGGTGGGGGCCCGCGTGTCATTTACAGTAGGTTGTTAGATTAGTGAAGCAGATTATTTACATTTAAGTTAATTAGGGAGGGTCCACATGTCAGTGCCTGTTTAGGTGTTCAGGTTAGTGCTGAAATAGGGGTTAGTCCACGCCACGTCAGCACGTTAATGGCGATGAGGCCGAGCTTGCTGGCGACGGCGGCGCGCTTGGTTCCGGCGACGGTTTGCGATGTGGCTGGGGCTATAGGTGCGTCGCGAGGAGGCGCGCCGTATGGTGGCTGCGGGATGGTCAGCGGCAGTGAGACCACGCACGGGCGCGTGCACAGGCTGCAGTGAGCAGCGAACAGGCAGGGACAAGGAACGCGGCGTCTCGCGCACGGACAACGAGGGTGTGGGCGAGCATGGGCGTGCGAGGGAGAGAGGAGAGGGGCCTGACGGGGTGCTCACAGAGGAGCTGCAGGGCAGGGCCATGGGCTCGGGGAAGCGGAAGGGCGTCGGTGGTGTGGACGGGGCGGCGTCCGGGCCGCCGGCGACGAGGGCGGTGGGGCGATGGCGTCCAGCTCGGGAGGGAGTAGCGCGAGGGAGAGGCGGGGACGGGCGGTCCAGCGCGACGGGGGCGGGTGACGCGACCTTCGGGATCCGGCGGTGGCATCGATGGTGGGGCGGCGCCTGGGTGGGAGACGGCGAGGTGGCGGCGGGGACGATGAGCGGACGCGAGGGGGGTGCCCCGATCCAGATCGGATCGGGGGAGGAGAGAGTAGTGGGGGCGAGTGGGGGGGTTACGGGTTAGGGTTTCCCCAGAGTGGGGATATGGAGGAGGGGAGTGGGGCACCGGCTGGGCCAGCCTGGCTAGCCCAATGGCCAGCCGGGCCGAGGTCCAGCGAGGGGGGGGCTTTAGTTTAGCATGTCTTAAAATATCAAAGGCACTTATTTAATCATTTGAACTACTGTCTTAATCATTTTTAGAGTAGTAAAACATTTTACAAAAGTGGGGTTTCTGCACCACAATTACCTTTGCAACCTTTTGGCACAACTCGAACATTTTAGTTTTAAAGTTTGAAAACTTTTGTTGTTTGCCTGATTTTTAATTTGAATCCGAATCGGTTTCGAACTAACGCGAGATTAGCAATAGTAATCGAGGGGACGTGGCATCATTAGCAGAGGTTCACTGTAGCTTAAGTATCCGGGCGTCACAATTCTCCTCCACTACAAGAAATCTCGTCCCGAGATTTAAGAGGCGGACTAGAGGGAGAAGGTTCTGGTTACAAATCTCTAGCGAGTGTTCTCGGTCTTGGTTGCTCTTCTCGAAGAGGCCGATCCATAACCTTGATGTCTTCATTTCTCTGCTTCAAGTTCTCATGATGAAGTTGGCATCCTTTCTTTGGGAACTCCATCGTACTTACGAGAGAATAAAGGGGCTGGGAGAACAGACCTCTGCAAGGTTGACTAACTTGTTGATAACATCGGGGAAGGTGGGGGAACTAACTCTCGAATTAAAAACCTTTAGAAAATATCGAGAGTAAGGCAAGAAGGTGTCATGAGAAGTTTCAAGCGGCAGTCAATCGTTCGATGCCTGAAACAGAGTGTGAAAGGGGTTCAAAGCAATCGGAATAAGTATTATGTCTGATGCCAGTATAGATCAGTAGGACGGTGGTCCGTGAATTGCATACGAGGCCACGCGCGATGAATAAATTTGGGAACAGGGGGTGCACAGGAGAGTCAGGTTTTGATCCTGTGGAACTGTGGGTTATGGGCCCACCATGTGGTTAAAGTAGGAAGGGCGGTGACATCTTGCACGATCATGATATCAAGGCATGTCAGAGGGTACCCTGTCAGTTATATGTCAGCAACATCGTCGGTACCAAGGGCGAAGGACGAAGAGAACCATTTTCCTGCTCGTTGAAACGAGGCGGACCAATAGGCAAAGTTCTCGTCCATCGGTGGTTACCGGAATGTCACCAACAATAGTAACAGGGTCTTACTGACAGAGTTGTACACCGAGGTGTTTGCACAAGCAGGGAATTAATACTGCTTAGATCATAATGATCACCAGAAACGTTAAACCAACCAATGGAAAGGAAAATATGATTATCAGATTAAACAGAACAATGGAAAGGAAAATGTGTTTAAACACATATTTGAGGGGTATATCCTTCCCAAGGACAATGGTTAGAAGAGAACCATTTAGGTTAGGGAAGAGGAAGTTCATGACATTACCCAAACAACGGTGTTTGAATAATTGATAACGAAAATTTAGCATTATGCTTCAAATGTTTTTATTGAAGATCGGAGTACCACAGACATGCTTCGAGATAGCATTGACATGGTCATTAGGTAAGATCAGGCTATGGATACACAAAGGATCCATCAGGAACAACTTATAGAGTAAGTCTTACAATTTCCTCATGGAAGAATAGATAACCTTGCTAAAAAGGAAAACTTATAACAATAGGTCCTCCGGCCAGGTGTGTTAGGCATGACATCACCTTACTGGGTCATAAATAGACCAATGTTATAACTCTTGGAAATATGTTCCAACCATCATATCTGACCGAGATTCAGATCTGATTGGTGTCAGGATAACTCAGACTCTGGATGCCTGAGAAGAAAGGTGCAACACAAATTGTCGAAACGACATCGAAGATTCTCGGGAGATGAACTATGGAAGCGAGTTACGAACAAGGGTTCATCATTAAATCAAGGAGAGGTGAGGAGGTGACTGATTGACTCAGCGACAATCCATTGAGATTTCCAAAAGATGGATTTCCACAACTATGTGACCAAGGAGATAACATTAGCTAGATCGATTGACTTAATGATGTATGCTCGAGGAAAACATACATAGTTAAACATTGGTTGAAATGTGCACCCGAAATTTGGGGTAGGTAGCACGATCAATGTTCGAATGATGATTCATTAAGCCATAGACGTAGAATGAAACTATAGACCAATAACTTCAAAGCAATAGGGTTGCTAGAAGTTTAGAATTTACACATCACAGACCATTTGTCGGTATTTCGTTTAGAAACAACACGGGGACTAAGAAAGAATGGTGATGGTGAGAAGTATCACTGTACCAAGAATTCTTAAGAGGTGGAGTAATGCTTACCAGCATGTTATACTTTGGTTCGGCGGTATTGTTGGATGAAGCGGCCCGAACCGACATTACGCGTAGTCTTACGCGAGACTGGTTCTTCCGACGTGCTTTGCACAGAGGTGGCTGGCGGGTGTCAGTTTCTCCAACTTTAGTTGAACCGAGTGTGGCTACGCCCGGTCCTTGCGAAGGTTAAAACAGCACCAACTTGACAAACTATCGTTGTGGTTTTGATGCGTAGGTAAGAACGGTTCTTGCTAAGCCCATAGCAGCCACGTAAAACTTGCAACAACAAAGTAGAGGACGTCTAACTTGTTTTTGCAGGGCATGTTGTGATGTGATATGGTCAAAGCATGATGCTAAATTTATTGTATGAGATGATCATGCTTTGTAACCGAGTTATCGGCAACTGGCAGGAGCCATATGGTTGTCGCTTTATTGTATGCAATGCAATCTCCCTGTAATGCTTTACTTTATCACTAAGCGATAGCGATAGTCGTAGAAGCATAAGATTGGCGAGACGACAATGATGCTACGATGGAGATCAAGGTGTCGCGCCGGTGATGATGGTGATCATGACGGTGCTTCGGAGATGGAGATCACAAGCACAAGATGATGATGGCCATATCATATCACTTATATTGATTGCATGTGATGTTTATCTTTTATGCATCATATCTTGCTTTGATTGACGGTAGCATTATAAGATGATCCCTCACTAAATTATCAAAGTATAAGTGTTCTCCTTGAGTATGCACCGTTGCGAAAGTTCTTCGTGCTCAGACACCACGTGATGATCGGGTGTGATAGGCTCTACGTTCAAATACAACGGGTGCAAAACAGTTGCACACGCGGAATACTCAGGTTAAACTTGACGAGCCTAGCATATAACAGATATGGCCTCAGAACACGGAGACCGAAAGGTCGAGCGTGAATCATATAGTAGATATGATCAACATAGTGATGCTCACCATTGAAACTACTCCATCTCACGTGATGATCGGACATGGTTTAGTTGATATGGATCACGTGATCACTTAGAGGATTAGAGGGATGTCTATCTAAGTGGGAGTTCTTAAGTAATATGATTAATTGAACTTGAATTTATCATGAACTTAGTACCTGATAGTATCTTGCTTGTCTATGTTAATTGTAGATAGATGGCCCGTGCTGTTGTTCCGTTGAATTTTAATGCGTTCCTTGAGAAAGCAAAGTTGAAAGATGATGGTAGCAATTACACGTACTGGGTCCGTAACTTGAGGATTATCCTCATTGCTGCACAGAAGAATTACGTCCTGGAAGCACCGCTGGGTGCCAGGCCTGCTGCAGGAGCAACACCAGATGTTATGAACGTCTGGCAAAGCAAAGCTGATGACTACTCGATAGTTCAGTGTGCCATGCTTTACGGCTTAGAACCGGGTCTTCAACGACGTTTTGGAACGTATGGAGCATATGAGATGTTCCAGGAGTTGAAGTTAATATTTCAAGCAAATGCCCGGATTGAGAGATATGAAGTCTCCAATAAGTTCTATAGCTGCAAGATGGAAGAGAATAGTTCTGTCAGTGAGCATATACTCAAAATGTCTGGGTATAACAATCACTTGATTCAACTGGGAGTTAATCTTCCGGATGATAGCGTCATTGACAGAATTCTTCAATCACTACCACCAAGCTACAAGAGCTTCGTGATGAACTATAACATGCAAGGGATGGATAAGACGATTCCCGAGCTCTTTGCAATGCTAAAGGCTGCGGAGGTAGAAATCAAAAAGGAGCATCAAGTGTTGATGGTCAATAAGACCACTAGTTTCAAGAAAAAGGGCAAAGGGAAGAAGAAGGGTAACTTCAAGAAAAACAGCAAGCAAGTTGTTGTTCAGGAGAAGAAACCCAAGTCTGGACCTAAGCCTGGGACTGAGTGCTTCTACTGCAAGCAGACTGGTCACTGGAAGCGGAACTGCCCCAAGTATTTGGCGGATAAGAAGGATGGCAAGGTGAACAAAGGTATATGTGATATACATGTTATTGATGTGTACCTTACTAATGCTCGCAGTAGCACCTGGGTATTTGATACTGGTTCTGTTGCTAATATTTGCAACTCGAAACAGGGGCTACGGATTAAGCGAAGATTGGCTAAGGACGAGGTGACGATGCGCGTGGGAAATGGTTCCAAAGTCGATGTGATCGCGGTCGGCACGCTACCTCTACATCTACCTTCGGGATTAGTTTTAGACCTAAATAATTGTTATTTGGTGCCAGCGTTAAGCATGAACATTATAACTGGATCTTGTTTGATGCGAGACGGTTATTCATTTAAATCAGAGAATAATGGTTGTTCTATTTATATGAGTAATATCTTTTATGGTCATGCACCCTTGAAGAGTGCTCTATTTTTGTTGAATCTCGATAGTAGTGATACACATATTCATAATATTGAAGCCAAAAGTTGCAGAATGATAATGATAGTGCAACTTATTTGTGGCACTGCCGTTTAGGTCATATCGGTGTAAAGCGCATGAAGAAACTCCATACTGATGGACTTTTGGAACCACTTGATTATGAATCACTTGGTACTTGCGAACCGTGCCTCATGGGCAAGATGACTAAAACACCGTTCTCCGGAACTATGGAGAGAGCAACAGATTTGTTGGAAATCATACATACAGATGTATGTGGTCCGATGAATATTGAGGCTCGTGGCGGATATCGTTATTTTCTCACCTTCACAGATGATTTGAGCAGATATGGGTATATCTACTTAATGAAACATAAGTCTGAAACATTTGAAAAGTTCAAAGAATTTCAGAGGAAGTTGAAAATCATCGTAACAAGAAAATAAAATTTCTACGATCTGATTGTGGAGGAGAATATTTGAGTTATGAGTTTGGTCTTCATTTGAAACAATGCGGAATAGTTTCGCAACTCACACCACCCGGAACACCACAGCGTAATGGTGTGTCCGAACGTCGTAATCGTACTTTACTAGATATGGTGCGATCTATGATGTCTCTTACTGATTTACCGCTATTGTTTTGGGGTTATGCTTTAGAGATGGCTGCATTCATGTTAAATAGGGCACCATCAAAATCCGTTGAGACGACGCCTTATGAACTGTGGTTTGGCAAGAAACCAAAGTTGTCGGTTCTTACAGTTTGGGGCTGCGATGCTTATGTGAAGAAACTTCAACCTGATAAGCTCGAACCCAAATCGGAGAAATGTGTCTTCATAGGATACCCAAAGGAAACTGTTGGGTACACCTTCTATCACATATCCGAAGGCAAAACTTTTGTTGCTAAATTCGGAATTTTTCTGGAGAAGGAGTTTCTCTCGAAAGAAGTGAGTGGGAGGAAAGTAGAACTTGATGAGGTAACTGTACCTGCTCCCTTATTGGAAAGTACTTCATCACAGAAACCAGTTTCTGCGACGCCTACACCAATTAATGAGGAAGTTAATGATGACGATCTTGAAACTTTAGATCAAGTTATTACTGAACCTCGTAGGTCAACCAGAGTAAGATCCGCACCAGAGTGGTACAGTAATCCTGTTCTGGAGGTTATGTTACTAGACCATGACGAACCTACAAACTATGAAGAAGCGATGGTGAGCCCAGATTCCGCAAAATGGCTTGAGGCCATGAAATCCGAGATGGGATCCATGTATGAGAACAAAGTATGGACTTTGGTTGACTTGCCCGATGATCGGCAAGCCATTGAAAATAAATGGATCTTCAAGAAGAAGACTGACGCTGACGGTAATGTTACTGTCTATAAAGCTCGACTTGTTGCGAAAGGTTTTCGACAAGTTCAAGGGATTGACTACGATGAGACCTTCTCACCCGTAGCGATGCTTAAGTCTGTCCGAATCATGTTAGCAATTGCCGCATTTTATGATTATGAAATTTGGCAAATGGATGTCAAAACTGCATTCCTGAATGGATTTCTGGAAGAAGAATTGTATATGATGCAACCGGAAGGTTTTGTCGATCCAAAAGGAGCTAACAAAGTGTGCAAGCTCCAGCAATCCATTTATGGACTGGTGCAAGCCTCTCGGAGTTGGAATAAACGCTTTGATAGTGTGATCAAAGCATTTGGTTTTGTACAGACTTTTGAAGAAGCCTGTATTTACAAGAAAGTGAGGGGGAGCTGTGTAGCATTTCTGATATTATATGTGGATGACATATTGCTGATTGGAAATGATATAGAATTTCTGGATAGCATAAAGGGATACTTGAATAAGAGTTTTTCAATGAAAGACCTCGGTGAAGCTGCGTATATATTGGGCATCAAGATCTATAGAGATAGATAAGGACGCTTAATTGGACTTTCACAAAGCACATACCTTGACAAAGTTTTGAAGAAGTTCAAAATGGATCAAGCAAAGAAAGGGTTCTTGCCTGTGTTACAAGGTGTGAAGTTGAGTAAGACTCAATGCCCGACCACTGCAGAAGATAGAGAGAAGATGAAAGATGTTCCCTATGCTTCAGCCATAGGCTCTATCATGTATGCAATGCTGTGTACCAGACCTGTTGTGTGCCTTGCTATTAGTCTAGCAGGGAGGTACCAAAGTAATCCAGGAGTGGATCACTGGACAGCGGTCAAGAACATCCTGAAATACCTGAAAAGGACTAAGGATATGTTTCTCGTATATGGAGGTGACAAAGAGCTCATCGTAAATGGTTACGTTGATGCAAGCTTTGACACTGATCCGGACGATTCTAAATCGCAAACCGGATACGTGTTTACATTGAACGGTGGAGCTGTCAGTTGGTGCAGTTCTAAACAAAGCGTCGTGGCGGGATCTACATGTGAAGAGGAGTACATAGCTGCTTCGGAAGTAGCAAATGAAGGAGTCTGGATGAAGGAGTTCATATCCGATCTAGGTGTCATACCTAGTGCATCGGGTCCAATGAAAATCTTTTGTGACAATACTAGTGCAATTGCCTTGGCAAAGGAATCCAGATTTCACAAGAGAACCAAGCACATCAAGAGACGCTTCAATTCCATCCGGGATTTAGTCCAGGTGGGAGACATAGAAATTTGCAAGATACATACGGATCTGAATGTTGCAGACCCATTGACTAAGCCTCTTCCACGAGCAAAACATGATCAGCACCAAGGCTCCATGGGTGTAAGAATCATTACTGTGTAATCTAGATTATTGACTCTAGTGCAAGTGGGAGACTGAAGGAAATATGCCCTAGAGGCAATAATAAAGTTATTATTTATTTCCTTATATCATGATAAATGTTTATTATTTATGCTAGAATTGTATTAACCGGAAACATGATACATGTGTGAATACATAGACAAACAGAGTGTCACTAGTATGCCTCTACTGGACTAGCTCATTGATCAAAGATGGTTATGTTTCCTAGCCATTGACATGAGTTGTCATTTTATTAACGGGATCACATCATTAAGAGAATGATGTGATTGACTTGACCCATTCCGTTAGCTTAGCACTCGATCGTTTAGTATGTTGCTATTGCTTTCTCCATGACTTATACATGTTCCTATGACTATGAGATTATGCAACTCCCGTTTACCGGAGGAACACTTTGTGTGCTACCAAACGTCACAACGTAACTGGGTGATTATAAAGGTGCTCTACAGGTGTCTCCGAAGGTACTTGTTGGGTTGGCGTATTTCGAGATTAGGATTTGTCACTCTGATTGTCGGAGAGGTATCTCTGGGCCCTCTCGGTAATGCACATCACTTAAGCCTTGCAAGCATTGCAACTAATGAGTTTGTTGCGAGATAATGTATTACGGAACGAGTAAAGAGACTTGCCGGTAACGAGATTGAACTAGGTATTAAGATACCGACGATTGAATCTCAGGCAAGTAACATACCGATGACAAAGGGAACAACATATGTTGTTATGCGGTTTGACCGATAAAGATCTTCGTAGAATATGTGGGAGCCAATATGGGCATCCAGGTCCCGCTATTGGTTATTGACCGGAGACGTGTCTCGGTCATGTCTACATAGTTCTCGAACCCGTAGGGTCCGCACGCTTAACGTTACGATGACAGTTTTATTATGAGTTTATGAGTTTTGATGTACCGAAGGAGTTCGGAGTCCCGGATGAGATCACGGAAATGACGAGGAGTCTCGAAATGGTCGAGACGTAAAGATCGATATATTGGATGACTATATTCGGACATCGGAAAGGTTCCGAGTGATCCGGGTATTTTTCGGAGTACCGGAGAGTTACGGGAATTCGTATTGGGCCTTAATGGGCCATACGGGGAAGGAGAGAAAGGCCTCAAAGGGTGGCCGCACCCCTTCCCATGGACTAGTCTGAATTGGACTAGGGAGGGGGGCGCCCCCTTCCTTCCTTCTCCTTCTCCCTTCCCTTCTCCTACTCCAACAAGGAAAGGAGGAGTCCTACTCCCGGTGGGAGTAGGACTCCCCCCTTGGCGCGCCCTCCTCCTAGGCCGGCCACCTCCCCCCTTGCTCCTTTATATACGGGGGCAGGGGGCACCCCATAGACACAACAATTGATCTATTGATCTCTTAGCCGTGTGCGGTGCCCCCCTCCACCATATTACACCTCGATAATATCGTAGCGGTGCTTAGGCGAAGCCCTGCGTCGGTAGAACATCATCATCGTCAGCACGCCATCGTGCTGACAAAACTCTCCCTCAACACTCGGCTGGATCGGAGTTCGAGGGACGTCATCGAGCTGAACGTGTGCTGAACTCGGAGGTGCCGTGCGTTCGGTACTTGATCGGTCAGATCGTGAAGACGTACGACTACATCAACCGCGTTGTGTTAACGCTTCCGCTTTCGGTCTACGAGGGTACGTGGACAACACTCTCCCCTCTCGTTGCTATGCATCACCATGATCTTGCGTGTGCGTAGGAAATTTTTGAAATTACTACGTTCCCCAACAGTGTCATGTATATAAAGTTTATAGTATATACCCGTGATCACCTCCCTAGTGATCACGGCCCAGTAGTATAGCATGGCAGACGAACAAGAGAGTAGGGCCACTGATGGAACACTAGCATCCTATTCTAAGCAGTAGGATAGCAGGTAAGGGTAACAACTGTAGCAACAATGACAGGCTATGCAGCAGAATAGGATTAACCGAAAGATGTAACATGCTACACTACTCTAATGCAAGCTGTATAGAGAAGAATAGGCGATATCTGGTGATCAAGGGGGGGGGGGCTTGCCTGGAAGCTCTGTTGTACCGGGAGAGGGTCGTCGGTGACGTAGTCGTACTCGGTGGCATCAGCGCCGGTCTTGGGGTCTACCGGAGAAGAAGAGGGGGAAGAAACAATAAATATAATGCAAACATAAGCATGACGGTGCATGACAAGACAATGCGCGGTGCTAGGTGTGCCCTAACGCGGTAGGAGGTGATACCGACGAAGGGGGGAAACATCCGGGAAAGTATTCCCGGTGTTTCGCGTTTTCGGACAGATGAACCGGAGGGGGAAGGTTGCGGGTTTGCTATGCTAGAGGTGTGTGGCGGGCGAACGGGCTGCGTATTCGGATTCGTCTCGTCGTTCTGAGCAACTTTCATGTATAAAGTTTTTCCATCCGAGTTACGGTTTATTTTATATTAAATTTTCAAAGTTTTAAATGATTTTCTAATTTCTAGATTTACTTTAGTTCGAAATTAAATTAATATTTAAATGCTATGGGCACACAGGAAGTGTACCCAGCCATATGCAACAGAGGCTGACAGGGGGCCCAGTTGACTTGGTCAACGGCCCAGTCATCAGAGGCTGACTGGTGGGCCAGGGCTGAGTCAGCAGCCTAGTCAGCAGAACAGTGGGCCCCACTGGTCAGTGAGAGAGTTTAATAACAGGTTTTTAATTTTTTTAACTTAAACTAATTAGCTAGTGGGCCCGACGTGTCAGTGGCTATTAACTTAACAGTTTAAACTAGCCATTTTATTTAGTGGTGGGGGCCCGCGTGTCATTTACACTAGGTTGTTAGATTAGTGAAGCAGATTATTTACGTTTAAGTTAATTAGGGAGGGTCCACATGTCAGTGCCTGTTTAGGTGTTCGGGTTAGTGCTGAAATAGGGGTTAGTCCATGCCACGTCAGCACGTTAATGGCGATGAGGCCGAGCTTGCTGGCGACGACCGCGCACTTGGTTCCGGCGACGGTTTTCGATGTGGCTGGGGCTATAGGTGCGTCGCGAGGAGGCGCGCTGTATGGTGGCTGCGGGATGGTCAGCGGCAGTGAGGCCACGCACGGGCGCATGCACGGGCTGCAGTGAGCAGCGGGCAGGCAGGGACAAGGAACGCGGCGTCTCGCGCACGGACAACGAGGGTGAGGGCGAGCATGGGCGTGCGAGGGAGAGAGGAGAGGGGCCTGACGGGGTGCTCATAGAGGAGCTGCAGGGCATGTCCATGGGCTCGGGGAAGCGGAAGGGCGTCGGTGGTGTGGACGGGGCGGCGTCCGGGCCGCCGGCGACGAGGGCGGTGGGGCGATGGCATCCAGCTCGGGAGGGAGTAGCGCGAGGGAGAGGCGGGGACGGGCGGTCCAGCGCGACGGGGGCGGGTGACGCGACCTTCGGGATCTGGCGGTGGCGTCGATGGTGGGGCGGCGCCTGGGTGGGAGACGGCGAGGTGGCGGCGGGGACGATGAGCGGACGCGAGGGGGGTGCCCCGATCCAGATCGGATCAGGGGAGGAGAGAGTAGTGGGGGCGAGTGGGGGGGTTACGGGTTAGGGTTTCCCAGAGTGGGGATATGGAGGAGGGGAGTGGGGCACCGGCTGGGCCGGCCTGGCTAGCCCAATGGCCAGCCGGGCCGAGGCCCAGCGAGGGGGGGCATTTATTTTCTTTTGTTGCTTCTTTTATTCTTTTCAGTTTTATTTTAGTTACACTTTATTTTTAGTTTAGTAAAATATGACAATAGCTCCAAAAATAGGGTTTCAAAATAATCCACTATTCTAAGAAGTTTTACCTCAAAATAAAAATAGTTTAGCATTTCTTAAAATATCAAAGGCACTTATTTAATCATTTGAACTACTGTCTTAATCATTTTTAGAGTAGTAAAACATTTTACAAAAGTGGGGTTTCTGCACCACAATTACCTTTGCATCCTTTTGGCACAACTCGAACATTTTAGTTTTAAAGTTTGAAAACTTTTGTTGTTTGCCTGATTTTTAATTTGAATCCGAATCGGTTTCGAACTAACGCGAGATTAGCAATAGTAATCGAGGGGACGTGGCATCATTAGCAGAGGTTCACTGTAGCTTAAGTATCCGGGCGTCACAATTCTCCTCCACTACAAGAAATCTCGTCCCGAGAATTAAGAGGCGGACTAGAGGGAGAAGGTTCTGGTTACAAATCTCTAGCGAGTGTTCTCGGTCTTGGTTGCTCTTCTCGAAGAGGCCGATCCATAACCTTGATGTCTTCATTTCTCTGCTTCAAGTTCTCATGATGAAGTTGGCATCCTTTCTTTGGGAACTCCATCGTACTTACGAGAGAATAAAGGGGCTGGGAGAACAGACCTCTGCAAGGTTGACTAACTTGTTGATAACATCGGGGAAGGTGGGGGAACTAACTCTCGAATTAAAAACCTTTAGAAAATATCGAGAGTAAGGCAAGAAGGTGTCATGAGAAGTTTCAAGCGGCAGTCAATCGTTCGATGCCTGAAACAGAGTGTGAAAGGGGTTCAAAGCAATCGGAATAAGTATTATGTCTGATGCCAGTATAGATCAGTAGGACGGTGGTCCGTGAATTACATACGAGGCCACGCGCGATGAATAAATTTGGGAACAGGGGGTGCACAGGAGAGTCAGGTTTTGATCCTGTGGAACTGTGGGTTATGGGCCCACCATGTGGTTAAAGTAGGAAGGGCGGTGACATCTTGCACGATCATGATAGCAAGGCATGTCAGAGGGTACCCTGTCAGTTATATGTCAGCAACATCGTCGGTACCAAGGGCGAAGGACGAAGAGAACCATTTTCCTGCTCGTTGAAACGAGGCGGACCAATAGGCAAAGTTCTCGTCCATCGGTAGTTACCGGAATGTCACCAACAATAGTAACAGGGTCTTACTGACAGAGTTGTACACCGAGGTGTTTGCACAAGCAGGGAATTAATACTGCTTAGATCATAATGATCACCAGAAACGTTAAACCAACCAATGGAAAGGAAAATATGATTATCAGATTAAACAGAACAATGGAAAGGAAAATGTGTTTAAACACATATTTGAGGGGTATATCCTTCCCAAGGACAATGGTTAGAAGAGAACCACTTAGGTTAGGGAAGAGGAAGTTCATGACATTACCCAAACAACGGTGTTTGAATAATTGATAACGAAAATTTAGCATTATGCTTCAAATGTTTTTATTGAAGATCGGAGTACCACAGACATGCTTCGAGATAGCATTGACATGGTCATTAGGTAAGATCAGGCTATGGATACACAAAGGATCCATCAGGAACAACTTATAGAGTAAGTCTTACAATTTCCTCATGGAAGAATAGATAACCTTGCTAAAAAGGAAAACTTATAACAATAGGTCCTCCGGCCAGGTGTGTTAGGCATGACATCACCTTACCGGGTCATAAATAGACCAATGTTATAACTCTTGGAAATATGTTCCAACCATCATATCTGACCGAGATTCAGATCTGATTGGTGTCAGGATAACTCAGACTCTGGATGCCTGAGAAGAAAGGTGCAACACAAATTGTCGAAACGACATCGAAGATTCTCGGGAGATGAACTACGGAAGCGAGTTACGAACAAGGGTTCATCATTAAATCAAGGAGAGGTGAGGAGGTGACTGATTGACTCAGCGACAATCCATTTAGATTTCCAAAAGATGGATTTCCACAACTATGTGACCAAGGAGATAACATTAGCTAGATCGAATGACTTAATGATGTATGCT
Source organism: Triticum aestivum (assembly GCF_018294505.1). Classification (NCBI taxonomy): domain Eukaryota; kingdom Viridiplantae; phylum Streptophyta; class Magnoliopsida; order Poales; family Poaceae; genus Triticum; species Triticum aestivum. Next base: position 127,193,817 of record NC_057802.1, read on the forward strand.
CGAGGAAAACATACGTAGTTAAACATTGGTTGAAATGTGCACCCGAAATTTGGGGTAGGTAACACGATCAATGTTCGAATGATGATTCATTAAGCCATAGACGTAGAATGAAACTATAGACCAATAACTTCAAAGCAATAGGGTTGCTAGAAGTTTAGAATTTACACATCACAGACCATTTGTCGGTATTTCGTTTAAAAACAACACGGGGACTAAGAAAGAATGGTGATGGTGAGAAGTATCACGATACCAAGAATTCTTAAGAGGAGGAGTAATGCTCACGACATTCTTGACATCAAAGATGGTAATACTCCACGGTAGAACATAGCATAAGTTGTATAGCAGGGAAATCAAGATACAACACAAAATATGAACAAGTTTGTGTTGGCGGGAGGCAAGAATGTTGTCGATGATAACACAGTTCATCGAGGGGCAAGGATGGTATTTCTCATCCTGAATTTCGACACACAACTTGGAAGAAGTCAAATTGTTGACAATGATCACGACACATTTGTCGAGAGATTTCATGAAGATGTAATCAATCAGCGACGACATCAAGTCAAAGGAATGATGAAGCAGACGGTTATTGGATCCATGGGTAGGACACAAACTTGAAGTCAAGCTTGTTGTTCAAGGTGAAATGGTATGAGAGGAAGATCGGCGTAAGCTTAGCTCATCATCGAAAGTTGTGCTCCAGGGTTAAGGACCAGGTAGCACAGTTAAAATTTAGCACACTAATGATATAGCCGACCAGGCTAGGAATGACTTAAATGATTATTAAACTCGTAAGCAACGAAAATTACTTAGAGTTATTGAATCGGAGTGCGGACTTGATTCACTATTCGGTGTTCTCGGTTGACAAAAAACCCAGAACCCATGAAGTGACAAAGACAAGGTAAGGTATTACTTCATCGAAGTTTATAAGATGTAGTGCAATGGTAGGATATCCTCGAGATACCAGGGGTAATACTCAAAGGTAGATCATAATAGAGGTTGGGCAGGCGTATTGACCTGCAGAAGACAAGGGATTTAACTTGTCCAAGAAATGGTATTTAAAGGAGAACATGGTCGGAAACCACGATCATAAATGATCGAACCACGGATACAAGATGAACTTATAACAAGGGGGTAATTATTTTTACGAGCGGCTCCCATGATAAGTTATACATCGTGTCCATGGGCATGAACGCAAGGTTCAAGGTCGACTCCCACTTCTTCAATGTATAACCTTCCATTCACTTCTCGCCTTGATAAAGGCATTAGTGTTGAAAGTTTTACCTGGTGAAATACCAGATGAGTATGACTCGTGAAAACTTCCGAGTTCACACATATTAAGGAAGGCATAGGTTCAACCCGTCAGGGTATCGTGGAAACATATACCACAAGCTTCAATAGTAAATACCACCAGCTCGAAAACAGAGCATGGTTGAGAAAACAGAGGATACAATTTACCAAAGGCATGGTGTATCAGGGGAAGAACTCAAGGTTTTGGGAACATGCAGGAACGGTCGGATAATAATCCACCAAAGGATCTGGCGGACCGCAAAGAAACTGATTTGAGTATATATGTTCAGCCAGAAGAAGAAATAATGCCAAGGCATCGGATTATAGAAAAATCTGGATAATTCGAGACCTTAAATGCAAGGAATTATGATTTCCAAATTGGGGGATCAAAAGCAGATGCTCTGATCAAAAGACAAGTAAGTTGAATAGACTTAGAGGCACAAACGGTGGCAATTTGATTGGTCGACAACCAGCTCATGTTCAAAATGACGTCCGAGCCGGAAGGATGAATTCTAGGCTCTGATTGAGGACTGCGAGCATTCACAACAAATTGAATCAACAGACTCAAAATGATAATGACAAGAGATGCCATTAAGATCACGAGACTTAAGATTAATCATAATGCAAGTAAGCAAGAATTTCAAGAGCAAAAAGGCTCCTGAGGATTTTCGGAAGATCGAATGGTATTTTGAACACTTTTGTGAAATACTTGAATCAACTGGGGATGAGCGGATACTCGGTAAGTGCAAGAATTATCCGTAGGGGTATTCAGGTGACAAAGAACAGCAAGGCAGTAAGCTCAAAGGATTCTCGGAACAACAGAGAGAATTTCGGGGTATCTTGTAATAACAAGATCAACTAGGAAACATTGTATGAATGGCAAGTATACATGGTTATCCATAGGAGTTTATCGATGAAAGGGAATTGCAAAAGCGATGAACACAAGTTCTCGGGTTATCAGCGGAGAGTATCTTCAGGGTCTTCACGTGCAGCAGACGATCATCAGTAATAAGGGGCTCTCCGGGTGAAAGTGATAACGAGATCCTAATGTTAGATTTAGCAAAATTCACTTAACCCGAATAGAAGAGAGATCAGAGTCCCAGAGTATAGACAAGGAGTAAAAGATCCTAATACCACCCAATGGCGACGTGGGCCCGTAAGCCACACATCCATGTTAGTAAAAGTTTTTCAATGACTAGACTCGACTTCGGCCAAGGAGTTGGAAAGGGGGATTCCTACAGGCAGTCGGCTCTGATACCAACTTGTGACGCCCCCGATTCAATCGTACACTAATCATGCACGCAAACATGTACGATCAAGATCAGGGACTCACGGGAAGATATCACAACACAACTCTAAAACATAATTAAGTCATACAAGCATCATAATACAAGCCAGGGGCCTCGAGGGCTCGAATACAAGTGCTCAATCATAGACGAGTCAGCGGACGTCGACGGTGGCATCAAGCTCCTGGGCTCCGGCATCTGGTTGCGACAACCAGGTAGAATGGAAAGGGGGAAAAGAGGGAGAAAAGCAACCGTGAGTACTCATCCAAAGTACTCGCAAGCAAGGAGCTACACTACATATGCATGGGTATATGTGTAAAGGGCCATATCGGTGGACTGAACTGTAGAATGCCAGAATAAGAGACGGATAGCTAATCCTGTCGAAGACTACGCTTCTGGCCACCTCCATCTTGCAGCATGTAGAAGAGAGTAGATGGTAAGTTCACCAAGTATCATCGTATAGCATAATCCTACCCGGCGATCCCCTCCTCGTCACCCTGTTAGAGAGCGATCACCGGGTATATCTGGCACTTGGAAGGGTGTGTTTTATTAAGTATCCAGTTCTAGTTGTCATAAGGTCAAGGTACAACTCCGGGTCGTCCTTTTACCGAGGGACACGGCTATTCGAATAGATAAACTTCCCTGCAGGGGTGCACCACATAACCCAACACGCTTGATCCCATTTGGCCGGACACACTTTCCTGGGTCATGCCCGGCCTCGGAAGATCAACACGTCGCAGCCCCACCAAGGCTCAACAGAGAGGTCAGCACGCCGGTCTAAATCCTATGCGCGCAGGGGTCTGGGCCCATCGCCCATTGCACACCTGCACGTTGCGAGGGCGGCCGGAAGCAGACCTAGCCTAGCAGGCATTCCAGTCCAATCAGGCATGCGCCGCTCCGTCGCCGACGTCAAAAAGAGCTTCGGCTGATACCACGACGCCGAGTGCCCATAACTGTTCCCGCGTAGTTGGTTAGTGCGTATAGATGAAATGGCCAGACTCGGATCAAATACCAAGATCTCGTTAAGCGTGTTAAGTATCCGCGAACGCTGACCAGGGCCAGGCCCACCTCTCTCCTAGGTGGTCTCAACCTGCCCTGTCGCTCCGCCACAAAGTAACAGTCGGGAGCCGTCAGGAACCCAGGCCCACCTCTACCGGGATGGAGCCACCTGTCCTTTCAGCCCCCTCATCAGAATTACATGCGGGTACTCAGCGAGTAGGGCCACTGATGGAACACTAGCATCCTATTCTAAGCTGTAGGATAGCAGGTAAGGGTAACAACTGTAGCAACAATGACAGGCTATGCAGCAGAATAGGATTAACCGAAAGAAGTAACATGCTACACTACTCTAATGCAAGCTGTATAGAGAAGAATAGGCGATATCTGGTGATCAAGGGGGGGGGCTTGCCTGGAAGCTCTGTTGTACCGGGAGAAGGGTCGTCGGTGACGTAGTCGTACTCGGTGGCATCAGCGCCGGTCTCGGGGTCTACCGGAGAAGAAGAGGGGGAAGAAACAATAAATATAATGCAAACATAAGCATGACGGTGCATGACAAGACAATGCGCGGTGCTAGGTGTGCCCTAACGCGGTAGGAGGTGATACTGACGAAGGGGGGAAACATCCGGGAAACTATTCCCGGTGTTTCGCATTTTCGGACAGATGAACCGGAGGGGGAAGGTTGCGTGTTTGCTATGCTAGGGGTGTGTGGCGGGCGAACGGGCTGCGTATTAGGGTTCGTCTCGTCGTTCTGAGCAACTTTCATGTATAAAGTATTTTCATCCGAGTTACGGTTTATTTTATATTAAATTTTCAAAGTTTTAAATGATTTTCTAATTTTTGGATTTACTTTAGTTCGAAATTAAATTAATATTTAAATGCTATGGGCACATAGGAAGTGTACCCAGCCATATGCAACAGAGGCTGACAGGGGGCCCAGTTGACTTGGTCAACTGCCCAGTCATCAGAGGCTGACTGGTGGGCCAGGGCTGAGTCAGCAGCCTAGTCAGCAAAACAGCGGGCCCCACTGGTCAGTGAGAGAGTTTAATAACAGGTTTTTAATTTTTTAACTTAAACTAATTAGCTAGTGGGCCCGACGTGTCAGTGGCTATTAACTTAACAGTTTAAACTAGCCATTTTATATAGTGGTGGGGGCCCGCGTGTCATTTACACTAGGCTGTTGGATTAGTGAAGCAGATTATTTACGTTTAAGTTAATTAGGGAGGGCCCACAGGTCAGTGCTTGTTTAGGTGTTCGGGTTAGTGCTGAAATAGGGGTTAGTCCACGCCACGTCAGCACGTTAATGGCGATGAGGCCGAGCTTGCTGGCGACGACCGCACGCTTGGTTCCGGCGACGGTTTGCGATGTGGCTGGGGCTATAGGTGCGTCGCGAGGAGGCGCGCCGTATGGGGGCTGCGGGATGGCCAGCGGCAGTGAGGCCACGCACGGGCGCGTGCACAGGCTGCAGTGAGCAGCGCGCAAGCAGGCACAAGGAACGCGGCGCCTCGCGCACGGACAACGAGGGTGAGGGCGAGCATGGGCGTGCGAGGGAGAGAGGAGAGGGGCCTGACGGGGTGCTCACAGAGGAGCTGCAGGGCATGGCCATGGGCTCGGGGAAGCGGAAGGGCGTCGGTGGTGTGGACGGGGCGGCGTCTGGGCTGCCGGCGACGTGGGCGGTGGGGCGATGGCGTCCAGCTCGGGAGGGAGTAGCGCGAGGGAGAGGCGGGGACGGGCGGTCCAGCGCGACGGGGGCGGGTGACGCGACCTTCGGGATCCGGTGGTGGCGTTGATGGTGGGGTGGCGCCTGGGTGGGAGACGGCGAGATGGCGGCGGGGACGATGAGTGGACGCGAGGGGGGTGCCCCGATCCAGATCGGATCGGGGGAGGAGAGAGTAGTGGGGGCGAGTGGGGGGGTTACGGGTTAGGGTTTCCCCAGAGTGGGGATATGGAGGAGGGGAGTGGGGCGCCGGCTGGGCCGGCTGGCTAGCCCAATGGCCAGCCGGGCCGAGGCCCAGCGAGGGGGGGGGCTTTTATTTTCTTTTATTGCTTTTTTTATTCTTTTCTGTTTTATTTTAGTTACACTTTATTTTTAGTTTAGTAAAATATGACAATAGCTCCAAAAATAGGGTTTCAAAATAATCCACTATTCTAAATAGTTTTACCTCAAAATAAAAATAGTTTAGCATTTCTTAAAATATCAAAGGCACTTATTTAATCATTTGAACTACTGTCTTAATCATTTTTAGAGTAGTATTTTTTTTTACAAAAGTGGGGTTTCTGCACCACAATTACCTTTGCATCCTTTTGGCACAACTCGAACATTTTAGTTTTAAAGTTTGAAAACTTTTGCTGTTTGCCTGATTTTTAATTTGAATCTGAATCGGTTTCGAACTAACGCGAGATTAGCAATAGTAATGGAGGGGACGTGGCATCATTAGCAGAGGTTCACTGTAGCTTAAGTATCCGGGCGTCACATCTCATAATGAGTAAAAAGGGTGGCTATATCATTCAACTTAGTAAGATGTCCCACAACAGTTTCAGTTTCATAACCATGGAAAGGATCAGATTCAACCAAAGTAATTAACTCTGGGTCGACAGAGAATTCATAATCCTTATCATCAATAAAGATAGGTGAAGTAGCAAACTTAGGATCACATTTCATTCCAGCATTCAGAGATTTTTCTTTATACTTGCATAGTAATTTCTCTAGATCATCTCTATCCTTACAAGCAACAATATCTCTAGTTGTCTCCTCATTCATAACATAACCTTCCGGTACCTTAGGCAATTCATATCTAGGAGGGCTAGTTCTAGCAGGTGTTTCAGGAGATGCAGTTTCAAGCTCATCATCAGACTCAACAATATCATGTTGTATTACTCTAGCAATTTGTTCATCAAAAATTCACCAAGTGGCACATCATAATTATCAAGCAAGGTACTAGCATCATTCATAGTAGAAGTAGCATCCTCAATAACTTGCGACATATTAGAATTCATAGCATGTGGTGGTGTTGCAAGTTTACTCAAAACAGAAGGTGAATCTAAAGCAGAACTGGATGGCAGTTTCTTACCTCCCCTCATACTTGAGGGAAATATCTTAGTCTTTGGATCCTTCAGATTCTTCATAGGGATAAAATGATAATAATCCCAAGTGACTCAACAAATATAACTATGCTCCCCGGCAACGGCGCCAGAAAAAGGTCTTGATAACCCACAAGTATAGGGGATCACAACAGTTTTTGAGGGTAGAGTATTTAACCCAAATTTATAGATTCGACACAAGGTGTCACAGCCCTAGGATAGTGCTTGTAATTAGTGGCATCGCATCCATGCATCATGTTTAAATTCCATTTAAATTTGAAATGGGGATGTTGAACCCTAGCACCAGATGAATCTCAACTAGGTTCAAATTCAAATATTTTCAATGAACCCAAAGTGCCTCCAGAAAAGTTCATGATTTTTTATGAAGGTGAAAACCTATGCCAAAAATGATGAACATATTTCTAGGACATTCTGGATTTTTGAATTAACTCATATTGTATTTGAATTGGGGCATTTAAATCCTATAAATATTTTAAATGCTCTAATAATTCTGAAAACTAGTTGAGGGTTGTTGGGAATAATTTCAACAATGCCCACAAATATTTCAGGAGTTTTAAAAATGGTTTAGTACTTTTACTAAATCAAAACAAATTACAGAAATAGAAAAAAAATAGAAATAGAAAAGAGAGAGACAGGACTTACCTGGCGCAGCCCACCTGGCGGCCCAACCGGCGGCCCAGCACTGCTGGCCCGTGCCAGTCATCCCCAACCTCTGCCAGAAGGCAGAGGCGAGGGAGGGCACGGCGCGCGCGCGACGGCGCCACGCCACCTGCATGCCTGCCCCTCCCCCCTCGATGCTCTGGCCTCTCGGGACGTCGACACGCACCTCCCCCGGCCCTCTCACTCTCCCCGCGCTCCTCCCCCTCCTCTGCTCTCTCCGCGCACGCGCCCGAGCGGAGCTCGTCGCCGCCGTCCACTGCCGCCTCGCCCACAGAGCCTCCCTCACAAAGCTAGCATGCCCATCGGCTCCGCCTCATCACCACACGTCGACAAGCCAACGGCGACGACCTTGGGAGCCCCTCATCGCCGGCATCTTCGTCGTCTTCAAGCTTCGGCACCGACGACCGCCGCCGTCGATTCGCTTGCTCCATCTCCTCCCCGACCCCGCCGTGCTTCTCCACCGAACCGCTGTGAGCTGTTGCTGCGTTTCCCCCCTTTCCCGCTGTTCCTCGCGCCCTCTAGCCGTTGCCCCGCGAGCATCGAGCTCCGGCCATCGCCATGGCCAGCGAGCCTCGCGCTCCCGAGCTCTTCCGCTCGTCTCCGTAGCACCCGCATGCTCTCCAGGTCCCTAGGAAGCCGTAGAAGCCCTCGGTTGGCCTCCCCGTGCACCGCAGCGACGCCTGCCTTGTGCCCGTGGCTTTGGCAGCCGCCCGGCTCAACACCGTCGCCAACTCCGGCGACCCTGCGCCCCTCTGCTGCCTCCGCTGGATGCGCGGGGTCACGGGCTCCCTCCTGGTGCCCTCAGCGCGCCCCAGCTGCTGCCCTAGCGCCACTCCGGCGAGCCACTGCCAATCGGTTGGTCGCCGGCGGGTTAACTCCGGCCGTGCGGACGTGGCAGCGTCATTAGCAGCTAATGGCGCCACTAATTGAACCACACCCACTGACACCGGGCCCCACACACTAAACTAACCCCTGGCTAATTTAGTTTAACAAAAACTAACTCTCTAGTAGTATAGAGCCTATGACATGTGGGTCCCAGCGTCATGTTTGACTTGGGCTGACGCTGTTGACCTGATGATGTCACACTGACGTCAGGCTGAGGCAGTAAATATTTTCTGGGATTTAAAATAAATCAGAAATGATTTATTTATTCAGAAAATATCCTAAAGTTCAAAAATTAATAGAAATTAATCTATAACTCCAAATGAAATAAATTATATATGAAAAATGATCAGAAAAATCCAATCTATCCATCTGTAGCAATTCATGCATGTTAGAACAAGTTATGGCTGCTGTTTAGGACAAATCATATAAAGGGCATTTAAACCTTCACATATGGAGTTTGAATTTGAACCTTGGGTTCAAATCAACTTCATTTAAACCGTTGTTAGTTGCATTAGCTCAATCAAAAACATATTGCCATGACATGATCATGCATCATATTGTTGCATCGCATTGATTGTGTTCTCTCTTGTTTGATGGTGTTTGTCCCCTCTCAGTAGACGTGGTTTCGACGATGTGATCGATGACACTGATGAAGAGCTATACTATCTTCAGAAGTGCCAGGCAAGCAAAAACCCCTTGTTCATTCTGATACAATCCCACTCTCTCGCTCCTGCTCTCTTTTACTGCATTAGGACAACAACGATTCAACTATTACATGCTGCTGTAGTTGAACCCCTTTCCTCTGCATGACCTGTCATTGCCACAGTAAATAGATGAAACCCACTAGCATGAGTAGGAGTTGTTTGAGCCGTGATGTGCCTACTCATTCATGCTTGTTTGTCATGCCTGCTATTGCTTAGAGTTGAGTCAGGTCCGATTCATCGGGGATGAATTGGAATGGTGATGAACATGTCCTACTGTGTGTGAGCTAAGTGTGTGAACACGATTTGGTAAAGGTAGCGGTGAGAGGCCATGTACGAGTACATGGTGGGTTGTCTCATTGAAACCGTCCTCGGGAACTGAGTTCTGTGTTTGTTATCCATGAACAGTTACTACCACACATTGGGCTCCGGGCACTCCAAGCTCTCTCGACTTATTAATCAACCTGATCTCTGTCCAGGAGTTGCAACTAGTTTCTGGTGTTTGTAGGTAGTGCTAGTAGTCTACCAAGTGGCACCCGATATAGGTGGCTTGGGACAGACTAGGTTCAGTGGCACGATGTACCAAGCGTCGCCCGTTTGGTGGGCTTGGGAACCCTGCTCACATCGTTTGGGGCCGTGAGCGACACCCCGGCGGGATCTCCTTGCGGATGGAACCCGAATAGGCGATAAACCTGGACTAGAGACTTGTGTAGTTAGTTAGGTCGTGGCCGACTCCCTCGCCAGGCTTCCGCTTGAAGGTTGCCGAGATACACGACGTGTACATGGTGGTAAGTGGCGGGAGCGTGTGTGAGTAAGTACACCCCTGTAGGGTTAACATCATCTATTCGAATAGCCGTGTCCGCGGTAAAGGACTTCTGGGTTGCCTGTACAGTTCATAGACAAGTGAAAGTGGATACTCTAAAATGCGCAAGATAAGCGTGAGTGCTATGGATGGCCTTCTCGTAGGGAGACAGGAGCGGATCCATAGTGGTGTATTGATTGGTGAATATGTGGACTCGTGTGCGCCACCTCAAAAGAGTTACTTGCACTCACAGTTCAGGATAGCCACCGAGTCAAAGCTGGCTTGCTGTAGTCAAACTCCACCACCCCTTTTGTTGATACTGATGCATATGTAGCTAGTTCTGATGTAAGTCTTGCTGGGTACATTTGTACTCACGTTTGCTTAATTTATGTTTTTGAAGAGAGACATCAGTCTCACTAGTAGTTCCGCGTGGACTTCGACATTTAGCTTGTTACCTCAGCTACGATCTTGTGCCCTCGGCAGAGTCTTGTAGATAGTCAGGCTTCTCAGCCTTTTTCATTTGTAGTTGTCTGTACTCAGACATGTTTATGCTTCCGCTTGTTGCTTGTATGCTCTGTATGTTGGGCCATGAGACCCATGTTTGTAAAACTTGGCTCCTTGGAGCCTAATGAATAAATACTTTGAGTCGTAGAGTCTTGTTGTGATGCCATGTTGTATTTGCACACATCGAGCATATTGTGTGTATGTTATTGAAATGCTTGGTATGTGTGGGATCCGATAACCTAGTTGTTTATTCTTGGTAGCCTCTCTTATGGGGAAATGTCTCCTAGTGCTTCCACTGAGCCATGGTAGCTTGCTACTGCTCCGGAACACTTAGGCTGGCCAGCATGTGTCCTTCTTCGTTCCTGTGTCTGTCCCTTTGGGGAAATGTCACGTGGTGTCTAACGGAGTCCTGTTAGCCCGCTACAGCCCGGATTCTCCAGAGTCCTGTTAGCCCAGCTGCTACAGCCCGGATTCACTCGCTGATGACCGACACGTTCGTTGTTGGGTCATGTATGCATGTCCCTGTAAGTTAGTGCCACTTTGGGTTTACGACTAGTCATGTCGGCCCGGGTTCTCTGTCATATGGATGCTAGCGACACTATCATATACGTGAGCCAAAAGGCGCAAACGGTCCCGGGCCAGGTAAGGTGGAACCCGTGGGGATACCGTGCGTGAGGCCGCAAAGTGATATGATGTGTTACATGCTAGATCAGTGTGACTTAGGATCAGGGTCCTGACAGCTTTGGTATCAGAGCCTGACTGCCTGTAGGATTACCAAGCCAAACTGGTCGAAGTTGAGTCTAGAAATTCTTTAGTTATATAAGGGAATTGATTGTGGAAGGGAACGTAAGGCTCTTTTTACTCCTTATACCATATGCCTTCTGATCCGAGTCATCCTATCTTTCCTACGGGGTTAAGGAACTAGGCTTCTCATCTTTCTATCAGGATCACGTGTGACTAATCCTTAGACTTATAAGATTGATGGATTCAAGTCTTAGTTCAGCTCCTATTACTTCCATATGTTCATAGCTGGTCTCGGAACCTTGATTTTGTGATGTTGAGTGGTTATACCACCATTTTTGCAGGATGTCTCAAATCTCTTTGAACATTTACAGCCGTTATGATGTCCGAGTCATCCCAGGTTTCTAAATAGTCTGATGCATTTGCAACTCCCTTCTTTCCGTTCCCGATGTTCCTTTGGGCCAGATTAACCACACTAATCAGTGTGTTGAGGTACTTCATTGCCTCGACATATATGTTGAAGTTATTATTATAACCTTAGGCATCCTAGAGAACCACCCACTAATCTAGCAATGCTTTATATCCGCAGTGTGATGATTCTAGCCATCATTCTCGAAAGCATCCCTTGATGCCATTTAGTTAGTAGGCATTCTATTCCTGGGTTTTGAACCCGAGATTCACTCTACTCATTCATATTGATAGTGTTTGCTCGTTCCTTTAGGATATTAGTAACCTTGTGATAGTCCTCGAGGTTCCGTGGTATATCGTTCATCCAATACCATGAACCATTAAGGAAGAAGTTCTTTGAACCAAAAGATCACAACAAGAGTGCTCCCAATGAGTTCCACATTCTATGTTGTGACTCTGCTAGTCCTACCTTTCTGCATGGGTTATCCGGAAGAAATGTTGAGCTTTGCTCGACATACTAATCTATGCATCCACAACTCAGAAGGTTATATGTTCCTTGAGTTGTTCCTCTTTAGTTGTATCCCGACCATCATCTATCAGTTGATAGCCAAGAGTATGTGTGCATTTTCATCGATGCCTATTATTCTTGTGTTCCGTCAAGCCATTCTATTCCGGAATGACTAGGAGAAACAAACTCTGGTACCTCATCCATATCCAGGATTGGGTCAAAGTAGTTGTACTCCGCAGATCAAAATGCCAATCCAACTTTTGTTCTGTTCTACCTTGGAGTGTTGCCCTCTTCATGTCAGGATTGTCATGAGAATTGCACCATCTCTTATGAATTCTTGACGCAGTGATACTTCTTGCCATCATTGTTAATTCCTCAGTCTCCGTGTTGGTTGTAACCGGCATGCTGACAAGTGAACTGTGATGTGTGAAATCAATACTCCTAGCAACTCCGTTGCTTGGTAGTTAATGGACAATAATCTTATTTTTAGTGTGTTGGTTATTGAATCATCATCCTGAGACTTATCGTGCGACCTAGTCCATTTTCCATGGTGCACTCCTCGATCAATGAGATAGGATTGTGTCAATCTATCACTCTCTTGATCACATCGTCTTGCCCTGAAAAGCAAGATTGTTCTCGAGCTTAGTAACATATCGGTGGTTCGTGATTTTCTGAATATCTTCTCGAAAGTGTTACCAGGTTGTCCCCTGACTGTTATGTTGAGCTCGTGATCAAGTTGGTTTCTTGTAACCACCCCTTCTCCAAGAATCTGTGTTGGATACGCCTGAGCTAGTTGGTTAAGCTAAACAACAACTTGGAGAGTTGGAAGATAAAAGCTTAATCCGACTTAGTTCATTCCACAGGGATATATCTTTGTATATGTGTGTTGAAGAAAGATGATATCTTCATCGATTGATCTCTGTGACCAATTGCTGGATCTATTGTCTTGTCCAAATTTTGATTTGAGTGTGGGCTATTGTCAAATCAACTCAGAACCAACGATGTTCGTAATGTTGTCTTACTCGCGGTTGTCCCTCGAGCATACGCCATTATATCTTTTGGGTCTGCCCAATACTATCGCCTTGTTCACACAGTTGTGGAATCCCATCTTCATGGGAATATTGATGACTTATTGTTGAGCTTCTCAGCAACATTTAGCTTCTCCATGATTCATGTTGAACATCAAGCTAGTGTTGGAAACTTTTGTAAGAATTATCTTCATGTCCCGTTCCTGAAGTATATGTTTGGTGTGAGAAGTGACTTTCTCCAAATTCATGTGCATCAGGTGCAAGTTGCCGCCATGAATTTGAGAAAGGTTTGTTGTGCTTCCTTTGGAATCATCCCAAGTCAGTCATGCACGTGCGAAGCATTCTATGGTCTGATAGACTGATCATCTCCATTCCATATGTAATCCCTAGCACACCAAGCCACTGATTGACTTGTTCAAGGAGAAGAAGTTCCTTCATAAGAGCTAATCATATGACTTATGCAAGGGCTCCACTCTCCGTAATGATGGTTCCCAACCAGAACTTGGTAGTGTTTTGTTGTAAGACTACTATGTGGTCATGCTTGTCTGGGACAGCGTGTTCACATGTGTGTAGCAGAACCAGCTCATGTTTTGGAGCTTACTACCGTAGTTCGTTTCCCGAGAATCTCGCAACGTTATCTCGTCGATTTGTGTTGCAACTCTTCTTTTCAGACATGTTGAGTCTGAAGTATCATGTTTCTAACCAGATCTGAATCTCAGGCAGATATGATGGTTGGCACATTCCCAAGCATTTTGTTCCCAGCTTGCACCGCCATTGTGCTAATTTCCCATGGGCTGCCCTTCTCAGCAGTTGTTGTTCAGGTTCATCTTCAAAAGTAGGCTTACCATGGGTCCCATCTATTTCTGATGGTAAGCAAAAATCATCCGTTGCGTTGTCTTCAACAAGGTAGTCCACATCATCCATTCTAGTATGAGTATGGCATTCTTCCGAACTCCTTCAAGCGATCGATTGAGATTTGCCTTAGGCTGCTATAAAGAGTTTCAACGATCTAGATATCAAAAGTAATTGTTTTTGCCACTTAAGGGAAAAATCTAACGAGTCACCTTCCCTAAGGTGCCCCGTTATGGAGTCATGGCAATTGACTCCCCGCTACTTTGAAAACCGTTCACCATCTTACTTAGGTGCGGAATTGTTGCCCACCAACTTGAACCTTCGTCATCTGTTTCCTCCATCCCACTCGATGTGTGTTTCGTGTTCCAACTCAAGAGATCCTCCCACTTCTCCCATGCGTTGATCGTGTATTACTTGATCCTTGTGAAGATCGAATTCTGTAGAGTTTCCTCTCTTCCGTTGTCATAGTTGAATAAAGATCTCGAAAGCAAGGACGTCAAGATCAATTTGAAGAAATGATTCAACATCTTCAAGAGGGGAAATTTGATTCATGAAGATTGTGTTAGCTTTGTGCCCCCTCTGTCTCCTTACCTCATGTCTTGAATCTCGAGACGAGATTCTTGTTTAGTGGGGGTGAGTTGTCACAGACCCTAGGATAGTGCTTGTAATTAGTGGCATCGCATCCATGCATCATGTCTAAATTCCATTTAAATTTGAAATGGGGATGTTGAACCCTAGCACCAGATGAATCTTAACTAGGTTCAAATTCAAATATTTTCAATGAACCCAAAGTGCCTCTAGAAAAGTTCATGATTTTTTTATGAAGGTGAAAACCTCTGCCAAAAATGATCAACATATTTCTAGGACATTCTGGATTTTTGAATTAACTCATATTGTATTTGAATTGGGGCATTTAAATCCTATAAGTATTTTAAATGCTCTAATAATTCTGAAAACTAGTTGAGGGTTGTTGGGAATAATTTCAACAGTGCCCACAAATATTTTCAGGAGTTTTAAAAATGGTTTAGTACTTTTAATAAATCGAAACAAATTACAGAAATAGAAAAAAAACAGAAATAGAAATAGAAGAGAGAGAGAGAGGACTTACCTGGCGCAGCCCACCTGGCGGCCCAGCACTGCTGGCCCGTGCCAGTCATCCCCAACCTCTGCCAGAAGGCAGAGGCGAGGGAGGGCACGGCGCGCGCGCGAGGGCGCCACGCCACCTGCCTGCCTGCCCCTCCCCCCTCGATGCTCTGGCCTCTCGGGACGTCGACACGCACCTCCCCCGGCCCTCTCACTCTCCCCGCGCTCCTCCCCGTCCTCTGCTCTCTCCCCGCACGCGCCCGAGGGGAGCTCACCGCCGCCGTCCACTGCCGCCTCGCCCACAGGGCCTCCCTCACAAAGCTAGCGTGCCCATCGGCTCCGCCTCATCACCACACGTCGACAAGCCAACGACCACGACCTCGGGAGCCCCTCATCGCCGGCATCTTTGTCGTCTTCAAGCTTCGGCACCGACGACCGTTGGCGTCGATTCGCTTGCTCCAGCTCCTCCCTGACCCCGCCGTGCTTCTCCACCGAACCGTTGTGAGCTGCTGCTGTGTTTCCCCCCTTTCCCGCTGTTCCTCGCACCCTCTAGTCGTCGCCCCACGAGCATCGAGCTCCGGCCATCACCATGGCCGGCGAGCCTCGCGCTCCCGAGCTCTTCCGCTCGTCTCCGTAGCACCCACGTGCTCTCCAGGTCCCTAGGAAGCCGTAGAAGCCCTCGGTAGGCCTCCCTGTGCACCGCAGCGACGCCTGCCTCGCGCCCGTGGCTTCGGCAGCCGCCCGGTCAACGCCCTCGCCAACTCTGGTGACCCTGTGCCCCCCTGCTGCCTCCGCTGGATGCGCGGGATCACAGGCTCGCTCTTGGTGCCCTCAGCGCGCCCCAGCTGCTGCCCTAGCGCCACTCCGGCGAGCCACCGCCGCTCGGTTGGTCGCCGGCGGCTTAACTCCGGCCGTGCCGACGTGGCAGCGTCATTAGCAGCTAATGGCGCCACAAATTGAACCACACCCACTGACACCGGGCCCCGCACACTAAACTAACCCCTGGCTAATTTAGTTTAACAAAAACTAACTCTCTATTAGTACAGAGCCTATGACATGTGGGTCCCAGCGTCATGTTTGACTTGGGCTGACGCTGTTGACCTGAAGACGTCACACTGATGTCAGGCTGACGCAGTAAATATTTTCTAGGATTTAAAATAAATCAGAAATTATTTATTTATTCAGAAAATATCCTAAACTTCAAAAATTCATAGAAATTAATCTATAACTCCAAATGAAATAAATTATATATGAAAAATGATCAGAAAAATCCAATCTATCCATCTGTAGCAATTTCATGCATGTTAGAACAACTTATGGCTGCTGTTTAGGACAAATCATATAAAGGGCATTTAAACCTTCACATATGGAGTTTGAATTTGAACCTTGGGTTCAAATCAACTTCATTAAAACCGTTGTTAGTTGCATTAGCTCAATCAACAGCATATTGCCATGATATGATCATGCATCATATTGTTGCATCGCATTGATTGTGTTCTCTCTTGTTTGCCGGTGTTTGTCCCCTCTCAGTAGACGTGGTTTCGACGATGTGATCGATGACACCGATGAAGAGCTATACTATCTTCAGAAGTGCCAAACAAAACCCCCTTGTTCATTCCGATACAATCCCACTCTCTCGCTCCTGCTCTCTTTTACTGCATTAGGACAACAACGGTTCAACTGTTACATGCTGCGGTAGTTGAACCCCTTTCCTCTGCATGACCTGTCATTGCCACAGTAAATAGATGAAATCCACTAGCATGAGTAGGAGTTGTTTGAGCCCTGATGTGCCTACTCAGTCATGCTTGTTTGTCATCCCTGCTACTGCTTAGAGTTGAGTCAGGTCCGATTCATCGGGGATGAATTGGAATGGTGATGAACATGTCCTACTGTGTGTGAGCTAAGTGTGTGAACACGATTTGGTAAAGGTAGCGGTGAGAGGCCATGTAGGAGTACATGGTGGGTTGTCTCATTGAAACCGTCCTCAGGAACTGAGTTCTGTGTTTGTTATCCATGAACAGTTACTACCACACATTGGGCTCTGGGCATTCCAAGCTCTCCCGACTTATTAATCAACCTGATCTCTGTCCAGGAGTTGCAACTAGTTTCTGGTGTTTGTAGGTAGTGCTAGTAGTCTACCAAGTGACACCCGGTACAGGTGGGCTTGGGACAGACTAGGTGCAGTGGCACGGTGTACCAAGCGTCACCCGTTTGGTGGGCTTGGGAACCCTGCTCACATCGTTTGGGGCCGTGAGCGACACACCGGCCGTATCTCCTTGCGGATGGAACCCGAATAGGCGATAAACCTGGACTAGAGACTTGTGTGGTTAGTCAGGTCGTGGCCGACTCCCTCGCCAGGCTTCCGCTTGAAGGTTGCCGAGATACACGACGTGTACATGGTGGTAAGTGGCGAGAGCGTGTGTGAAGAAGTACACCCCTGCAGGGTTAACATCATCTATTTGAATAGCCGTGTCCGCGGTAAAGGACTTCTGGGTTGCATGTACAGTTCATAGACAAGTGAAAGTGGATACTCTAAAATGCGCAAGATAAGCGTGAGTGCTATGGATGGCCTTCTCGTAGGGAGACGGGAGCGGATCCATAGTGCTGTATTTATTGGTGAATATGTGGACTCGTGTGCGCCACCTCAAAAGAGTTACTTGCAGTCGTAGTTCAGGATAGCCACCGAGTCAAAGCTGGCTTGCTGCAGTCAAACTCCACCACCCCTTTTGTTGATACTGATGCATATGTAGGTAGTTCTGATGTAAGTCTTGCTGGGTACATTTGTACTCACGTTTGCTTAATTTATGTTTTTGCAGAGAGACTTCAGTCTCACTAGTAGTTCCGCGTGGACTTCGACGTTTAGCTTGTTACCTCAGCTACGATCTTGTGCCCTCGGCAGAGTCTTGTAGATAGTCAGGCTTCTCAGCCTTTTTCATTTGTAGTTGTCTGTACTCAGACATGTTTATGCTTCCGCTTGTTGCTTGTATGCTCTGTATGTTGGGTCATGAGACGCATGTTTGTAATACTTGGCTCCTTGGAGCCTAATGAATAAATACTTTGAGTCGTAGAGTCTTGTTGTGATGCCATGTTGTATTTGCACACATCGAGCATATTGTGTGTATGTTATTGAAATGCTTGGTATGTGTGGGATCCGACAACCTAGTTGTTTATTCTTGGTAGCCTCTCTTATGGGGAAATGTCTCCTAGTGCTTCCACTGAGCCATGGTAGCTTGCTACTGCTCCGAAACACTTAGGCTGGCCGGCATGTGTCCTTCTTCGTTCCTGTGTCTGTCCCTTCGGGGAAATGTCACGCGGTGTCTAACGGAGTCCTGTTAGCCCACTACAGCCCTGATTCTCTGGAGTCCTGTTAGCCCAGCTGCTACAGCCCGGATTCACTCGCTGATGACTGACACGTTCGTTGCTGGGTCATGTATGCCTGTCCCTGTAAGTTAGTGCCACTTTGGGTTTATGACTAGTCATGTCGGCCCGGGTTCTCTGTCATATGGATGCTAGCGACACTATCATATACGTGAGCCAAAAGGCGCAAACGGTCTCGGGCCAGGTAAGGTGGCACCCGTGGGGATACCGTGCATGAGGCCGCAAAGTGATATGATGTGTTACATGCTAGATCGAGGTGACTTAGGATCGGGGTCCTGACACAAGGGGAGCAGAAGAATATTTGAAGGTATTAGCAGCTGAGTTGTCAATTCAGCCACACCTAGAGATTAATTATCTGCAGCAAAGTGATCTGTAGCTATGTAGTTTGATAGTTTTGATAATAGTAGCAGTAGTAACGGTAACGGTAACAGTGATAGCAGTAGTTTTGTAGCAAGTGTAACAGTGATGATAGCAGTAGTAACTTAGCAGAAACAATATAAGATAAATTCATAGGCATTGGATCGGTGACTTGTTGGATGATATTCATCATGAGATAGTTATAACCTAGGGCGATACGGCACTAGCTCCAGTCCATCGATATAATGTAGGAATGTATTCCGTAAATAGTCATACGTGCTTTATTAAAAGAACTTGCATGACATCTTTTGTCCTACCCTGCTGTGGCAGCTGTCGGTGTCAATACCGCCGGATCTCGGGTAGGGGGTCCCGAACTGTGCGTCTCAGGTTGATGGTAACAGGAGACAGGGGACACAATATTTACCCAGGTTCGGGCCCTCTCTATGGAGGTAATACCCTACTTCCTGCTTGATTGATCTTGTTGAATATGAGTATTACAAGAGTTGATCTACCACGAGATCGTAATGGCTAAAACCCTAGAAGTCTAGCCTGTATGACTATGATTATGATCATTCATCCTCTACGGACTAAGCCCCCCAGTTTATATAGACACCGGAGGGGACTAGGGTTGTACAAAGTCGGTTACAGAGACAGGAATCTTCATATTTGGACGCCAAGCTTGCCTTCCACGCCAAGGAGAGTCCCATCCGGACATGGGAGAAAGTCTCTGGTCTTCGTATCTTCACATCCCATCAGTCCGGCCCATGTCTAACAGGTCGAACGCCTAAGGACCCCTTAGTCCAGGACTCCCTCAGTAGCCCCTGAACCAGGCTTCAATGATGAGGTGTCCGGTGCGCAGATTGTCTTCGGCATTGCAAGGCGAGTTCCTTCTCCGAATACACCAACATAGTCTTCGGATGCAACGAACGTGTCCGGCTCTGCAAAACAAATCCCACACACAACCGCAAAGAGTATAATATTTCACGTGTCCCATCCGCTGACAACTTTTGGTAATGTGATACCACACCATCACCCGGTCATTATTTCAAACCATTTTTCGGCCTGCCGCTTCGAGATGCGGTCTCATTGGCACGTCTTGTCAAAGCAGAGATCGTGTCCCCCTATCGCGGGATTTCTCATCAATATGGGCGTGGGTAATCCAACCGTGTCGTTCGCACAACCCTTGGGAATAGGCGAGTTTTAAGGCGAGTGGGGAGGCGCTTGACATTCACTGCCTTTATAAGATGATAAGGACTCCCTTCTTTCACCCACGCCTTCTCTCTATCTCTGTCTTCCCATTCTCGAGCTCCAGCGCCCAAGTCCTCATATTTTCCGCCTCAAGAAAGCACTCGACCATGTCCGGATCTAGAGCGCAAGGCAAGTGGATGGCCTCCTCCGTCAAGGAGAAGGACATCACCAAGCTTCGGGAGGCCGGGTACCTGGCGAAAGAAATCGCCCACCGGCTTCGGCCAAGGGGCAAATTGTCCCCACCCCGAAGCCCAACGAGAGGGTGGTGTTCATCCCCCATTTCGTCTGCGGGTTGGGGTTTCCTCTTGTGACGTGAGCCATGACGATCAAGATCAGGCGGGCGCCAGCGCGCGCAGCGTCCTTGTTTCCTCTTTGGTGCTAAGGAGGCAAGCGCAGGCACGGAGTACCGAGGCGTCAAGAAAAGGTTGCCATATTGGTGCAACGAGACCAAGACCAGCAGGACGGCAAGACGGAGGTCACCATGGAGCCCAAGGCGGCGTCACCACCAGAGCCTTTTGCAGGCGAAGACCGCTTTTGTTAGGATAAGCTGTACTAGCTGTCCCCTTTCAAATTGGCCATTGTTGGCTCCCTTCCCGCTCAATATTTGGGAAGAGGACCAGGGCCTATATAAGTAGAACTAGCCACCACCGTAGGGGATAACTCATTCAGAGGCATCTCATCTGATCCATATCCACACACCAAGCACAAGAACACCTCAACCTCAGGAGGTTGTTCTTCCCCTTGTACTGTTCATCATCAGCCCAAGAGGCAATCCACCACACCACACTGGAGTAGGGTATTACACCACAACGGTGGCCCAAACCAGTATAAATCTTGTGTCTCTTATGTTGTGAGTTCGTTGAGTTCATCCGCGAGATCTTAGCCAGCTAGGGCGTGGATCGATAGGGGGGAAAGAACTTTGCACGCACCCTAGAGTTCGAACCTCATGGGTTTTGTTGGAACCCGTGATCCGACATTTGGCGCGCCAGGTAGGGGTGCGCCGAAGCTTCCCTTCCGTCGCTCCGCGCCACGTCGCTTCGTCGTCTCCATGGCGGACGCACGCCGCGCCCGCGCCGAGCGCTGGGCTACCCTCGCCACCCGCGTTGCTCAGACGGCCCCTGTCGGCGGGCCACCCCGTCGCTCTCCTTCGCCTGCCGCCAACGCCGCCACCGGCCCGGTGGGGAACGAGCAGCAAGCGTCCTCGCTGCACCCCTCAGTGCGGCGGGACGGCCACACCGCCACTCCATCGCCGACTCCCGCTGGTTCGTCGTCCCACGCTCGTCGCGCTCCCATGGACGCACGCGCCGCGCTCCTCATGGCGCCCGAGCTCCTACGCTACCGCCCGGTCGATGACCTCTACGAGGACTGGCTTGTCCGCACCGCAGGGGCTCCCCTGCGTCGTCCCTCTCTCTGCCTCGCTCTCCGCCAGCTACGGGCAACATAGCTCATGGAGCGCTTCCACCACCTCTGCACCAAGACGGCGCCCTGGTGCCAAGGCGTGTGGCTCCGCGGTGCGACCCACCGCGTCCGGCGCCCGCGCGTGAAGAAAGAAGCTATCAAGAAGTCCCTCGACCGCAAGAGAATGCTCTGCCACTCCTCGCACCGCCACGCCAGGATCGTTTGCCGCGGCAAGGCCCCACGCCGCTCGCCGTCGCAGCGCGCGGGCGTCAAGACCAAACTCCACCTCCAAGACGGGCCCCGGTGACCACAGCCGGCTGCCGCGCCTTCACCCCCGAGCTGTGTAGCGTCGCCTGGCCGGGCAAGTTCAAGCCAGATCTGCCTCCTCGCTACGACGGCACCCCCGACCCCGCGGAGTTCTGCAGCTCTACGAGCTGAGCATCGAGGCGGCCAACGGCGACGAGAAAGTCATGGCGAACTGGTTCCCTATGGCGCTCAAAGACGGCGCTCGTTCGTGTCTCCTGAACCTGCCTTCGGGCTCGATATCCTCCTGGGACGAGATGCGCAACCACTTCATCGCCAACTTCCAGGGCACTCGCGACCGCCCGCCGGCCGCGGGTGATCTGCACTGCGTCAAGCAACAACCAGGAGAAACCCTCCAGAAGTATATCCAGCATTTCAACAACGTTCGCCTCAAGATCCCCAAGGTGACGGACGAGGCCATCATCTCCGCGTTCTCTGATGGCGCCCGTGACGTCAAGATGAAGGAGGAGCTCGCTATCCACGAGGAGCTGTGCACGTCCCTGGAGCTGTTCAACCTGGCGACCAAGTGCGCAAGAGTTGAGGAAGGGAGCCTCTCCCTCCTTGGGCTCCCGACTGCAGACCCGGAGGAGAAGAAAGCCAAGGCCAGGACGTGAAGCGCAAGGGAGCAGCTGTGCTCGCGGCGGAACCGGACACCAAGCGCGGCAGAGACCAGCCTGAGTCATCCAAGAGCAGCCGACCGTTCTGCGCCTTCCATAACCTGCATACCTGCAACACCAGCGACTGTCAAGAGCTCAGAGCCATTCAAGAAGGACGCTTCGGTCGATGCCCCGAGCGCAACGACCGGGGCTACAGCCGAGGAGGAGGACGCAGTGGCGAACACTGGGACGACCGTGGCCCGCGCCAGGAGTGGCGAGACCGGCCTCGTGAGGACCGCTGGAGGGATCAGACTCGCGAGGACGCCTGGAGGGATCAGCCTCGTGAGGATCGTCCTCAAGGCAACGCCGGTCTTCCTCCACTACCGCCGCCGCCAAGAAGGAATGATGACCATCATCAAGACGAGGGGGCTGGGGGCTTCCAGGAGCCACGTGCTATCGCCTGCATCTTGGGCGGAGCTCAGGCAGCCTCGTAGCGTATCTTCAAACAGTGTGCTCGTGAAGTGAATGCAGTCCTCCCCAAGCTTGAGGCCACACGCCCGCTTAGGTGGTCCAAGTGCGCCATCACCTTCAGTTCGGCAGATCAGCTCAAGTGCGCAGCTACCGCAGGCGCCCTCCCGATGCTTTGCTCCCCAGTCATCAGCAACATGCAAGTTACCAATACCCTCATCGACGGCGGCGCAGGGGTCAACGTCCTGTCCGTCGACACGTTCGACGACCTCCAAGTGTCCTATGATCAGCTTCAGCCCGCCAAGCCTTTCTCAGGAGTAACCGATGGTTCCACCACACCGATGGGGCAGGTCCGCCTCCCTGTCACCTTCGAAGAACGCAAGAACTACCGCACCAAGCTCATCGACTTCGACGTCGCGCACATCCGTCTGCCGTACAATGCCATCCTCGGGTACCCAGCCCTGGCCAAGTTCATGGCAGTGACCCATAACGGCTACAATGTCCTCAAGATGCCGGGAAGAGGCGGAATCATCACGGTCCCATGCGAAGAAAGAGATGCGGTGTGGTCCCTTGAGCGTGCCTTTCAAGCTGCAGCAATCAGCGACCGCGACAGCAAGGGCGAATGCCCTCCTGAGGCCATCCCCAAGAAGAAGAAGCAGCTGCGCCATGCAGGACCTCAGGAGGGTGGCGACGCAACTGGAACCTCGTCAGGATCAGCGCCCGCGCCAGGGGCGTCTCCCTCCATCGCATAGGAAGGCGTGCTCAGCGCCCTCCTCGGGCAGGGCTCGAGGGCTCTCTTCTGGAGGGCCTCAAACCTTGCCAACATCACGAGGGAGGTGCTCGGGCACCACTTGGAGGCGTGCTTCACGACACGTTTCCCTCAGGAGAACATAGGGCGAGGAGTGCCCACCGCTCAGGAGTTCATCACCAGGACCACTCAGGAACTGCAAGACGCAAGGGCCATGCGCGGTGGCCACCGCTCACCAGGCGCAGCTCCCCATCCAGGTGAGGATGCCGGGCTGCGCGTCTGCATCGACGTCCCAGGGCTCAACAGGGCCGCATCTCAGGAGCCCTTCTGGCCTTCGCGCGTGGGCCGCTGTGAAGGTCCATCGCACAGCTACGTTCGTATGCCTTTTGCCCTGCCGAGCGTGTCATCCGCCTATCAGCGCAACTTGCGGCGTGCCCTAGCAGCTCAAGAGGCCAGGCATCACGCCGTCCTGACGGAGATGGAGACGATCCTCAGGGAACCACCTGGACCCCCAGAGCCTCCGTGGCTCAGGGCCCCGGTGGCTCGTGAGGAGCAATTCCTTCGCCGCGTACCTTCAGATGCCCCGACATCCCTTCATCGACAAAGCCAGGTGATATTTTCCAAATTTGTTTAGCTGGGAGCGCCCCTTGGGCTGCATCATTCCCAGGCCACATGGGTTCGTCCCTGTGGCATGTACCCCTTTTTATTATGTCTTTAGCTTACCTTGTTGGGGGCGCCCCTCGGGCTGCATCATCCCCAAGCCGCTCGGGCCGGACCCGGTAGCATGTATCTTCCCTGCATTTACCTAAGCCAGTATGCTTCCCGTGCTTAATCTGCTTATGATTATCACCTGTTTGACTCTCACCCCCCACGGGGGCTGCTCACGCTGGCACGACGCTTGTGCACAGGTCCGTCCCTGCAATGTCGACAAATCTGAGCGGCCGAGCTCTGGCTCGCGGCACGCCCCGCGCACGTCACCTCACCAGGCCCTCAGTGCCTTCGTCTCCTCGCAAGGCAACCGGTGGCGGACTGGCAACCATAATAGCAAACTGTGTTTCTCCTTGTGCTGGCTCGCAGGAATCTCATGAGAATGACAGCAGGCAGCACCACGAGCTCCCTCTTCTCCCATGCGATCCGCTTGCGCGTTAAAAGGGGGGCTCCTGAGCATCGCGACTCAGGAGCTCCTACTGGCTCTCGAGCCCTCACCCCTAGCCTTGACCACGGCACGTGACCTGGCATACCAGCGGCGGCTGAGCTCGCTCGAGGGCCGGGACCTAAGGACGTAGAGCATAAAGGAGAGCGTGGAGAAGAGGGGGAGGCTCGCACGGGCCTGGCCTAGCTACGCATTAATGCGGCGCATCGCGAGGAATCGACCCCAAACCTCCAAGGGAACAAAAGACGAGAACCTAGGAGAATCCTATCTACACCCTCCCGTGGCCGACCCCATCATCAACAGTGAGCCGCGGGAGGCCGGCGCCAACCCCATCCAGATCAGCGACGGCGGCGGCTGGACGTCGCAGCCCTGCTCCGGGCGCGGCGAGAGCTGGGGGCACATAGCTGTCGTCGCTAGTCTCCGGAGTCTCGTAGAGCTCGGGAGAACCGCTGGATGCCCAAGAGTCGTTGCTGCTGGAGGTGTTGCGGGCCGAGCGTGTGTCGTCCTGGCGCACCCCTCCAGGGCAGCACTCCAGGCGGCGGCCCTCCGCATCGAAGAACTTGAAGAACAGCATGGAAGCGCTGTCATAGTCGAAGTGGATCGCGAGGGCGCCCTCAGCACGGCAAACCCGCGCAACCTCACCCCAGCCGTGGGTCATGAAGATCTTGCCGGAGGAGACCGCTTCAACCTCTGCTCCGACTGCTGGGGCGTCGCAGTCAGCATGCTGCAACCAGAGCTCGAGGGGTCCCCTCGGCGGCATCACGTCGGAGAAGAACCACGGGAAGCGGATCCAGGTGCTTGGGGGCATCGCCGCCCACAACACGAGCTCGCAAGAGGAGTCCGCAGCATGGGTTCCAGGGGCGACGACGCGTATCGCCATCGCGCGGCGGCCGCGGTCACGCCGCGGGCGGCGCCGCTCGTCGCTCCTTCCTCCTGAGCCACCGGCTTGGGCGTACAGGGGTGGCGGATACCCAGGAGGAGGCCGCTCACACCAAGGCCTCGTCACCACCCGCATCGCTGCTGCGTCGCGGCGGTAAACCGACCTCTTCTTCGGCGGAAGCAGCCCCGGCTCATCGCAGGGAGCCTTTCATTTCTCCTCGGCGGAGAACCTTCGGATCGACGCCATTGTTGCTAGCAAGGGAGCAAGGAGGAAGAAGCAAGCGGACTGGGAAGAGATGGACGATGGGGGCTTTGCCCCCTCCCCATTTCTAGCGGGAGAAGGCCAACCGACGCCTCCCACGATCACAGGTAATGATGGTTTTCCCTTGCATGTCGCAGGGACTTGTCAAGTTGGGCGGTTGCCGAGGCAGCGTGGGGAAGCGGAGACGCCCACGTCCAATCAACCGCCACACATCGACCAAGGCCGCAGGCTTTGGGGGCCCGCGGCGCTCCGCACTTGACCATTGGCTTTGCCTTGAAGCCAAGCCCGAGCGCGCCTTGGGCCCGGGGGCTACTGTTGGCGTTCTGGGAACGGGGGTCCCTAGACTTGCCTGCCTGCGGCCCACAGCGTGGCTGTGCTAGCAGGCCTGTACGGCCCATCTTCATCAACAAGGCATTCAAGACCCTCGCGAGGGGCCAAGCCTCGCGAGGCGGACGACACAAGACCTCCTTAGGAGCGGCCTCACCAGGTTGGCTCGCGAGGGGCGGAGAGATCAAGGCAAGGCAAACCTCGCGAGGTTCTCGTGACGTGAGCCATGACGATCAAGATCAGGCGGGCGCCAGGCGGGCGCCAGCGCGCGCAGCGTCCTTGTTTCCTCTTTGGTGCTAAGGAGGCAAGCGCAGGCGCGGAGTACCGAGGCGTCAAGCAAAGGTTTCCATATCGGTGCAACGAGACCAGGACCAGCAGGACGGCAAGACGGAGGTCACCATGGATCCCAAGGCGGCGTCACCACCAGAGCCTTTTGCAGGCGAAGACCGCTTTTGTTAGGATAAGTTGTACTAGTTGTCCCCTTTCAAATTGGTCATTGTTGGCTCCCTTCCCGCTCAATATTTGGGAAGATGACCAGGGCCTATATAAGTAGAACTAGCCACCACCGTAGGGGATAAATCATTCAGAGGCATCTCATCTGATCCTTAGCCACACACCAAGCATAAGAACACCTCAACCTCAGGAGGCTGTTCTTCTCCTTGTACTGTTCATCATCAGCCCAAGAGACAATCCACCACACCACACTGGAGTAGGGTATTACACCACAATGGTGGCCCGAACCAGTATAAATCTTGTGTCTCTTGTGTTGTGATTTCATTGAGTTCATCCGCGAGATCTTAGCCAGCTAGGGCGTGGATCGATAGGGGGGAAAGAACTTCGCGCGCACCCCAGAGTTCGAACCTCAAGGGTTTTGCTAGAACCCGTGATCCGACACCCCTTGGACAACATCGTTGTAGATGATCGAAGGAGCCATCAAGCCTTTTGACGACAGCACAGTGGTACTCTCAATGAAAGCACCAATGTTGGTGTCAAAACCGCGGATCTCGGGTAGGGAGTCCCGAACTGTGCGTCTAAGGTTGATGGTAACAGGAGACAGGGGACACAATGTTTACCCAGGTTTGGGCCCTCTCTATGGAGGTAATACCCTACTTCCTGCTTGATTAATCTTGATGAATATGAGTATTACAAGAGTTGATCTACCACGAGATCGTAATGGCTAAAACCCTAGAAGTCTAGCCTGTATGACTATGATTATGATCATTCATCCTCTACTGACTAAACCCCCCGGTTTATATAGACACCGGAGGGGACTAGGGTTGTACAAAGTTGGTTACAGAGAAAGGAATCTTCATATTTGGACACCAAGCTTGCCTTCCACGCCAAGGAGAGTCCCATCCGGACACAGGAGAAAGCCTTCGGTCTTCGCATCTCCACAGCCCATCAGTCCGGCCCATGTCTAACAGGTCAGACGCCCGAGGACCCCTTAGTCCAGGACTCCCTTAGCAGCGGGGTCCATAATGGAAACTATGGGATATTAAGGCCTCCTTTTAATAGAGAACTGGAACAGAGCATTAACACATAGTGAATACATGAACTCCTCAAACTACGGTCATCGCCGGGAGTGGACCCGGTTGTTGTCACTCCGGGGTTGCCGGATCATAACACATAGTAGGTGACTATAACTTGCAAGATCGAATATAAAACATGGATATAATGATGATAACATAAACGGTTCAGATCCGAGTTCATGGCACCCGGGCCCAAAGTGACAAGCATTAAGCATATCAAAGTCATAGCAACATCAATCTAAGAACATAGTGGATACTAGGGATCAAGCCCTAACAAAACTAACTCGATTACATGATGAATCTCATCCAACTCGTCACCGACCAGCGAGCCTACGAAGGAATTACTCACTCCCGGTGGGGAGCATCATGGAATTGGCGATGGAGAAGGGTTGGTGATGACGAAGAACGAAGACCCCCCTCTCCGGAGCCCCAAACGGACTCTAGATCTACCCTCCCGAGGAAGAACAGGGCTTGGTGGCGGCTCCATCTCGTGGATCACGATAATTCTTTCTCC
Organism: Triticum aestivum; assembly: GCF_018294505.1. Lineage (NCBI taxonomy): Eukaryota > Viridiplantae > Streptophyta > Magnoliopsida > Poales > Poaceae > Triticum > Triticum aestivum. The sequence goes on from NC_057802.1 coordinate 127,221,817, forward strand.
CTGATTTTTTCTCCGAAAATAGGATTTTATAGCGTTGCTTTCAGGGTCAGCGGGGCCACCATGTGGGGACAACCCACCTGGGCGCGCCAGGAGAGGGGGCGTGCCCTGGTGGGTTGTGCCCACTCAGGTTCCCCTCTCCGGCTGGTCTTGGCTCCAGAAATTCTCTTTTATTATATAAAAATTCCTCGTGAAGTTTTGTTCCATTCCGAGAACTTTTATTTCTGCACAAAAACAACACCATGGTAGTTCTGCTGAAAACAACGTCAGTCCGGGGTTAGTTTCATTCCAATCATGCAAATTAGAGTCCAAAACAAGAGGAAAAGCGTTAGGAAAAGTAGATACGTTGGAGACGTATCAGCCCCCCCTTCCTTCTCTCCTCCCTCCTCCTTCCTTCCCCCTTCGGATGGATATGGAAGGGGGGAGCCGAATAGGGAGGCGCCCAAGTAGGATTCCTCCTACTTGGGGTGCCCCCTTGGCTGCCTCTCCTCCCCTCCAACCTATACATATGAGGGGGGCACCTCTAGAACACACATCAACAGTTGTTAGCCGTGTGCGGCGCCCCCTCCACAGTTTACGCCTCTGGTCATATTCACGTAGTGCTTAAGCGAAGCCCTGCGCGGATCACTTCACTATCACCCTCACCACGCCGTCATGCTGACGAAACTCTCCCTCGACACTTTGCTGGATCAAGAGTTCGAGGGACGTCATCGAGCTGAACGTGTGCAGAACTCGGAGGTGCCGTACGTTCGGTGCTTGATCGGTTAGAACGAGAAGAAGTTCGACTACATCAACTGTGTTGTCAAATGCTTCCGCTTTCGGTCTATGAGGGTACGTGGACACACTCTCCCCCTCTCGTTGCTATGCGTCTCCTAGATAGATCTTGCATGAGCGTAGGAATTTTTTTGAAATCGCATGCTACATTTCCCAACAGTGGCATCCGAGTCAGGTTTATGCGTAGACGATATGCATGAGTAGAACACAAAGAGTCGTGGGTGGTGATCATCATACTGCTTACCACCAATGTCTTATTTTGATTCGGCGGTATTATTGGATGAAGCGGCCCGGACCAACCTTACATGACCACGTTCATGATACCGGTTCCACCGACAGACATGCAACTAGTTTTAAATAAAGGTGCCTGGCGGGTGTATGTTTCTCCAACTTTAGTTGAATTGAATTTGACTGCGGCCGGTCCTTGTTGAAGGTTAAAACAGCAAACTTGACGAAACACCGTCGTGGTTTTGATGCATAGGTAAGAACCGTTCTTACTAGAAGCCCGTAGCAGCCACATAAAACTTGCAACAACAAAGTAGAGGACGTCTAACTTGTTTTTGCAGGGCATGTTGTGATTTGATATGGTCAAGACATGATGCGATATACGTTGTGAAGGAAATATGCCCTAGAGGCAATAATAAAGTTGTTATTTATATTTCCTTATATCATGATAAATGTTTATTATTCATGCTAGAATTGTATTAACCGGAAACTTAGTACATGTGTGAATACATAGACAAAACAGAGTGTCCCTTGTATGACTCTACTTGACTAGCTCGTTTATCAAAGATGGTTAAGTTTCGTGACCATAGACATGTGTTGTCATTTGATGAACATGATCACATCATTAGAGAATGATGTGATGGACAAGACCCATCTGTTATCTTAGCATTATGGTCGTTTAGTTTTATTGCTATTTCTTTCTTCATGACTTATACATATTCCTCTGACTATGAGATTTTGCAACTCCCGAATACCGGAGGAGCACTTTGTGTGCTATCAAACGTCACAACATAACTGGATGATTATAAAGATGCTCTACAGGTGTCTCCGAAGGTGTTTGTTGTGTTGGCATAGATCAAGATTAGGATTTGTCACTCCGTGTATTGGAGAGGTATCTCTGGGCCCTCTTGGTAATGCACATCACTATAAGCCTTGCAAGCAATGTGACTAATGAGTTAGTTGCGGGATGATGCATTACGGAACGAGTAAAGAGACTTGACAGTAACAAGATTGAACTAGGTATGATGATACCAATGATCGAATCTCAGGCAAGTAACATACCGATGACTAAGGGAATGACGTATGTTGTTATGCGGTTTGACCGATAAAGATCTTCGTAGAATATGTAGGAATCAATATGAGCATCCAGGTTCCACTATTGGTTATTGACCGGAGATGTGTCTTGGTCATGTCTACATAGTTCTCGAACCCGTATCGTCCGCACGCTTAACGTTTGATGACGATTTGTATTATGAGTTATGTGTTTTGGTGACTGAAGTTTTTTCGGAGTCCCAGATGTGATCACGGACATGACGAGGAGTCTCGAAATAGTCGAGAGGTAAAGATTCGTATATTGGAATGTTGTATTCGGACATCTAAATGGTTCCGATTGATTCGGGTATTTTTTCGGAGTACTGAGGGGTTACCGGAACCCCCCGGGGGAAATCATGGGCCTCATGGGCCATGGGAGAGAAGTGGGGACATCCCACAAGGGAGAGGCGCCCCCCAAGGGGAGTCTGAATAGGAAGGGGAGGGGGCGCGGCCCCCCTTTCCCTCTTCCTCTCCTCTCCTTCCCCCTTTCCCCCTTCGTTGAAAGGAAGGGGGGAAATAGGACTAGGAGTCCTAGTCGGTTCCCCCCTATGGCGCGCCCCTTGGACGGCCTCCTCCCTCTCCTCCTTTATATACAGGGGCAGGGGGCACCCCATAGCACATCAATTTTTCTTAGCCGTGTGCGGTGCCCCCTCCACAGTTTACTCCTCCGGTCATAGCGTCATAGTGCTTAGGTGAAGCCCTGCGCGGATCACATCACCATCACCATGCCGTAATGCTGAGGGAACTCTCCCTCGACCCTCTGCTAGATCAAGAGTTCGAGGGACGTCATCGAGTTGAACGTGTGCTGAACACGGAGTGTCGGTGCAACAAACCCTGGGTCTGTTGCCCAACTGTGCACAGGCGCAAGATCAAGATTGAAGCACCAGCTTAAGTCAGAGATTGAAGAACCAAGAGATTTGAAGAACCAACATGTAGCCCAGAGGGACCAAGATCAAGCCAGAGGAGCAAGATATCGGCAAGAGAAGGTCCTCCCTTGCCGGGCAGGCGAGCCCGGCAAGGGGCGAGGCCACCACCAGAAGCAAGCAATCAAGGCTCCCCGGCAGAGCCTGCCGGGGGTCGCGGGGGCTAGACCACCCCACCAACCACTCAAGCACGACCCACGCCGTCAATCAGTGCGGTGCCAAGCCACAAGATGATTAAGTGGCAGCCATTCACCACATGGCAGCCATTTCCTACAGAAGAAATCCGCAGATGACAACTGTCCTACGACGTGTCAAGGGAACAGGCGCCAAGCTGGCAAGATAGCCCGACAGGCCTTGCCGGGCAACCAGTGATGTGACACTAAGTGGCGCATTTAATGCACCCTGTCAGCCTGCAGAGTTAGGTATGATAGCAATGTTTGCTATCATATGAGTGGATAATGACCACTTTGCTACTGTGGTGACCCCTTAATCTATAAAAGGAGGCCCATGGCACTCATAGGAGGGGTGAGAAGGTTGGAAAGTTGATGAACCCAAGCCACCATACGCGCGTAGTCGCTACGACCCCAAGGCAAACCCTGCCGGGCAAGTGTAGTACGCATCACCATGCTCATTCCACCATCAATCCACCAAAGCAGGAGTAGGGTCTTACGCCTCGCGGCGGCCCAAACCTGGGTAAATTGCTTGTGTGCTCTCTGCCGTGCTGCCGTGCACTGATCTGCTCTTTGTGCAACACGACGTCCCCCCACCGAACCAGCAAGGGGCCACCTGGTCCCATAGGTGGCCGCGGATATCCCGCGACATCTTTGGCGCGCCGGGTAGGGGGCCCGCTTGCAAACCTGAAAGCGTGCACAACAAATCATCTTCATCGCCATCTTCATCTTCGACGACGCCATCGACCATAGCGCCTAAGAAGAAGAAGTCCGGCCCTTCGGCCCACCCGTCCACCTCGAAGGCTCCGCCGCCCGCGGCCTCTGGTGGCTCGGAGGATGCGGGGGCGAGCGAGGACGTGAACGCTGCTAGGGGCGTGGTTGGAGCAGGTGGCGCCGTCGCCACTCCCCCTGCGGCCAACACGGGGGCTGAAGACGTCGGAGGAGGACAAGATCAGGAACGCCTTGGCGGTCATGCTCCGCAAGCTGCGGGCGAGGGAGTCACTCTCTCTGCACCCTCTCCCCCCACCGACGAGCACAGCCGTAGCAACGACGCTCGGTCTGGGGTGAACCATCACCCTCCGGCCGCCCCCACCACGGGAGCGACCGCGGCCCGTGTGTCTCCTCCCGAACAAGCCGACCAGACTGCTACGCTCGACGGAACCGCTGACCCTCGAGCACCCCGCCGTGCGACCCCGCTGCCCAGGTGGTCGTCCCACAGCTGCATGGGTGCGGCACCCCCACCGTCGCCGACGCTTGCACCATCAGGAGCCGGGTGGCAGTGCGGTCGACGTCATCAACACCTATGCCAAGCACGGCCACGGAGGCTATGGTGCGAGCTTAGTTGCTGCTGAGGTTTTCGCTAGCGGCCGAGCAGATGGATGAATGGCGTGCCACTATCTAGAGCCTGCTCGGTTTCACCGAGGCTGGGGGCTCACGGCGGGCTGGCCCGCCACGACCTCCCCAAGCGATAGCAACAGCCCGTACTGCTGGCCGAACGGAGGGGCCCGTCCCCACCATGCAGTCCCCACTGCGGCAGCCGACGCGGGCGCAGCTGAATCAAGACCACGACGACGTCTCGATGGCCTCTTCCGACCCTCGAGCACGTCCAGGCCAACGTCAAGCCCCGGAGGATAGGCGGCAGGGAGACGCGCGAGTTGTCGTGGATCGGCGCCACGACGACCTCCGCCAGACCGACGGGTGCGGCGGCCTCAACGTCGATGAGCCTGTGCTCGGTGTTGGCGGGTGCCTACCTTTCGAGGTCGACTACCCTGCCTTTACACGAGAGCTGCGGCAAGTCCATTGGTCGTCCGTTCGCACGTTCAAGCCAGAGATACCTGAGAAGTACGACGGGAGGCTGAACCCGGCAGAGTTCCTGGGCATCTACACCATTGCTGTTCAGGCTGCCGGGGGAAGAGACGAGAAGGTGTTCGCCAATTACTTCCCTTTGGCCCTCAAGTCCAATGTGAGGTCTTGGCTGATGCACCTACCAGAGAACTCCATTTCGTCATGGGCAGATCTGTGCCACGAGTTCATCGATGCCTTCACCGGTGGCCACCAAGAGCCCGGCAGGCCCAGCGACCTGCAGATTCTCCAGCAGAAGGAAGGAGAAACCCTCCGTAAGTATTTACAGAGATTCAGCAAAGTTCATAGAAATATTCCAAATATCCATCCGGCAGCCGTTATAGCCGCCTTCCAGTCCAATGTGCGCTACCATCGCATTCGTTCTAAGATGAATGTGCGGTTGCCCAAAACTGTGAAGGAGCTATACACACTGGTGGATAAGTGTGCTCGGATGGAGGAAGGAAGGAAGTTTCCCGGAGAGGAGGATTGCATGAATGTTGATTCAGAGGATGAGGATGAATCAACTAGTCAGAGAAAGGGCAAGAAGCACAGTAAGAAGCCAAAAGATAAGGCAGTGATGACTGTAGAAGGTTTGGGCACACCTAGTACCGTCAAGAAGGCCAAGGCTGAGGCCCCCGGCAAGGAAGTGCCGCGTGCACTGCCTGCTGGGAAGCCAGTGCCGCGGAAAAAGTCGGGAAAGGTGATGGGCCGTACTGCAAGATCCACCGGACCAAAGGCCACAACCTTCAGGAGTGTTATCAGGTTGAGCAGCTTGTCAAGAAACAGAGGGCGGAGTATGATAAGTGTGATAAGGAAAAAGGTCAGAATGCCGCTGGCGGTAAGGGCCGACGCGGTGAAGAACCAAGGAAAACCCGCCAGGGGCCAAGAGAAGGAAGCCTATGATGATGTGAGTGATGAAGGGAATGAAGAGCGAACCAGTGAGCAGGAATTTCAGAAGGCCACTGACGCCCTATGTATTGACGGAGGTGCATCTTTGCACACCTCCCATCGCCAACTCAAGCGATGGGCACAAGAGGTCAATGCTGTGGAACCAGTGCCAGAGGCCCGGAAGCCGCTCAAGTGGTCCCGTACGCCCATCATCTTTGATGAGGAGGATCACCCTTGCCGCACTATAGCGGTAGGGTGTTTGCCATTGTTGGTCTCCCCAACAATTCGCAACCTCAAGGTCACAAAGATGTTAGTGGATGGCGGGGCCGGGTTGAATCTGATTTCCCCGGTAGTCATCAACAAGCTTCAGATAGGAGAAGAAGAGCTAGAGGTTACCGGCACGTTTCAAGGAGTCAATGCCGGCAGGAGCCATCCTAAGGGGAAGATTATGTTGCCGGTGACATTTTGGGGAGAACTGAACTATCGGACTGAGAAGATTGAGTTTAATGTAGTTGATCTCCCTGCCATACAATGGGATTCTGGGATGCCCGGCCCTGGCTAAGTTCATGGCAGCATCCCACTATGATTATAACACTTTGAAGATGCCTGGGTCACTGGGAGTCATCACTATCCCGTCAGATGAGAAGGATGCAATTATCTGCGTGGACAAGATGTACCAGGATGCAGTCGCGGCAGAGGCTGCGGCAACAGTAGCTCCCGCCAAGGAAGGCAAAGGAAAGAAGAAGGATTGTAGGGCCTCCGGCAAGGAGTCCGAGAAATGTGCCCCCTCCGAGTGCACAGCACCCGTTGACGACAAGAGGGAGTGTTCCAACAGCAAGAGATCCAAGGTTGCTGCACCCCAAGTGAAGAAGGTCCCGACAGGGCTGGCTGGCGCTGACAGTACCTTCACTATCAATGGCACCCTTGATGACAAATAGGAAAGCACGCTCGTTTCCTTCCTGCGGGCGAATATCAATGTGTTTGCCTGGCAACCATCTGATATCCCCGGTGTTCCCAGGAAGGTAATCAAGCACCACCTTGCTGTCTGCCCACATGCCTGACCCGTCAAGCAGAAAGTTCGGAAGTAGGCCTTCAAGCGGCAGTAGTTCATTGCCGAAGAAATCAAGAAACTAGAGGTAGCTGGTTTGGTCAGAGGAGTACTGCATCCTACATGGTTAGCAAATCCAGTGGTGGTCCGTAAGGCGAATAGGAAATGGAGGCTTTGCATTGATTTCACAGATCTCAACAAGGCTTGCCTGAAGGACCCATTTCCCTTGCCACGCTGTTTTGAGCCACAGTTGCACAAGAATATAGAAGCCTATATGGATGACAGCATGGTCAAAACCAAGGATAAGGCCACCCTTATCCCGGATTTGGAGGAGACATTTGTTAATCTGCGCGAGATCAACTTGAAGCTTAATCCGGAGAAATGTGTATTCGGTGTTCCCTCCGGCAAGCTACTTGGATTTTTCGTGTCCCATCGGGGGATCGAAGCCAACCCCGACTAGATCAAGGCCATTGAGCAGATCCAAGCCCCAAGGATAGTTAAGGATGTAAGGCGCTTGACTGGATGGGTTGCCGCGCTAAGCAGATTCATTTCCATGTTAGCCGAGCGTGGCCTGCCGTTCTTTAAAATTTTGAAGAAAGCAGGGCCTATGAAGTGGACCCTAGAAGCAGATGCAACTTTACAGGAATTGAAGGTCTATCTATCGTCTGTGCCTACCTTGGTTGCACCCAAACCCCAAGAGCCATTATTGCTTTACTTGGCGGCAACCAACCAAGTGGTCAGTGTGGCCTTGGTAGCACAGCGGGAGGTGGATGAGGCAGAGAGTGGCCAGATCGCGGCAGAGTCAGAAAAGGATCATAATAGCAATGAGCACGGCAACAAGAGCAACCCCAAGGACGCGGCAAGGAAGAAAGTGGTGCAGCGCCCTATGTACTTTGTCAGCTCCTTGTTACAAGGGGCTAGATCGAGGTACTGTGGCGTGCAAAAGTTGATCTTTGGCCTCATCATGGCCTCAAGGAAACTACAACACTACTTCCAAGCCCATGAGATCACGGTTGTCACTCGTTTTTTGTTGCAAAGGATACTTCGAAACCTTGAGGCCACCGGCAGAATAGTGGAATGGGCTTTGGAGTTATCCAGATTTGGTTTGAAGTTTGAGAGCACATCAACTATTTAGAGCAGGGCACTGGCAGAGTTTATTGCAGAATGGACGCCAACCCCTGATGAGGAAGTGACAAAAACAGCTCTCCCTGACAAGGCATCACCCCAGGAATGGATTATGTATTTTGATGGTGCTTTTTCCCTACAAGGTGCGGGGGCTGGCGTGCTTCTTGTTGCACCCTCCGGGGAGCACTTGAAGTATGTCGTCCAAATGCACTTTGCTCGGGAAGAAGCCACCAACAATACAGCTAAGTATGAAGGGCTCCTTGCCGGGCTCAGGATTGCAGCAGAATTGGGAATTAAGAAGATGATCATTCGAGGAGCTTCACAGCTTGTGGTGAGACAAGTCAACAAGGATTATCAAATCCCATTGATGGAAGCATATGTCGAGGAAGTGAGGAGACTGAAGGAGCACTTTGATGGGTTGCAAACAGAGCACGTACCCCGTGTGGAAAACAACATAGCTGATCACCTGTCAAAGTGTGCTGCGCAGAAGCTTCCTGTGGAACCAGGAAATTTTGTTCTCCATCTCTCTCAGCCCTCCGTATCACTAGCCACAATGGCCCAGAAAAGGAGAAAGTTGGACTACGGTAAGCCTCTCACGGTCGAGTCGTCCGCTCCCGGCAGAGACCCTGCCGGAAACAACTCCTCACAGCTTGCCGGACCACCCCCTCCAGCCAGGCCTACAAACCCCGCGAACGAGGCTGGTGCTCCCACAGCATAGGAGGTGCCACTAGTCCTCGTTGTCGAGCCCCAGGCTCCAACTTGATCAAGGCACATTGTCCACTTCCTCCAAACCGGAGAACTTCCCGGCGACCAAGATGAAGCTGAGAAAGTAGCCCGGAGGGCTAGTATGTATCAATTTGTCGATGACACTCTGTACAGAAGGAGGCCCAACGGTGTGAAATTGAGGTGTGTCTGCCGGGAGGATGGAAAGGAACTGCTGGCTGAGATTCATAGAGGAATGTGCGGCTCACACATTGGATCAAGGGCATTAGTTGGGAAAGTATTCCGGCAAGGATTCTATTGGCCCACAGCCCTCCAAGATGCAGTCAAGATCGTCACGACATGTGAAGCTTGCCAGTTCCATTACAAGAGAACACACCTGCCTGCCCAAGCCCTTCGGCCAATCCCTCTATCATGGCCATTTTCGGTCTCGATATCCTCGACCCCTTCCCCCGAGCAATTGGGGGCTTTGAATTCTTGTTCGTTGCCATCAACAAGTTTACAAAGTGGCCGGAAGTGACTGCCGTGAGAAAGGTGACTGCTCAGTCAGCTATCAAGTTCTTGAAAGAATTGGTGTGTCGTTTCGGAGTTCCGGCATGGATGATCACTGACAACGGCACCCAGTTCACGAGCCACGCCTTCATGCAATACGTTAATGCCCTCATATGCAAGATTTCATTCGCTTCTGTGGCATACCCCCGGAGCAATGGACAAGCTGAGAGGGCGAACGCTGAAGTGCTTCGTGGACTCAAGACAAGAACTTTCGATACGCTGCAGAAGCATGGCAGGCGGTGGATCGAGGAGCTGTCGGTAGTTCTCTGGTCCCTCAGAACAACACCTAACCGAGCTACCAGGCAGACTCCCTTCTCCCTGTTCTACGGGGTAGAAGCAGTTATCCCCACGGAACTCATTTACGGGTCCCCTCGAGTGCTTGCCTACGATGAAGTAGCGCAAGATTAGAACCGACATGACGACACTGTGCTACTCGAGGAGAACCGTCTCCGGGCTGCTACACGTGCTGCATGCTACCAGCAAGCCCTGCGTTGCTATCATATCCGCAGGGTTCATGCCCGGTGTTTTGAGGAAGGTGACCTTGTCCATAGGCGCGTTCAGTCCGCCAAGGGTACAAACAAGATATCACCAAAGTGGGAAGGCCCTTACCAGGTGGTACGAGTCACCAGACCTGGCGCAGTCCATCTGGAGACCGGGGATGGCACTCAGTTGCAAAACTCATGGAATATTGAGCATCGCCGTAAGTACTACCCGTAAGGCGCGAGGCTGTCGGGCACTGCTTGGCAACCACCCTTTTGTACAGGCCTTGCCTCAGCTGCATGTAACCCCTTGTACGAAGCCGGGGCGATGACCCCGTGCAAGAGAAAATAAAGAAGCGTTGTAGGGGGCCCCAACTAAGATTGCATGCATGCACGAGCACACCCAGATCACTGCATAAGCATTTCATGAGCATTTGCATATGCATATAGATAGGATTGCATCCTGCATTCATTCTCATCTACATGGAGTTGCAGGTTCTTGCCATGAACTTGACTTCGACAAGGGATGAGAAGATTGCACAGCACAGTGATCCCCGACAAGCCAAACAGATAAGTTTACCTCTTGTCCATTAGTGTTCTGTAAAGCTATAACTTTGCATGAGAAAACCTCGCCTCTCTTTTTGATACTTAGGTGCTCCCATCTATGACTCGAACATTGCTTCAGTCAGGATGGTCGCAGTAGCCTTTGGTAAAAAGGAGTTGGCGGGGGGTTGGCCCCTCTGTTTGTTCCCCGGCAGACGGAGCTCTCCGGCAGACAAAGAGGGCGCCGGCAGGATACCCTGCCGAGGAAAACTCATTTATTTTTATTAAAGAGGCACTCCTCCTCTGCATGGACATACACATGCACGGGTTCCCGGCTAGGTTCCTCTTTTTCATGCATATGCTAACACAAGTACAAGCATTACAGATTCCCGGCAAGATGGACTCGAGAGATTACATTATTTGAATTAAAATTTGGCGATTGCTTACGGATTTAAGATTGAAAAAAGATAAGTGCTCTGTGATGCCCTTTCTTGTCCCTCTCCTCCTAGGTGCAGCCGTCGAAGGCGAGGAGGGCAAAAGCAGCGCCTGGGTGGAGGCCCGGACCGCTCTCATCGGGCTCCAGGAGAGGTAGCCCGGGGGGAACGGAAGCGCCTCGATGGAGACCACGATGGAAGACGACCCCGTTGGCCACCATCACTAGGGTCAGTAGGACCCGGCAGGGCTAACGGAGCTACAACCCAAGAGGAAGCATGTCAGGGTCCAGCTGGAAGACTGCTGGAGGAGCCCGGCAGCACCATCCGCACCTCTGCATCCAACTCCCCGGTAGATTGCACTGCCAGGGAGGAGATGCACATGCAGATGATGGTGCTGCCGCCTGATGAAGATGGTGCGGATGACGATCAGCCGGAGTCAGAGTCGTCGCTCCTCCGCCCGCTGCCATCGTCATCACCATCACTGTCCTCCTCGTCGCTTTCGCTCGAGGAGGAGCTTTCGTCATTGGTCAAGCTCTCCGCGCAGCACCCTAAGCGGCCAGCCGAGCGCCCGAAGATCTTGACGGAGAGCAGGCCGTTCTCCATTAATTTGAACTGGAGAACGTGCCCCCCCCCCCGAGAAGTCGTGGGCACGGGTAAAGGTCTTCCAGCCGCGGCGAAGATACATCACATGAGGAGTGGGGAAGTCGACATCGACTCTCATACCTCCATTCCCGCAGCCCCTCATGTGCAACCACAGAGCGCGTGGTTGTTCAGGTTCCATCTCCCGCGCAAAGGGAGTTGGGAGGCGAAGGTGACCACACACGGGCTTGTACAACCTGATGACGAACTCCCGGGGTTGGTCGCCTACATGGCCTTCCATCGGGGGTGGAGCCACCGGCGGAGGCGCCACCAGGGCACCGCCCCGTCCTCCTCCTCCTCAAGCACCGCGACAACCATGATCACGCCCCCTTCCTCCTCTCCTTGCGGACGATTATGCTGCCCCTGGGTCCGGGGAGGAGGGGTGCGCTGTCGAGAAGAAGCCCTCATCACCGCCACCGGAACTCCACCACGCCCTCGCCCTCGCACCATGGCCGGATGAGAAAGATCATGAAGGAGAAGGAGAAGTGTGTGCAGGAGAACACTGCCCCGACCCCTTTTTATAGGGAAACGGGGCAGGTGGCTGGTTCCTCCTACGGGAAACGGCCGCCCCTCTCCTCCAATACGGCCTCACTGCACCCACTGTGACTCTAAGGCTCGAAGCCGCCCTTCTGCTCCAACCGTCGATGCTCGGATTTCAGCCATGGCACTCTCCCCCATGTCCTCCGCATCTACCACCTACCACGCCCGATGCATGCAGGACACGTGGCGGAGTGTGTGCGGAATGTGGGCGAGTGGGGTGGCAGTTTCCACCCCGTGATCTTGGGGTGAGGAGAATCTGCGGGCCACGATCCAAGTTCTTCCACGACGCCATGCACAACGCGCGGGGAAACCGGAAACTGGCCTAAAATGAAGAAGCAAAGGAAACCTCAAGGGGCCAACCCCTTCAGCTATTCTGCATGTGCACTTATTAGGCCCTACCCGGACGACGCTCAGCAGCGCGTTCGGGGCAGGCCCGTGGGCTTCTGTCGGTGCAACAAACCCTGGTTCTGTTGCCCAACTGTGCACAGGTGCAAGATCAAGATTGAAGCACCAACTTAAGTCAGAGATTGAAGAACCAAGAGATTTGAAGAACCAACATGCAGCCCAGAGGGACCAAGATCAAGCCAGAGGAGCAAGATATCGGCAAGAGAAGGGACTCCCTTGCCGGGCAGGCGAGCCCGGCAAGGGGCGAGGCCACCACCAGAAGCAAGCAATCAAGGCTCCCCGGCAGAGCCTGCCGGGGGTCGCGGGGGCTAGACCACCCCACCAACCACTCAAGCACGACCCACGTCGTCAATCAGTGCAGTGTCAAGCCGCAAGATGATTAAGTGGCAGCCATTCGCCACATGGCAGCCATTTCCTACAGAAGAAACCCATAGATGACACCCGTCCTACGACGTGTCAAGGGAACAGGCATGGAGCTGGCAAGATAGCCCGGCAGGTCTTGCCGGGCAACCAGTGATGTGACACTAAGCAGCGCATTTAATGCACCCTGTCAGCCCGCAGAGTTAGGTATGATAGCACTATTTGCTATCATATCAGTGGATAATGACCACTTTGCCACTGTGGCGACCCTTAATCTATAAAAGGAGGCCCATGGCACTCGTAGGAGGCGTGAGAAGGTTGGAAAGTTGATGAACCCAAGGCACCATATGCGCGTAGTCGCTACGGCCCCCAAGGCAAACCCTGCCGGGCAAGTGTACTATGCATCACCATGCTCAATCCACCATCAATCCACCAAAGCAGGAGTAGGGTCCTACACCTCGCGGCGGCCCGAACCTGGGTAAATTGCTTGTGTGCTCTCTGACGTGCTGCCGTGTGCTGATCTGCTCTTTGTGCCACGCGACGGATATCCCGCGATGCGGAGGTGCCGTACATTCGGTACTTGGATCGATTGGATCATGAAGACGTTCGACTACATCAACCACGCTAACCTAACGCTTCCGCTTTCGGTCTACGAGGGTACGTGGACACACTCTCCCCCTCTTGTTGCTATGCATCTCCTAGATAGATCTTGCGTGATCGTAGGAATTTTTTTGAAATTGCATGCTACGTTCCCCAACAGTGGCATTGATGACCCACAAGTATAGGGGATCTAACGTAGCCCTTTCGATAAGTAAGCGAGTCGAACCCAACGAGGAGCAGAAGGAAAGGACAAGCGGTTTTCAGCAAGGCATTTTCTGCAAGCACTGAAATTATAGGTAACAGATAGTTGTGTGATAAAGTAATTTGTAACGAGTAACAAGTAACAAGTGTAAATAAAGTGCAGCAAGGTGGCCCAATCCTTTTTTTAGCAAAGGACAAGCCTGGAAAAACTCTTATATAGAGAAAAGCACTCCCGAGGACACATGGGAATTATCGTCAAGCTAGTTTTCACCACGCTCATATGACTCGCGTTCGGTACTTTTGATAATTTGATATGTGGGTGGACCGGTGCTTGGGTGCTGTCCTTTCTTGGACAAGCATCCCACTTATGATTAACTCCTATTGCAAGCATCCGCAACTAAAAAAGAAGTATTAAGGTAAACCTAACCATAGGATGAAACATATGGATCCAAATCAGCCCCTTACGAAGCAACGCATAAACTAGGGTTTAAGCTTCTGTCACTCTAGCAACCCATCATCTACTTATTACTTCCCAATGCCTTCCTCTAGGCCCAAACAATGGTGAAGTGTCATGTAGTCGACGTTCACACGACACCACTAGAGGAAAGACAACATACATCTCATCAAAATATCGAACGAATACCAAATTCACATGACTACTAATAGCAAGACTTCTCCCATGTCCTCGGGAACAAATGTAACTACTCACAAAGCATATTCATGTTCATAATCAGAGGGGTATTAATATGCATAATGGATCTGAACATATGATCTTCCACCAAATAAACCAACTAGCATCAACTACAAGGAGTAATCAACACTACTAGCAACCCACAGGTACCAATCTGATGCTTTGGGACAAAGATTGGATACAAGAGATGAACTAGGGTTTTAGAGGAGATGGTTCTGGTGAAGATGTTGATGGAGATTGACCCCCTCCCGATGAGAGGATCATTGGTGATGACGATGGCAATGATTTCCCCCTCCCGGAGGGAAGTTTCCCTGGCAGAACAGTTCCGCCGGAGCCCTAGATTGGTTCCGCCTCGTGGCGGCGGAGTTTCTTCCCGAAAGCTTGCTTCTGATTTTTTTCCAGGGTAAAAGACTTCATATAGCGGAAGATGGGCACCGGAGGCCTGCCAGGGGGCCCACGAGGCAGGGAGGCGCGCCCAGAGGGTAGGGCACGCCCCCCACCCTCGTGGCCAGGGTGTGGGCCCCCTCTGGTATTTTCTTTGCTCAATACTTTTTATTATTTCCAAAAATGACTTTCGTGGAGTTTCAGGACTTTTGGAGTTGTGCAGAATAGGTCTCTAATATTTGCTCCTTTTCCAGCCCAGCATTCCATTTGCCGGCATTCTCCCTCTTCATGTAAACCTTGTAAATAAGAGAGAATAGGCATAAGTATTGTGACATAACGTGTAATAACATCCCATAATGCAATAAATATCTATATAAAAGCATGATGCAAAATGGACGTATCAACTCCCCCAAGCTTAGACCTCTCTTGTCCTCAAGCGGAAGCCGATAACGATAAATATGTCCACATGTTTAGAGATAGAGGTGTTGATAAAATAAAATACGGACATGAGGGCATCATGATCATTCTTATAACAGCAACATATATAGATATTTTCATATGATTTCTTATGCTCAAGTAATAATCTATTCACAATGTAAAGTATGAATCAGAAACTTCATTAAGAACTAACAAACTATAATCTCAGTCATTGAAGCAATTGCAATTTATCATAACATTGGAAAGAGTTAATATAAGAGCTTTTCAGCAAGTCCACATACTCAACTATCATTTAGTCTTTCACAATTGCTAACACTCATGCAATACTTATGGGTATGGAGTTTTAATCGGACACAGAGAAAGATAGGGGCTTATAGTGTTGCCTCCCAACCTTTTACCTTAAGGGTAATGTCAACAATAATGACTCATGTTAACTTACATCCAATTGGATATATATATCAGGATCTTTCCAACACAATGTGCTTTCCAAAGGATAAAATGTAAAAAGGAAAGGTGAAGATCACCATGACTCTTGCATAAGGAATAAGAAAAAAGTAAAAGATAGGCCCTTCGCAGAGGGAAGCATAGGTTGTCATGCGCTTTCATGGTTGGATGCACGAAATCTTAATGCAAAAGAACGTCACTTTATATTGCCACTTGTGATATGGACCTTTATTATGCAGTCCGTCGCTTTTATTTCTTCCACATCACAAGATCGTATAAAGCTTATTTTCTCCACACTAATAAATCATACATATTTAGTGAGCAATTTTTATTGCATGCAACGATGACAACTTACTTGAAGGATCTTACTCAATCCATAGGTAGGTATGGTGGACTCTCATGGAAAAACTGGGTTTAAAGGTATTTGGAAGCATAAGTAGTATCTCTACTTGGTGCAAAGAATTTGGCTAGCATGAGGGAGAAAGGCAAGCTCAACATGTTGGATGATCCATGACAATATACTTTATTTTGGATATAAGAAAACATAACCCATTACGTTGTCTTCCTTGTCCAACATAAACTCTTTAGCATGTCATATTTTAATGAGTGCTCACAATCATAAAAGATGTCCAAGATAGTATATTTATATGTGAAACCTCTCTTTCTTTATTACTTCCTATTAATTGCAATGATGACCAAAACTATGTTTGTCAACTCTCAACAACTTTTAATCATCATACTCTTTATATGTGAAGTCATTACTCCCCATAAGATAAATATGATCTCTTTGTTCCTTTTTATTCTTTCTTTTTCTTTTATTCCCTCAAGATCATAGCAAGATAATCAAGCCCTTGACTCAACACTAATCTTTATTATATAGCTCACGGACTCGATTACATAGAGGGATCATAAAGCAAAACTCAAAACTAAATCACACTAAAACTTTATTCTACTAGATCAAGATATTACTAATAGGATCGAACTAAGAAAAACGGTAAAGATAGGAGTGTGATGGTGATACGATATCGGGGCACCTCCCCCAAGCTTGGCAATTGCCAAGGGGAGTGCCCATACCCATGTGATTATGTATCCTTCTCCGGGGGTGGTGATGTGATATTCTTAGCTATGATACCCCTCAAGATATGATTCTCCTCCTCGAGCTTGTTTACTTGCCGCTTAAGATCCATTATTTCCTTCCGGAGCTTACCCGTGACGGTTAAAGCTCCTTGCACCCATGGATGCTGCATAGCCGCGGGAGAACAAGTAACACTCCTTTTCAAATTTTCATAAGAAGAAATTTAACATTGGAGGGGATGACCGAGTTTGGGATAGCTGGGCTCTGTAGTTCCCCCATCGTGAATCCTACCCGGAAATGAGAAGTAACTTCTTGATCCTCTTCCATGGCATCTATCCTTTTCAAGTCAGCTTCCATCTCTTCCTCCGTTGAGGGCCCAAAGTGATAGGCATCGCTGTTTGCCCCTGGACCTGGTGTCGGATGAGACACGACTCTCCCCGACTGACTCTTGAGAAGACATTTTGCTCTAATCTGCAGCAGAAACAACTCGAAACAAAAACAGAGGATATTTGCGTGGTACGGTGGTCAAAACCTTCGGGAGATTATATAATGATTTTTTACCGACCAAAAGAAGTATCGTGCAAGAAAACGGAGTCCAGAAAGGGCACGAGGTGCCCACGAGGCAGGGGGCGCGCCCAGGGGGGTAGGGCGCGCCTCCCACCCTTGTGGGAGCCTTGTGTCCTTCCCGGACTACTTCTTATTTTCCTATTTTCTTAAATATTCCAAAACGGAGAAAAATTGCCATTAGAACTGTTTTGGAGTCGGTTTACTTACCGTACCACGTACCTATTCCTTTTTAGAGTCTGAAACGTTCTGGAAAGTGTCTCTTATGTATTCCTCCGAGGTTACGGTTTCAATAACATTAGTTTCAACATTTATAGTATTACCTGAGATATAATGTTTGATTCCTTGACCGTTCACCACCTTAGGATTTGTGCCTTTGAGTTGTTGATTTTTATGGCACCGGAACGATAGACCTCCTCGATAACGTAAGGACCTTCCCATTTAGAGAGAAGTTTTCCTGCAAAAAATCTTAAACGAGAGTTGTATAGCAACACATAATCACCTATATTAAACTCACACTTTTGTATCCTTTTGTCATGCCATCTTTTAACCTTTTCTTTAAACAATTTGGCATTTTCATAGGCTTGGGTTCTCCATTCATCAAGTGAGCTAATGTCAAATAACCTCTTCTCACCGGCAAGTTTGAAATCATAGTTAAGCTCTTTAATGGCCCAATATGCCTTATGTTCTAGTTCGAGAGGTAACTGACATGCTTTTCCATAAACCATTTTATACGGAGACATACCCATAGGATTTTTATATGCAGTTCTATAGGCCCATAATGCATCATCAAGTTTCTTGGACCAATTCTTTCTAGATCTATTAACAGTCTTTTGCAAAATTAATTTGAGCTCTCTATTACTCAACTCTACTTGACCACTAGACTGCGGGTGATACGGAGATGCAATTCTATGATTAACATCATACTTAGCAAGCATTTTACGAAAAGCACCATGAACAAAGTGTGAACCACCATCAGTCATTAAATATCTAGGGACTCCAAACCTCGAAAAAATAACTTCTTTAAGCATCTTAATAGAGGTGTTATGATCAACACTACTAGTTGGAATAGCCTCTACCCACTTAGTAACGTAACCAACAGCAAGTAAAATATGTGTATACCCATTAGAGGAAGGAAACGGTCCCATATAATCGAAGCCCCAAACATCAAATAGTTCAATACAAGTGAATAATTCATAGGCATTTCTTGACGTCTACTAATATTACCAATTCTTTGACATTCATCACAAGACAAGACAAACTTACGGGCATCCTTGAAGAGAGTAGGCCAATAAAAATCGGATTGCAATACCTTATGTGCAGTTCTATCTCCAGCGTGGTGTCCTCCATAAGCCTCGGAGTGACACTTGCGTAGGATCTGTTCCTGTTCATGCTCAGGTACACAACGTCTAATAACACCATCTACTCCTTCTTTATAAAGATGTGGGTCATCCCAAAAGTAATGTCTCAAATCATAGAAAAACTTTTTCTTTTGCTGGTATGTGAAACTAGGTGGTATAAATTTAGCAACAATGTAATTAGCATAATCAGCATACCATGGAGCAGTACGAGAAGCATTTATGACAGCTAATTGTTCATCGGGAAAGCTATCATCAATAGGAAGTGGGTCATCAAGATCATTCTCTAACCTAGACAAGTTGTCTGCAACGGGGTTCTCAGCTCCCTTTCTATCAATAATATGTAAATCAAATTCTTGTAGCCAGAGAACCCATCTAATAAGTCTAGGTTTAGCATCTTTCTTTCCATAAGGTATTTAAGAGCAGCATGATCAGTGTGAATAGTTACTTTAGAATCAACAATATAAGGTCTGAACTTATCACAAGCAAAAACAACTGCTAAAAATTCTTTTTCAGTAGTAGCATAATTTCTCTGGGCATTGTCTAGAGTTTTACTAGCATATTGAATGACATTTAATTTCTTATCAACTCTTTGCCCTAAAACAGCACCTACAGCATAATCACTAGCATCACACATGATTTCAAAAGGTAAATTCCAATCAGGTGGCCGAACAATAGGTGCAGAAATCAATGCTTTCTTAAGTATTTCAAATGCTTCTACACAATCATCATCAAAGACAAAAGGAATATCTTTTTGTAAGATATTAGTCAGAGGCCGAGAAATTTTTGAGAAGTCCTTAATGAACCTCCTATAAAAACCGGCATGACCAAGAAAACTTCTTATACCTTTGATGTCCTTAGGACACGGCATCTTTTCAATAGCATCAACTTTAGCTTTATCAAGTTCAATACCTCTTTCAGAAATTTTATGTCTCAAGACAATGCCTTCATTACCATAAAGTGGCATTTCTCCCAATTCAAGACAAGATTAGTTTCTTCACATCTCTGCAAAACTCGATCAAGGTTGCTTAAGCAATCATCCAAAGAGGATCCATAAACGGAGAAATTGTCCATGAAAACCTCACAAATCTTTTCACAAAAGTCAGAGAATATAGCCATCATGCATCTTTGAAAGGTAGCAGGTCCATTACATAAACCAAAAGGCATACGTCTATAAGCAAAGGTACCAAAAGGGCAAGTAAAAGTGGTCTTTTCTTGATCTCAGCTGACACAGGTATTTGAGAGAAACCAGAGTAACCATCTAGTAAGCAAAAATGTATATGTTTGGATAATCTTTCTAGCATTTGATCAATAAAAGGCAAAGGGTAATGATCTTTTTAGTAGCTTTATTTAGTTTGCGGAAATCAATTACCATCCTATAACCTGTAATAATTCTTTGCGGGATCAATTCATCTTTATCATTAGGAACGACAGTGATACCTCCCTTCTGAGGGACACAATGGACAGGACTTACCCACTGACTATCAGCAACGGGATAAATTATACCTGCTTCAAGGAGCTTTAATATTTCCTTTCTTACCACTTCTTTCATCTTAGGATTTAGACGTCATTGGTGATCAATAACTAGTTTGGCGTATTTCTCCAAATTTATTAGGCAATTCCTCATCATGGTGTTGTCTACGAAATTTAGCAAAATTAAACTCATGAGACATATCACCCAGACCAATAGTAACAACATCATTTTCACAGTCTATCCTAGCATTAAAAGTGTTCAAGAAGGGTCTACCAAATATAATGGGACAAAAGCTATCTTGTGGGGAACCAAGAACAAGAAAATCAGCAGGATATTTAACCTTCCCACACAAGACTTCAACATCTCTAACAATCCCAATCGGTGATATAGTATCTCTATTGGCAAGCTTAATTGTGACATAAATTTCTTCTATCTCAGCAGGTGCAATATCATGCATAATTTCTTTGTATAAGGAATGAGGTATTGTACTAGCACTAGCACCCATATCACATAAACCATGATAATAATGATCTCCTATTTTAACGGAAATAAAAGGCATGCCTACAACAGGTCTATGTTTATCTTTAGCACCAGGCTTAGCAATTCTAGCAGTTTCCTCACAGAAATAAATAGCATGCCCATCAATATTATCAGCTAAGAGATCTTTAACCATAGCAATATTAGGTTCAACTTTAACTTGCTCAGGGGGTTTGTGTGTCCTAATATTACTTTTGTTGACAATAGTTGAAGCTATAGCATGATCCTTTATTCTAATAGGGAAAGGTGGTTTCTCAGCATAAGCAGTAGGAACAATAGGATCATTAAGTGATAGTCTTTTCTTCAACTTTAATAGGTGCAACTACTTTTACTTCAATGGGAGGATTATATTTAAACCACTTCTCCTTAGGGAGATCAACATGAGTAGCAAATGATTCATAGAAAGAAGCTACTATCTCAGAGTCAAGTCCATATTTAGTGCTAAATTCACGGAAAGCATCGGTATCCATAAAAGATTTAACACAATCAAACTTAGGTGTTATACCTGACTGTAGTCGAGGTCCCAATCTTTAGAGTTGCGTTTAATTCTTTCCAATAAATCCCATTTGAATTCAATAGTCTTCATCATAAAGGAGCCAGTATAAGAAGTATCGAGCACGGATTGATTATTACGAGAAAGCCGAGCATATTTTTTTTGAATAATCATTTCTCTTGAGAGCTCGTGATTGGGGCATGAATATAAGATTGACTTAAGCCTCCCCCAACCTTGAGCGATGCTTTCTCCTTCGCGAGGCCAAAAATTATATATATAATTACGATCACGATGAACAAGATGCATAGGATAAAACTTCTGATGAAATTCCAATTTCAATTGTTTGTAGTTCCATGATCCCATATCATCACATAGCCTATACCATGTCAATGCATCTCCCTTCAAAGATAAAGGGAATACCCTCTTCTTGATAACATCATCGGGCATACCTACAAGCTTAAATAATCCACACACTTCATCCACATAGATTAAGTGTAAATCGGGATGCAATGTTCCATCTCCGGTAAAAGGATTAGCCAGCAGTTTCTCTATCATACCCGAAGGAATTTCAAAGTAAACATTTTCAGTAGGTTCAGTAGGTTGAGGAGCAACTATTTGCTCTACTGGTCGGGGTGAAGATACCCCGAACAAGCCCCTCAAAGGATTACTTTCCATAGTAGCAAGTGATAGTAAATTTCAGCACACTATATAAATTTTTCCTTACCAAATTCCACTTACCAAAGCCGCTTCTCTCCCCAGCAACGGCGCCAGAAAAGAGTCTTGATGACCGACAAGTATAGGGGATCTATCGTAGTCCTTTCGATAAGTAAGAGTTTCGAACCCAACGAGGAGCAGAAGGAAATGACAAGCGGTTTTCAGCAAGGTGTTTTCTGCAAGCACTGAAATTATAGGTAACAGATAGTTTTGTGATAAAGTAATTTGTAACAAGTAACAAGTGTAAATAAAGTGCAGCAAGGTGGCCGAATCCTTTTTGTAGGAAAGGACAAGCCTGGACAAACTCTTATATAGAGAAAAGCGCTCCCGAGGACACATGGGAATTATCGTCAAGCTAGTTTTCATCACGCTCATATGATTCGCGTCCGGTACTTTGATAATTTGATATGTGGGTGGACCGGTGCTTGGGTGCTGTCCTTTCTTGGACAATCATCCCACTTATGATTAACTCCTATTGCAAGCATCCGCAACTACAAAAGAAGTATTAAGGTAAACCTAACCATAGGATGAAACATATGGATCCAAATCAGCCCCTTACGAAGCAACGCATAAACTAGGGTTTAAGCTTCTGTCACTCTAGCAACCCATCATCTACTTATTACTTCCCAATGCCTTCCTCTAGGCCCAAACAATGGTGAAGTGTCATGTAGTCGACATTCACACGACACCACTAGAGGAAAGACAACATACATCTCATCAAAATATCAAATGAATACCAAATTCACATGACTACTAATAGCAAGACTTCTCCCATGTCCTCAGGAACAAACGTAACTACTCACAAAGCATATTCATGTTCATAATCAGAGGGGTATTAATATGCATAATGGATCTGAACATATGATCTTCCACCAAATAAACCAACTAGCATCAACTACAATGAGTAATCAACACTACTAGCAACCCACATGTACCAATCTGAGGCTTTGGGACAAAGATTGGATACAAGAGATGAACTATGGTTTTAGAGGAGATGGTGCTGGTGAACATGTTGATGGAGATTGACCCCCTCCCGATGAGAGGATCATTGGTGATGACGATGGCGATGATTTCCCCCTCCCGGAGGGAAGTTTCCCCGGCAGAACAGTTCTGCTGGAGCCCTAGATTGGTTCCGCCAAGGTTCTGCCTCGTGGTGGCGGAGTTTCTTCCCGAAAGCTTGCTTCTGATTTTTTTTCCAGGGTAAAATACTTCATATAGCAGAAGATGGGCACCGGAGGCCTGCCATGGGGCCCACGAGGCAGGGGGGCGCGCCCAGGGGGGTAGGGCGCGCCCCCACCCTCGTGGCCAGGGTGTGGGCCCCCCTGGTATTTTCTTCGCTCGGTATTTTTTATTATTTCCAAAAATGACTTCCGTGGAGTCTCAGGACTTTTGGAGTTGTGCAGAATAGGTCTCTAATATTTGCTCCTTTTCCAGCCCAGAATTCCAGCTGCCGGCATTCTCCCTCTTCATGTAAACCTTGTAAAATAAGAGAGAATAGGCATAAGTATTGTGACATAACGTGTAATAACAGCCCATAATGCAATAAATTTCGATATAAAAGCATGATGCAAAATGGACGTATCAGGCATCCGAGCCAGGTCTATGCGTAGATGATAAGTACGAGTAGAACACAAAGTGTTGTGGGCGATAATAGTCATACTGCTTACCACCAACATCTTACTTTGATTCAGCGGTATTGTTGGATGAAGCGGCCTGGACCAAAATTACATGACCACGTTCAGGAGACCGGTTCTACTGACGTGCTTTGCACACAGGTGGCTTGCGGGTGTCTGTTTCTCCAACTTTAGTTGAATCGAGTTTGACTACGGCAAGTCCTTGTTGAAGGTTAAAACAGCACACTTGACGAAAAATCGTTGTGGTTTTGATGCATAGGTAAGAACGGTTCTTGCTAGAAGCCCATAGCAGCCACGTAAAACTTGCAACAACAAAGTAGTGGACGTCTAACTTGATTTTGCAGGGCATGTTGTGATGTGATATGATCAAGACGTGATGAGATATAAATTGTTGTATGAGATGATCATATTTTGTAAAAGTTATCGGCAACTGGCATGAGCCTTATGGTTGTCGCTTTATCGTATGAAATGCAATCGCCATGTAATTGCTTTACTTTATCACTAAGCGGTAGCGATAGTCATAGAAGCAATAGTTGGCGAGACGACAACGAAGCTACGATGGAGATCAAGATGTCAAGCCGGTGACGATGGAGATCATGACGGTGCTTTGGATATGGAGATCAAAGGCACAAGATGATGATGGCCATATCATCTCACATATTTTGATTGCATGTGATGTTTATCTTTTATGCATCTTATTTTGCTTAGTACGGCGGTAGCATTATAAGATGATCCCTCATTACATTTCAAGGTATAAGTGTTCTCCCTAAGTATGCACCGTTGCTATAGTTCGTCGTGCCGAGACACCACGTGATGATCTAGTGTGATAAGCTCTACGTTCACATACAATGGGTGCAAGCCAGTTTTGCACATGTAGAATACTCGGGTTAAACTTGACGAGCCTAGCGTATGCAGATATGGCCTCGGAACACTGAGCCCGAAAGGTCGAACGTGAATTATATAGTAGATATGATCAACATAGAGGTGTTCACAATTGAAAACTACTCCATCTCACGTGATGATCGGACATGGTTTAGTTGATATGGATCACGTGATCATTTAGATGACTAGAGGGATTGATACGTCTCCAACGTATCTAAGAGGCTCGACCAGTCGGGGCTTGATGCCGGAGAGGATGAGGCCGTTTGCTCGCTCGACTTGGCTGTTTGACTGCGGATGGGCAACGGACGCTAAGTCTAGTCGGATGCCCCGTGTCACAAAGAAACGGGCCAAGGCTCCTTTGGCAAAGCTGTGACATTATCGGTGATGATGCTGTGTGGTACACCGTATCGGATGGTGATATCTGCGATGAAGGTCACAGCAGTCGGACCATTCAGTTTCTTGATTGGCTTCGCTTCAATCCACTTGGTGAATTTGTCCACAACGATGAGCAGATGGGTCATGCCTCCGCGTGCTGTCTTGAATGGTCCCACCATGTCCAGCCCCCACATGGCAATGGGCCAAGTGAGGGGGATGGTCTTGAGTGCAGAAGCCGACAGATGTTGCTTGGAGCTGAATTTCTGGCACCCCTTGCAATGCTTGACCAGATCCTCGGCGTCCTCCAAAGCAGTCGGCCAAAAGAAACCATGGCAGAAAGCTTTGGCGACAAGGGAACTGGAGGTCGCGTGGTGGCCGCACTCGCCTTGGTGGATATCTTTCAGGATTGCTTGGCCCTTCTCTGGTTCTACACAGCGCTGGAAGACCCCAGTCACGCTGCGGCTGACAAGTTCTCTGTTTACTATCGTGTAGGCTCCTGCTCGGCGCTGCACTTGCCGGGCCGAGATCTCATCAGCCGGCAGCTCTCTGTTCACCAGGGAGTTGAGGATGGGTTGCGCCCAGGATGGTGCTTGAACTTCATCTACTATCATCACGGCCACTTGTACTAGGGTGGTTGGGTTGGGAGGCGGCGGGTTGGAATTGGCTGCCGCTTGCTGCGCTGTTGAAGTCCCCGGGTTGACTGCTGCAGCTCCCGGGACGGGTTGTGAAGTCCCCAGACCGGCTGCTGCAGCCCACGAGCCGGGTTGTGAAGTCCCCGGGCCGGGTGCGACTGCTGCAGTCCCCGTGCCGCCTGCCGAAGTCCCCAGGCCGACTGCTGCAGGCCCCGAGTCGGATCCGACTGCTTCGGGAGCAGCCGACACGAAGATGGACTCAGATTCTGGAGAAGGCTTGATTGACGGCTTGCGAAGGCACTGAAGGGAAACGCCGGCTAGTATTTCTTGATGGGTGGAGTCGATCTGTGCTAGGGTATCAGCTGGCTCGTTTTCGATCCGTGGCACGTGAAGGAACTCGCACCCCTCAAAGTATCCGCTGAGTTGCTGGACGAGGAAGCGGTAACTTGCCATGTTTGCATCCTTGGTGTCCCAGTCACCAGAAGACTGTTGGACCACCAAGTCGGAGTCGCCATAACACAGGATCCGGCGGATGCCCATCTCTTTGGCCAACCGGAGGCCGTGTACTAGCGCCTCATACTTGGCCACGTTGTTGGAGGCGGCAAAGTGGATTTGCAATGTGTATCTGAGCTTGTCGCCTTTGGGAGAGGTAAGGACAACACCGGCTCCCAAGCCAGTGCGCATCTTCGAGCCATCAAAGTGCATCCGCCAATGAGTGGAGTCCGGAGCTGGCGGCAGGTACTGGGTCTCGGCCCAGTCGACGAGGAAGTCGGCCATTGCTTGGGACTTGATGGCGGTGCATGGCTGGTAGAAGATGGTGTAAGGGGCCAGCTCGATGGCCCATTTGGCCACCCGGCCTGATGCATCTCTGTTGCCTATGATCTCAGCAAGTGGGGCAGTGCAGACAACCGTGATTGGGTGCTCTTGAAAGTATGGCTTCAGCTTCTTGGCGGCAAAGTGCACGCCACAGCACATCTTCTGGTAGTGGGGGTAGTTCTGCTTGGAGGTTGAAAGCACCTCGCTCAAGTAGTACACAGGCCTTTGGACCGGCCGTGCTCTGCCGTCTTCTGGGCGCTCTACTACCATAACAGTGCTGACCACCCGGCTGGTGGCGGCGATGTAAAGGTACATGGGTTCTTTAGCAGTCGGAGCCGCCAGGACAGGCGGCATGGTCAACATCTTCTTCAACTAGAGAAAGGCCTCGTCCGCCTTGTCATTCCACTTGAAATGAGTGGTTTTCTTCATGAGTTGGTACAAGGGAAGAGCCTTCTTGCCCAGCCGACTGATGAAACGGGTGATGGATGCCAAGCAGCCGGTGAACTTCTGGACGTCTCGCAGTCGGGTGGGTCTCTCCATCCTCTCGATGGCCTTGATCTTCACAGGGTTGCACTCAATGCCGCATTCTGAGACCAGGAAGCCAAGGAGCTGGCTGGCTGGTACTCCAAAAACACACTTCTCCGGGTTGAGCTTGATTTGAAAATGGTGCAGATTATCAAAAGTTTCCTTGAGATCTTCCAAGAGGGTACCGCGCTTCTCCGTCTTCACCACAATATCATCTACATAGACGTGGGCATTTCTGCCGAGTTGCTTGAGGAGGCACTTCTGCATGCAACGCTGAAACGTGGCACTGGCATTTCTCAAGCCGAATGTCATGGTCAGGTAGCAGAAGGCTCCGAATGGTGCGATGAAGGCGGTCTTCAGGCGGTCTGCCAGGTTCAACTTGATCTGATGGTACCCTAAGTAGGCATCCAAAAAACTCAGCAGTTCGCATCCGGCTGTGGAGTCTATCACTTGGTCAATCCGAGGCAAAGCAAATGGATCCTTGGGGCAGGCTTTGTTGAGACTGGTGTAATCAATACACATGCGCCACTTGTTGTTCTTCTTCAGTACAAGGACTGGGTTGGCAAGCCACTCTGGAAAAAACACTTCCATAATGAAGATGGCTGCTAGAAGCCGGGCTATCTCTTCACCAAAAATTCTTCCCTTCTCTTCCGACAGTCGGCGGAGGGGTTGTTTGACTGGTTTGGCATCTGCTTTGACATGTAGCTTGTGCTTGGCGAAATCCGTCGGGACACCCGGCATGTCTTTGGGAGACCATGCAAAGATGTCCCGATTCTCACAGAGGAAATCAATGAGCTCACTTTCCTATTTGCTATCGAGGTTGGTACCTAAGATAGCGTGCCTCTCCGGGTGCTCAGGGTCCATGGGGATCTTCTTTGTTTCTTTGGCCGGCTGGAAGGAGCCTTGGGTCTCTGACTCTTTGGGATCTGGTGACAGGTCCGGCTGCTTGCTGGCCATGGCCACCACCCGGTCCAGGAGCTTCTTCTTAGCAGCAATCACAAGGGACTCGGCCAGCCGACTGCTGGCTGCAGCACAGGCGGACAACTTCTCGTAGTCTCTGGCTATTGTGATAATGCCCTTGGTTCCTGGCATCTTCATCTTGAGGTAAGCATAATGTGGCACTGCCATGAACTTGGCTAGAGCTGGCCAGCCTAGGAGCGCATGGTAGGGGCTCTCTAGGTCAACCACCTCGAACCAAATTGCCTCACAGTGGAAGTGATCTTTGTCTCCGAAGAGGACGTCTATCTTGATCTTGCCGATTGGTGAGCAGGAAAGGCCAGGCACAATGCCATGAAAGACAGTCCGACTGGGCTGGAGCTGCTTCTCTTTGATGCACAATTTCTCCATGGTCTTGCGGTAAAGGATGTTGATGCTGCTAACACCGTCTATCAGAATCCTGGAGAAACAAGCAGCTCACCTCTCTATTGCAAGGGTGGCATCCAACACCAGGGCATAGGAACCCGGAGCAAGCATTACTTCCGGGTGGTCAGCCCAGCTCCAGCTGATGGGCTTCTCGGACCAGTGCATGATCTGGGGCACCTGAGGCAACGGCATTTACTTCACGGTGCTGCTAACATCGGTTGTGCCTGTCTCCTGCCACGCTGGTGACCACAACGCAAGCTTCGTGCTCTTCAGGGAATTCATCTTGGACGACGCCGACTGCTGGACGGGCCGCCGGCTGCTGAGGAGGCGGAGCCGGCTGGCCAGCAGGCGGAGGCGGCAGTCCTTCGCCCTTCGCAATACGGACAAGCCAATGGCATTTCCGGGTTGTATGGTTGGACGGCTTCACGCCACTGTGGAACTTGCAGGGAGCATCGAGGGTCTGCTCAAAGGAGAAGGCAGGCAGCCAAGCGGGCTTGCCACCCTTCTGACGCTTGGGGCCGGGTTGCCCTTCAGGCTACTGGTCTTCAACTGTTGCCACCTGCCGGCTAGTGGAAGACGGCTGTGGGTCCTTGCGCTTGTTGTCGTTCTGCTGCTGATGCCAACTATTGTCAGCAGCCGTGTAAGTGCATCTAGTGCCCCTTAGTGATTTTGGTGTATTGAAGACATATAGGTTAAGGGACTAATGCTTTTGTGAGTGTACACAGATCTATAAGTCTATGAGGAGTTTGATAATTACAGAGAAAGTCGACCCCTAAAAATGAAGTTCTTCGACTGAAGACTTTGGATTTCTGAAGACTTTCTGAAGACTTTGAAAGTGAAGAAATTGGTGTGACCTTGAAGACTTGGTATTCATTTGAGGAATATGAAGCATGAAGACTTTTGTTTTCGTAGTTTCATTTTCTCTTTCTTGAGTCATAGGAAACACCGTACTGTTAAAGGGGGTCGCGGAAATACTAAGGAAAAATTTCCATGTGATGCTCAACTCAAAATCCTACACCTACCAATCCCTTCGAGTGAAGCCATTGGAAATCTCATATAGTTCAGTCATATTCTTCAGTGACAGAGACGAAGTTCTTCTGGTCTCTGAGGAATTTGTTCTGACTGAGGAGTTAGGAATTCGCCTAGTGCGGATTGCCTACACAGTGAGGAACATGATAGCCCTGAGGAATTTGAACCTCAAATTTCCGACCGTTGCTGTGCTATGCGCCAGCTGTCCCAAAATATCTACCCACCTAACGGTCATATCATTGAAGGGCATTTATGTCTTATCATGCGGGCTGCTCCCTAGGCTATAAATAGCCGCCCCCTACAACCACTAGCTGGTTGGCTGCTCCGAGAGAAACTGACACTTGTCATTTGAGAGCATCCCATCCTCCGAGGACTTTGAGCGAAAATCATCAAGTGAGGAAAAACCCCAAACCCAAACACCTACAAACCCAAAGTGATTGAGCATCACTGAAGAGATTGATCCTGCGTGGATCCGACGCTTGTTACCTTTGAAGACTGTGCTTCTTCCAGACGGTTAGGCGTCATGGTCTAGAGCATCCAAGAGGAAATTGTGGATCGCCGAGTGACCGAGTTTGTGAAGGTTCGGAAGTCACCTGAAGACTTACCACGGTTGGGGTCTGTGTGACCTTAGTTCAAGGAGAATACGGTGAGGACTGTGTGTCCGGGACTGGGTGTCCTCAGGTTTAAATACCTAGCCGCTCCAACCAGACGTACAACTGAGACAGCAGTTGGAACTGGTCTACCAAATCATTGTCTTCACCAAGCCAACTGGTTCTATTTCCTCAACTCTTTCAATTCCTCATTCATGTGTTGTGCAATTGTTCATATCTGTGTTTGAAGACTTTGACTGAAGACTTTCTCAATTTCCTCAATTCAATTTCCTCAGTCTGTTTGTCTTCATCCTGTGTTATCCTGTGTTTACGCTTTCTGTACTCTGTGCTTGTTTTCATTTCATCATGATGACCATGCTTGTGTTCTGCTATGCATACTTTTGAGTACTTATTCCGCTGCAAGTAGTTCTTCGCTAAGGAATTTCCTCACCTGCAAATTCCTCAGTGAAGAATTTATAAAAATTGCCTATTCACCCCCCCTCTAGTCGATATAACACACTTTCAATTGGTATCAGAGCAAGGTACTCCCTTGTTCTGTGTGATTTTGGTTTAACCACCTGGAGTTTTAGTTATGTCGACCGCAGGTATGATCAAGGTCGCTGCTGGGTGTCCTACCTTCGATGGGACGGACTACCCCTATTGGAAGAATAAGATGCGAATGCATCTTGAGGCAATTGATAACGATCTCTGGTATGCTGTGGAAAAAGGTGTTCCCTCTGTCTCACACTCACTGAACGCTGCCGATGTGAAGAGATTCAAGCAACTCGATTCTCAAGCGAAGAATATCATATGTGGCCATCTGAGCAAAGGACAGTATGGAAGAGTGAGTGCTTTGGAAACTGCTAAGCTTATCTGGGATAGGCTGTCCAAAGTAAATGAAGGAGTCTCAACACAGCGTGACTCTCGAGTTGATGTTCTTTGCAATCTCTTCAACCGCTTCAAAAGACTCGACAATGAGAATGTTCAACAAACCTTCGATCGCCTCACTGACATCTCAAATGAGCTTCAAGCACTTGGTGCCACTAACATCACCGACCACGAGGTGGTGAAGAAACTGCTGAGATCGCTTGATTCCTCATTTGATACTCTGGCCTTGATGATACAAGAGCGTGCTGATTACAAGTCACTTGATCCCGCTGATATCCTCGAAAGGCTAAACACTCATGAGTTCCAGCTTGCTGAAAAGAGAGATCTCTATGGTTCGAGCTATGGCAGATCACGTGCACTGAAGGCCAAGGCAGTTTCTGAGTCTGAAGATGAAGACTCTGAAAGCAGTCTTGGTGATCCTGAAGAACTGAGCCATGATCTAGCACTGCTTGTGAAGAAATTCCAGAAGCTCTCAAGACGTGGTCGCTTTGGAAGACCCTCAAGGAGCAATGATTCCTCATCCAGTGACTACAAGAAGAGGCTTTGTCACAAATGCAAGAAACCAGGACACTACATTCAAGATTGTCCTCAGTGGGAAAAGGAATCAAAGAAGAAGAAATACAAGGATTACAGTTCTGATGATACGAAGAAAAAGAAGAAATCCTCAAAATCTTCATCATCAAAATCCTCAAAGTCTTCATCTCACAAGAAGAGTAGCTCCAAGAAGGCTCGGGCATTCATTGGCAAGGAAATGGACTCTGAGGCTGAATCTGAAGAAAATGAGGAAGAGGAGGCATCTGAGGATTCCGAATCCGGTGTGGCGAGCCTAGCCCTCGCTACTGCATTCGTCAGCAAGTCTATCTTCAACTCTGAAGAAAATGACCTCACCAACAAGGCTGATGAAGGCAATGATGACTATGCTCCCACCTATTGCTTCATGGCAAAGGGTGCCAAGGTACTCAAATATGCCTCATCTGAATCAAGTGAAAATGAATCTGATGAAAACCTTAAGCCTAGCTATTCTAAACTTGCTAAGATTGCTATGAAACAACAAAGGGCCCTTGAAAAGGTTCAAAACATGCTAGACAAGAGTGATGATATGTTGGGTGAAGAAATGGATCGCACTAAAACCTTGACTGAAAATCTTCAGAGACTTCAGACTAGGTATGACAACCTTCAAGGTCATCATAACACTCTCTTATCTGATCATGAGAAGCTTTCTTATGAATTTCTTCAAAGAAAGCAAGATCTTGAGAAGCTAAAAGTGAGTTATGAAGATCTTCAGAAGGAGCGCGATTCATTACTTGCTCAACAAATCAGCGCTGCTCAGGAAGAATTTGTTCCTCCATGTTTGAAATGCATTGAACGTGAATCTGCTAATTCTTCACCTGAATGTTCAAATGCTTCTAATGCTACAAATTCTTCAACTGTCTCTGCTATCACTAATTCCTCATCTGAGGACATTGCTAGTATCACTGACGATGCAGGGCTGAAGGAATTGTACATGACAGGCATGTACAAAAGCCTCAAAGGGCATCAGACTCTTTGTGATGTGCTTAAAAAGCAGATCCTCAACAGGAACCCTAGGAAAGAGGGTATTGCCTTTGAGAGGAAACTCAATGCTGATGGTACATATTGGAAGCCTGAGCAGTACCCCAAAACCTCATGGGTTGCTGCAAAGGGACCTCCAGTTGATCCATCTAATTTATCTGGCTTTACATGTGAATCTTCTCATTCTTCTGATGAGTCATTTGACTCCAACTATAAACTGTTCAAAAATCAGAATGGTGAAGTATTTGCTAGATATGTTGGCACTAACTGCAGGAACGGTTCCCATATGAAGAAAATCTGGGTTCCCAAAAGATGCCTTGAAAGTCTTCAGGTGAATGTCCTCATGACACCACCTGTGAGGAATAGGAACCCCAGATCAAATTCATATGACCAATTCTTCATATGGATCCAAGTCCTCATACGGACCAAATTCTCACATGGATCAATCCTCAAGGATCAAAGTCCTCATATGAACATCATTGTGCTAACAACTCTGTTTCGCAGGGACGAGCCAAGGGCTATGAATATGAGCATTATTCTTCTAATCATTATGTTCATAAGTCCTCGAAGAATTTCTCTGCTTATTCATATGCTTACCCTAACTCCTCTTATGTGAAACGAAATGGATTGGCTTCTATGCCACCTTTCTCATATGGAGCTCGCAGAGTGATGAACTCTTTGCCACCCCTTCAGATGTGGGTGGTGAAGAAAAAGAACTAATCTCTTATGCAGGGTCAGGTCTCCAGACGTACTTTAACGTCTGAAGAATTTGCTGGGGACCTGAAAATTGCCTGAAAGGACGCAGGCTAATCATGAAGAAATGAACTTTCATTTCTCACGTCCTCATACTGCTTTATCTGTTCTATTCTTGATGAAATTGATCTGATGAATTGATGTCATATTCTTCACTGATGAAGTATATGAAGTTCGTAAGCTGCACTAATTCATCTGCAGGATGATCAACCCAAAGCCACTGAGTGGGTCCTCGATAGTGGATGTACAAATCACATGACTGGTGACAAGAATCTATTGATTGATGCTCCCTTATCACCATCGCATCTGAAGCATATCATCTTCGCTGACAAAGGCAAAAGTCAGGTATTGGGTCTAGGTAAGGTTGCGATCACAAAGGATCGACACATGGACAAAGTCATGCTTGTCGAGTCCTTAGGATACAACCTCATGTCTGTCTCAATGCTTTGTGATCTTGATATGGTAGTTGTCTTTGGCAAGTATCGTTGTGTTGTGGTTATGGAAGCTGACAATTCCAAAGTCTTCGAAGGCTTTAGGAGAGGAGACTTGTATATTGTTGATTTCTCTACAGGACCGCAACCAGCCGTGTGCCTACTTGCAAAAGCTTCAGAAGGATGGCTATGGCATCGACGACTTGGTCATGCAGGCATGAGGAATTTGCACACGCTTGCGAAGAAGAAGCATGTCATTGGCATTGAGAATGTCAAATTCCTCAAGGATCACCTATGTGGAGCTTGTGAAGCTGGAAAGATGACCAAGGCTAAGCATCCAGCGAAGACTATCATGACCACTACTCGACCATTCGAATTGCTTCACATGGACCTCTTTGGTCCTAACCATTACTCAGCTGTCACAAATGACGCATCTCTCTATGGGCTTGTTATTGTTGATGATTACTCTCATTACACATGGGTACACATTGTTACTTACAAACATGAAGTGCAGGAAGTCTTCAAACGATTTTCCTCGAGGGCTTCAACCAACTTTGGTGTGAAGATCAAGCACATCAGAAGTGACAATGGAACTGAGTTCAAGAATTCTAGTCTTGATGACTATCTTGATGAACTTGGTATTACTCATGAGTTATCTGCTCCTTACACTCCTCAGCAAAATGGCGTCGTGGAGCGCAAGAACAGAACTCTTGTTGAGATGGCTCGCACTATGCTTGATGAGTACAAGACGCCTCGTCACTTCTGGATTGAGGCAATTTATACTGCGTGCCACATCATCAACAGGGTATATCTTCACAAATTCTTCAAGAAGACTGCCTATGAACTCCTCACTGACAAGAAACCCAATGTGAGTTATTTCAAAGTCTTCGGTGCTAAATGTTGGATTAGAGATCCTCATCACAATGCTAAATTTGCACCGAAAGCACATGAAGGTTTTATGCTTGGTTACGGAAAGGACTCGCACACCTACAGAGTCTTCAACACCGTTCTTCACAAGGTTGTTGAAACTGTAGATGTGCGGTTCGATGAAACTAATGGCTCGCAAAGAGAGCACCTACCCTCTGTGATAGATGAACCAGCACCTGAGGAAACTATCAAGTTCAAGGCTACTGAGGATGTCATTCCTACCGAAGAATCTGCTGAAGAATTCATTCCAGAACATGAAGAACGTCGAGCTAATGCACCTGAAGAAATTGCTGAAGAAAATGGTGCTGAAGAAAATGCTGATCAAATTCCTCGACGACAACCTACTCATCCTCGCGTTGCAAAAGAAGTGCAAGTTGAGAAGATCATCGATGACATTGAAGCACCAGGTCCTCTCACACGCTCAAAAGCTTCACATTTATCTAACTTTTGTGGGCACTATGCTTTTGTCTCTATCTCAGAGCCCACTAAGGTAGATGAAGCATTTCTGGAGCCTGAGTGGATTCAGGCCATGCAAGAAGAATTACATCAGTTCAAGCTCAACAACGTTTGGGAACTGGTCAATCGTCCAGATCCTCGCAAACACAATATCATTGGCACAAAGTGGATCTACCGCAACAAGCAAGATGAAAATGGCCTTGTGGTGAGGAATAAGGCACGGCTAGTAGCTCAAGGCTACACACAGGTTGAAGGAATTGATTTCGATGAAACTTTTGCACCTGTTGCTAGACTTGAAGCTATTCGCATATTACTTGCTTATGCTAACCATCATGATATCACCTTATATCAAATGGATGTGAAAAGTGCATTCCTCAATGGTAAGCTTGAGGAAGAAGTATATGTTGCTCAACCCCCAGGTTTTGAAGATCCTAAGCATCCTGACAAAGTCTTCAGACTAAATAAGGCCCTCTATGGCCTCAAGCAGGCCCCTCGGGCGTGGTATGATACTTTGAAGGAATTCCTCATGAAGAAAGGCTTCAAACCCAGTTCACTCGACCCTACTCTTTTCACTAAATCATATGATGATGAATTGTTTGTATGCCAAATATATGTTGATGACATCATCTT
Source organism: Triticum aestivum (assembly GCF_018294505.1). Classification (NCBI taxonomy): domain Eukaryota; kingdom Viridiplantae; phylum Streptophyta; class Magnoliopsida; order Poales; family Poaceae; genus Triticum; species Triticum aestivum. Next base: position 127,257,027 of record NC_057802.1, read on the forward strand.
TGGCTGTACTGACCAACGTTATAGTGATGAATTTGCCTATATGATGAGTGAAGAATATCAAATGTCTATGATGGGAGAGTTGAAATTCTTCTTAGGTCTTCAAATTCGTCAACAGCGCAATGGCATATTCATATCTCAAGAGAAATACCTCAAGGATGTACTGAGGAAATTCGGCATGCAAGATTGCAAAGGCATCAAAATTCCTATGCCCACAAATGGCCATCTGTGCACTGATGAAAATGGTATTGACTTCGATCAAAAGGTATACCGCTCCATGATTGGTTCTTTATTGTACTTATGTGCATCTAGGCCAGATATTATGCTTAGTGTTTGCATGTGTGCCCGATTTCAAGCTACACCGAAGGAATCACACCATAAGGCTGTGAAGCATATTCTTCGATATCTAGCACACCAACACTAGGATTATGGTACCCCAAGGGCTCGGCTTTTGATCTCGTTGGATATTCTGACTCTGACTATGCTGGTGATCGTGTGGATCGCAAGTCAACATCTGGTACATGTCATTTCCTCGGACGATCTTTGGTCTGTTGGTCCTCGAAGAAACAGAACTACGTATCACTGTCTACTGCTGAAGCTGAATACATTGCTGCTGGTTCTTGCTGTGCTCAATTGCTGTGGATGAAGCAAACTCTTAAGGACTATGGCGTCAACGTGAAGAATGTGCCTCTCTTCTGTGACAATGAGAGTGCCATCAAGATTGCTCACAACCCAGTTCAGCACTCGAAGACAAAGCACATTCAGATTCGTCATCATTTTCTTCGCGATCATGTGTTGAAGGGCGACATTTCTATTGAGCATGTGAAGACTGAAGAACAGCTAGCCGATATCTTCACAAAGCCCTTGGATGAGAAGAGATTTAGCAAGTTGCGGTGTGAGCTAAATATCCTAGAATCTTCGAATGTTCTTTGAAAAGGACACTCATCCTAACACTTATGCAAAATTGATGACTTAGATGTGCAACACGTGAAGAAACGTTTTTCTTCAATCAATGAAGAATAACACTCCAAGTGTGAAGAAATTAATGAAGAATTTGATTCTCAGAACCCTACGACAATTGTACGCGGTGTCTGAAATCATCATTCTTATACGGTGGGTCACGCCACCACAAAAGTTGAAAATCTTCAATTTGAGTTTTTCCTCATTTTTGAAATTCCTTAGTTGTTCATATTCTTCAACTTTGCAAAATCTTCACTGTTTCCGTCATGTATATATATATATATATATGAGTTTATGTCCTCTACAGCATTCACTTATGGCTAATTCTTCAAGTTGCTATTTCTGCTAAGTGAATGTGATCGGACCCTTCCCCCTCTATGCTATACTCAACCCAATCTATTCACAAATTCTTCATGTGCGTTCTATTTGAAACTCGTTCAAAATCTTCACTGTGTCCTTGTCAGCTGAAGAATTTGCGAACGGAACTTTTAACTTATCTTATCCAAATTTTCGGCTTTGCCGCTCAAACCGTTCCGCTTCCCACGATATACTTATCTATTCACCCACGATCTAACACGATCTCCACCTCTCAGTACGTGGGTGACACATGTCATGCGAATGAGAAGGGTCAGGGGCACGTTCGTCCAATTTCTTCGGGCGAACCGTTTTTCACCGTGGCTATAAATACCCCCTCTCCCCTTCCTCACTTCTTTTACTCCGCTCGACCTCTCTCCAGCTCGAGCTTCTCAAACCCTAGCGCCGCCGCTACATCATCGTCGCCGGTGAGGAAGAGCTTCACTGCCTCGACCTCGTCGCCGCCGTACTCACGCCGGCCGCGGAAATCTTCACTCCGCCGCCGCCGTAGCCGTCTTCCTCCGCCAAGTTAGGGCGTGGAAGATCTGCACAGACGAGCTTCACTTCTCCACATCCCAGTTCGTCGTGTTCTTCGTTCAGGGTAATTAAAAGTTACTTTTACTGCCCACTTTGATTCAAATGTTTACTACAAAATCTTCAAAGGTGTTTTTTCTTCAAATCCTCACACACTAAACACCTCACATGTCATCTGCTCTTGATTCGTTTCTCTAAGCATCACTTTTCTTCAAGATTCCTCAATTGTGTGGATCTTCGATCTATACAACTCTGGAACCTAAGACAAAGAACGCTTAGTGAAATTCTTCAAGACTCATCTTGTCAAATTCCTCAAACTTGTTCTTATTGAAAAACCTTCTGAGAACGCATATGGCCTCTCCAAATTCCTCGCAACTATACTCTGTTCACAGGTACTCATGTCCGCTGCTGAATCACTAGGTTCTCATCAACTTAACTCATTTGCAGCGTTCCTTGAAGAAAAGTTGCATACTTCTTCAGAGAGTTCAATTGTTCAAATTCCTCAACAGAAGAAAATGGCTACTGAAAAGAGGCCACAGAAAGGAGGAAAGAAGCCTGAGGTCAATACTGCCTTTGAAAACCCTGAGGACATTTATGCGGGGTACTGCACACCCCCTGGGGAAGATAAGAATCAACGCAAGGTGCGCATTCAAAGGATAGAACGGAGATGGGCAAAAGAGTGGAGGGAGTACAGGTATGTGACTCCAAAGTACATGAAGAAATTCGCTGTTACTCCTCCATGCCCAAGACCTCCATTGGCACCTGGCCAAGAGGCAGATCCCACTAGCATCAAGCGCGGTGAGGATTTTCCTGAAGAATGGGCCAAGCGCCAAGCCAAGTTGGCCAAACAGGCAAAAGATGCAGTGAAGAAATTCAACAAAGATTCCACTTCTGCTACTGTTGAGGCCTCTGTACGGCCGAAGAAATCCATGGCAAAGAAGCCTGCACACAAGCCAAGTGCCTCTTCGTCAATGCCCTCACGGCCAATTTCCTCAGCTCAGCCCTCACGGCCAATTCCTCAAGCCGCTCCTGCTCCTCCAAAGTCCTCAGTTGCTCCAACAAAATCCTCAGCACCTGTGCATCTTGCCATGTGCCAAAGGACTACATGCATCTCTATTGCCTCAGGAGCTTCAGCTAGTTCCTCAGCTGCACCAAAGTCTTCAACAGGACCCTCTCTGCTGAAGACAAAGACAACTGCTGGACAAGGCTCTCGCCCAAGTCCTCAGAAGAAGCAGGTCGCCTTCCAAGTACCGTCTAATGAAGACGAAGCTGATGATGAAGAACTTGCTGAAATCATCAGAGACAGGCAAGTCAGGGCCGCTAGAGCCAAGGGCACAGAAGTGCAACTGCTTTTGGATCCAAAGCTGATCCTCGACTATATTGATCTCTGGCACAAGGACCCAAACACTCCTATGCCTGATTTCAAGTTGACACCTGGCCAAAGTCACATGCTGACCCATTTCATCAGCGAAGAAAAATGGAAATATGAGAAGGCCAGGCAACTCAAGAAAGCACAGTACAGGAAGGAGAAGTTCATGAAGAACAACGTTGTCTCTATGACAACTGATGAACTTGTAAAGCTCCAGTCTGAAATCAAAGTCCTCAGCGATGATTTCAACACTTACTATGCTGATTGGAAAGGAGCCAAGGTCAGGTTCGTCAATTTGATGAAGACACTCACTTCAAGTGCCGCTGCCCCTGTGCATATTGAAATCACTCAGGCTGAAGCATGTGCTCAGCAAACTGAAGAACATGCCAGCACCGCTGATGACAATCAGGCTGCTGAAGATAATGTGAGTTCCAGGGCACCCACTAGCGGTGCGCCTGAAGAAAATGAAGAGGTCAGGGCAACTGCATCAGTTGTGCCTGAAGAAACTGCACCAAATTCCTCTGCTCCACCTGCGCCTACTCCAACTCCAATCCTTCCATCTGCATCTGATGTGAAGAAGACCAAGGCTGCAGAGCATGCAGCTGTGAAGAAAAGGAAAGCATCAGCTTCTTCAGATTCTTCTGCTCTAAAGAAAATGAAGCCTATGGCCAGCTCCTATTCTTCATCACGTGACACTGATGAAAATGAAGATTTGGACGACACTGCGGCAGGCCCTACTCCAACAACCGACCCTGACAATGCTGACGCTCCTTCATCACCTTGATATTCTTCAGGGGCGTTAGTCCTCATTTTTTACCCTTTTGGTCATTTGATGACAAAGGGGGAGAAATTTGAGTTAGTCTTCAAGCGGGTCTATTATATGGGCTTTTTTTCTAAGTTGCAACTCTCGTTCTTTTGAAGACTTTGCTGGATCGAGTTGTAAACTTAAACTCTATGGTGACCTGATACTTTTGCTGTTTCTTCTGCATGCTTATTCCTCGTTAATGTTATTGCACGCATGCTGAATTACATCAGTCACCATATTTCATCATGCATTTCAAATTCTTCATATATTATGTCAAATGCGTGTATGAATTACAAGATATAGGGGGAGATCTCCATGATTCAACTCTTCAAGTGTGCATTGCTTCAAAAGCAAATTCCTCACTATGCACATCTTCAGGGGGACTTCTTCTATATCTTGCAATGAAATTCCTCAATATCAGTATTTACACTTCATATGTTTATCCCCGTTAAAAACTTAACCTATATTGTCATCAATCACCAAAAAGGGGGAGATTGTAAGTGCATCTAGTGCCCCTTAGTGATTTTGGTGTATTGAAGACTTATAGGTTAAGGGACTAATGCGTTTGTGAGTGTACACAGATCTATAAGTCTATGAGGAGTTTGATAATTACAGAGAAAGTCGACCCCTAAAAATGAAGTTCTTCGACTGAAGACTTTAGATTTTTGAAGACTTTCTGAAGACTTTGAAAGTGAAGAAATTGGTGTGACCTTGAAGACTTGGTATTCATTTGAGGAATATGAAGCATGAAGACTTTTGTTTTCGTAGTTTCATTTTCTCTTTCTTGAGTCATAGGAAACACCGTACTGTTAAAGGGGGTCGAGGATATACTAAGGAAAAATTTCCATGTGATGCTCAACTCAAAATCCTACACCTACCAATCCCTTCGAGTGAAGCCATTGGAAATCTCATACAGTTCAGTCATATTCTTCAGTGACAGAGACGAAGTTCTTCTGGTCTCTGAGGAATTTGTTCTGACTGAGGAGTGAGGAATTCGCCAGTGCGGATTGCCTACACAGTGAGGAACATGATAGCCCTGAGGAATTTGATACTCAAATTTCCGACCGTTGCTGTGCTATGCGCCAGCTGTCCCAAAATATCTACCCACCTAACAGTCATATCATTGAAGGGCATTTATGTCTTATCATGCGGGCTGCTCCCTAGGCTATAAATAGCCGTCCCCTACAACCACTAGCTGGTTGGCTGCTCCGAGAGAAACTGACACTTGTCATTTGAGAGCATCCCATCCTCCGAGGACTTTGAGCGAAAATCATCAAGTGAGGAAAACCCAAACCCAAACACCCACAAACCCAAAGTGATTGAGCATCATTGAAGAGATTGATCCTATGTGGATCCGATGCTTGTTATCTTTGAAGACTGTGCTTCTTCCAGACGGTTAGGCGTCATGGTCTAGAGCATCCAAGAGGAATTGTAGATCGCCGAGTGACCGAGTTTGTGAAGGTTCAGAAGTCACCTGAAGACTTACCACGAGTGATTGGGCGAGGTCTGTGTGACCTTAGCTGAAGGAGAATACAGTGAGGACTAGGTGTCCTGGACTGTGTGTTCAGGACTGGGTGTCCGGGACTGTGTGTCCTCAGGTTTAAATACCTAGTTGCTCCAACCAGATGTACAACTGAGACAACAGTTGGAACTGGTCTACCAAATCATTGTCTTCACCGAGCTTACTGGTTCTATTTCCTCAACTCTTACATTTCCTCATAACTGTGTTGTGCACTTGTTCATATCTGTGTTTGAAGACTTTGACTGAAGACTTTCTCAATTTCCTCAGTTCAATTTCTTCAGTCTGTTTGTCTTCATCCTGTGCTATCCAGTGTTTACGCTTCTGTACTCTGTGCTTGTCTTCATTTCATCATGATGACCATGCTTGTGTTCTCCTATGCATACTTTTGAGTACTTATTCCGCTGCAAGTAGTTCTTCGCTAAGGAATTTCCTCACCTGCAAATTCCTCAGTGAAGAATTTATAAAAATTGCCTATTCACCCCCCTGTAGTCGATATAACGCACTTTCAAGCCGGCGTCCGAGGAGCCGGGGGGGGGGCGGGCACCTTCCCGAAAGCGTCCACTCGGAGCTCCGACTTCATGGAAGAGTCGGCAGTGGTTTACTTGTCTGCTATGATTAGCAACTCGTCGAGTGTAGCCGGCTCGTCGCAGAGGAGTCAGTGCTTGAGGAGGGTGCCCTCTCGGCACCCAGCGGTGAAGTACTCGATTGCTTGGACCTCATGCACCCCTTCACAGGAGTTGCGCAGTTCAGCCCACCGAGTCAAGTAGTCGCGGGTGGACTCATCCGGGCCTTGAATGAACAGCGAGAGCTGGCAGGGCTTGGGCGGCCGCTTGTAGGTGCTGGTGAAGTTGCGGATGAAGACTTCAGTGAAATCTACCCAGCTGATGATGCTGTGGGGCTTCAGGCTGTTCAGCCATGTCCGGGCCGTGCCCTAGAGCATGAGCGGAACGTACTTCACGGCAACGCACTTGTTGCCGTTTGCTATGTTGACGGCTGTGGAGTAGTCGACCAGCCAATCTTCCGGCTTCACGGAGCCGTTGTACTTGGGCGTGTCTCATGGGAGCGAGAACCCTTTGGGGAAGGGCTCATCGCGAATGCGGGGGGGGGGGGGGGGCGAAACAAGGCGGGCCCATCGCATCTTCTTCTTCTAACGCCAAGGATCGAGCGAGGCGGTCGATCCAGTGGCGGGCATCATTTTCTCAGACTCCTTCTCGGCGGCCCAGCCGATTGCCGAGAGTCGGGTGCTCAACAGGCGGCGGGGAGGCGTGCCTCTCCCCACGAGGAGGAGGAGGAGGCGGATAGTCATCCCGTCGTTCCACTGCTCGTGGGCTGCCATCTTGGTCGCGCTCGATGGTAAGGCGTGTGCGGCTGCGGCTAGCAGCCGGCTCTCGGTCTCATCTGTCGCGGATGCGGCCTGTCGGTGTCTGAGAGGTCGTGCCTTGCTCTCGGCGAGGGGGCGGGTTCTCAACCCGCTGGCCGGGTTCTTCTGCATGGCGGGTAGCTTCTTGCTGCTCGGCAGCCGCATCGAGGAGATGCTGGACGCGCGCCGTCATGCATCGTTGCTCGTCACCCTCTAGGTGATCCAGCTCATCTGCTTCCGCCTGGGTAGCGCGTATGTTCTCCGCAGGCGTGGCGTAGACAGGGCGGTCTACTTCCAGCATGCTGGCGATGGCAGCACCGCGTTGGCGGACAGTGCCCACGCGGTTGGGCTCGCCACCAGCCGGCGGGCCGCCGACAGCACGTTCGATCTCGCGCTGGTAGGCCTCAGAGAGGCATCTCATGGTGGCCAACTTCTTGGCGTTCTCAACGAGCGAGACGCGGTAGGCTTCTAGCGTCTCGGCGTTGGTGTCTGCCGCGATGGGTGCAGACAGATCTCGCAGTGCCGCCTACAACGGGTCCTGGGTGGCCCCGCCAGAGGCTCCGTCATGGTTGATGACGAGCACCTCCGTGACGGTGCTGCCGCCACTGTCCGCACGCGGGAGCGGGTCGTCGATGACCACCACGTTGGTGGGGAAGGCGTCGACGGACGCCGTGTCGGAGTCGACAAAGCATCGGGTCGGTGGAGCCAATCGACTCTAGGTCGGAGGCTAGCTCGTTGGCGATGTGGAGCTAGCCAAGGAGGTCGACAAGGCAGCTCTCGGAGCAAGCTGCTCCCGCGTCGGGCGCGGGCTCGTCGGAGAGGCGGACCTCGCCAGAGATCAGTGAGGCAGCTTGCCGCGCAGGCGACTTCCATGCCATGCAGTGCGTCAGCGCAAACACCATCGGGCGTGCCGGGCTGGCTGCGCTCGCTAGGGAGGAAAAGGGTTCCCGTCTAGAACAGATCTTCGGACGACGGTGCACCTGGCCCCATGGTGGGCGCCGAATGTCGGGGGTGTCGTGTGACATATGCCAAAGGATGGCTTATCATGGTGGGGGAGAGTAGGACGTCCCCGGTGCCTGGTAACGGGATAAGGCATAGACATGTACATCGACGCATCTTACCAAACACCCGTAGTCCTCCTCTGCGGGGTCTCCGCCTGATCACTAGATCAACAATGGTGGCTACAAGCTTGCTCCTTGAGCTGTTTCTCTGGAGGAGGAAGAAGAACAAGGCTAGCCCTAGCTTCACTCTCTCTATGTGTGTGTGGGTGGTCTCTATGACGCTCAACCCTTTGCATGGGTGCCCTGGGGGGTTTATATAGGCCTACCCCCCCAGGGGTACATTGGTAATTTGGCCGGGTGTAGGACCCGGCTGTCAGTGTCTATGGTCGCCGGCTTCTCCGCCGGCCGCTAGGGCCCGCCGCCTGGTGGGTCCCGCCGGCTGTCTCGTACTCCACCGACAGGCCGCGCCCGCTGCTAAGTATTGTGGCCGCGCCACAGATGATGCATGCTTTGTCGGGGAGAGAATGGCTACAGTGCCGCCGCCTGGCAGGCGTGTACTGTAGCCATCCGCCGTCTCTTCTGATTAATGGCGCACATACTTTGAGGGAGGGGGAGGGCCGCCTGGTGGGGAGTCGGCCTTCCCCACACCGACTGGTCAGGGCTTGCCGCCTTCTGGCTTCTCACAGACAAGTAGGGCCTGCCGCATGCGGGCCGTACCGATAGCCCATAGTGGGAGCATGGCCTCCTCTGCCATGGGTGATGTCATGGGCTGCGTGGCACCAGTACTGCGCCGGGCAAGGGATGTCCGCCCAGTGCGCTGCACTGTGGCCACGCTCCGCCCTGGATTCGGGGGTGGTAGGCTATACTGTATCCACGCCCCGTCTCGTCGTCATAATGAGGTGCTAACTTCGAGGGAACAGAGGGGGCTGCCTGCTAGGAGTCGGCCCATCTCGTGGCCGTTATCTGGGGATTGCCGCCTTCTGGCAGCCGGCCGCTTGGACCAGCCAGCTCCGAGAAGGCGGTTCTTCATCTTTGAGGCTTGAGGGGCGCAGCTAGCTCTGATGTCTTGAAATACCATGGGCAGCCGATGAGGCTACCCGTGGTCATTTACTCCGACAACACTATCATGGAAATCTTTTGTGATTGTGAGCCCCCATCAAAATATTATATGCCAAAATTGTTGACGTTGGACAACGAAGACAACGTAATGATTTATGTTTGTTCATATTCACATAGAATTTATATTGTCATAGATCCTTCAACATGTGGTGCTTGCCCCCCATCTTTGCTAGCCAAAAATTCCGCACCAAGTAGAGATACTACTTGAGCATCCAAAAACCCTTAAACCCAAATCTTATTTTGAAGAGTCCACCATACCTACCTAAGGATTGAGCAAGATCCCTCAAGTAAGTTGTCTCGGTGCAAAAAGGCAATAAAAATTGCTTCTAAAAGTGTGAGATCATTTAGTGTAAGAGAAAATTGAGCATTGTACGAACTTGTGATGGCAAAGAATAAAAGCAACAAACTGCATAATAAAGGTTGCTATCATAAGGGGCAATATAACATGACGTTCTTTTGCACTAAGGGGCTGAGCATACAAACAAATAAGCACATGGCAACCTCTGCTTCTCTCTGCGAAGGGCCTATCTTTTACTTTTATGAATTTACTTTTATGCAAAGAGTCAAAGTTTTTCTCTCTATTCCTTTTTATTTTTATACTTTGGCAAGCATCATGTGGTGAGGAAAGATCTAGGCACATATGTCCAGTTGAATATGGGTAGCATGAGTTATTATTGTTGACATCACCCTTGAGGTGAATACGTTGGGAGGCAAAACAATAAGTCCCTATCTTTCTATGTGTCCGGTTGAAACGTTTTGCTCATGTGTATGCGGTGAGTGTTAGCAATCATAGAAGACTATACGATGGTTGAGTATGTGGAGCTCTTATTTAAACTCTGTTGAATAAGTTGAATTACAATTGCTTGGTGACTGAGAACATAGGTTGTTGAGTTTCAAGAGAATTCATTGTTTGAACCTTAACATGTGAATTGGTTGCCACTATAACATGAGAAGTTCTATAAGAAAGAATTGTTGTTATGATGCTAGGAAAAGTGGTTGAAATTGTCATTGATCAAACTTGTGCACTTTGCTAGCATTCACACTTCATAAATTATTTCTTTTATCATTTAACTACTCGAGGACAAGTAGGAATTAAGCATGGGGATGTTGATACGTCTCCAACGTATCTGTAATTTATGAAGTATTCATGCTGTTATTTTATCATTCTTGGATGTTTTACAATCATTTTATAGCAACTTTATATCATTTTTTGGGACTAACCTATTGACCCAGTGCCTAGTGCCAGTTGCAGTTTTTTGCTTGTTTTTTACATCGCAGGAAATCAATACCAAACGGAGTCCAAATGCAACGAAACTTCACGGAGATTTTTTACGGACCAGAAGACCAATAGTGGGCCAAAGAAGGACCTAGGGGGTGCCCCTAGGGGGGCAAAATCCACCATGGCACGCCAGGGCCCCCTGGCGCGCCCAGGTCGGTTGTGCCCACCTCGGTGGCCTCCCGCACCCCCTCTTTCCACTATAAATTCCCAAATATTCCGAAACCCTTCGGGGTTAACCTAGATCATAAGTTCCGCCGCCGCAAGGCTCTATAGCCACCGAAAACCAATCTAGACCCGTTCCGGCACCCTGCCGAAGGGGGGAATCATCTCCGGTGGCCATCTTCATCATCCCGGCGGCCACCACGATGAGGAGGGAGTAGTCCACCCTCGGGGCTGAGGGTTTGTACCAGTAGCTATGTGTTTAATCTCTCTCTCTCTCGTGATCTATATCTTGGGTTTTGTTAATATAGATGGATTATATGATGTTTCTCCCCTCTATACTCTTGTTGTGATGAATTGAATCTTTACCCTTTGAAGTTTTGTCTTGTCGGATTGAATATTCAGATATGAGAACACATGATGTATGTCTTGCCGTATGAATACTTGAGGTGACAATGGGGTATCATATTGATTCACTTGATATATGTTATGGAACTCAACTTGCGGATTCCTGAGGTGACGTTGGGGTAATCTATGCATAGGGGTTGATGCACGTTTTTATTATCTTTTCTCTGAGAGAAACTTTGGGGTCTCTTTGTAGTTCTTTATGTGGATTGAGTATTATGATTATGAACTTGCTTTGGTGTTATTTTAGTACGAACTCTAGAATAGATCGAACGGAAAAAATAGCTTTGTGTTATTTTAGTATGAACTCTTGAATAGATCGAATGGAAAGAATAGCTTTGAGGTGGTCTCGTACCCTACAAACAATTTCTATATTTTGTTCTCCCTTATTAGGAACTCGGGAGTGATTCTTCGTTCCACTTTGAGGGATAATCATATGACCCAACTATGTTAGCACTGTTGAGAAATTGCACTAGCGAATGTACGGAACCTGGGCCTTGTTTTCAAGCATTGCAATACCGTTTTTGTGCCCGTTTACTATTTGCTACCTTGCTGTTTTTATTTATTCAGATTATAAAAATATATGTCTACCATCCATATTACACTTTTATCACCATCTCTTCGCCGAACTTGTGCAGCTATACAATTTTCCATTGTACTGAGTGTGTTGGGGACACAGGAGATTTCTTGTATTTGGTTGCAGGGTCGTTTGAGAGAGAACATGTTCGTCCTACACCTCTCACGGATTGATAAACCTTAGGTCATCCACTTGAGGGAAAATTGCTACTGTCCAACAAAACTCTGCGCTTCGAGGCCCAACACGTGTCTACAAGAATAAAGTTGTGTAGTAGACATCAGGGATGTCTATCTAAGTGCGAGTTCTTAAGTAATATGATTAATTGAACTTTAATTTATCAAGAACTTAGTCCTGATAGTTTTTGCATATCTATGTTGTTGTAGATCAATAGCTCGTGTATACCTCCCTTGTTTTATTTTTGATATGTTCCTAGAGAAAACTAAGTTGAAAGAAGATAGTAGCAATGATGCGGACTGGGTTCGTGATTTGAGGATTATCCTCATTGCTGCACAGAAGAATTATGTCCTTGATGCACTGCTAGGTGACAGACCTATTGCAGGAGCAGATGTAGATGTTATGAACGTTTGACAAGCTTGGTATGATGACTACTTGATAGTTTAGTGCACCATGCTTTAGGTCTTAGAACCGGGACTTGAAAAATGTTTTGAACGCCATGGAGCATATGAGATGTTCCAAGATCTGAAAAGGATATTTCAGAATCATGCCCGTGTTAAGAGGTATGAGACCTTTGACAAGTACTTTGGCCTACAGGATGGAGGAGAATAGCTCAGCTAGTGAGCATGTGCTCAGAATGTCTCGGCACTACAATCGCTTGAATCAAGTTGGAGTTAATCTTCTAGATTATATAGTGATTGACAGAGCTCTCTAGTCACTATCACCAAGTTACTAGAGCTTTGTGATGAACTATAATATGCAAGGGATTATGAAAACGATTCCCAAGCTCTTTGCGATGCTGAAATCAGCGAAGGTAGAAATCAAGAAATAGCATCAAGTGTTGATGGTTAACAAGATCACTAGTTTCAATAAAAAGGGCAAGGGAAAGAAAGGGAACTTCAAAATGGCAAGCAAGTTGTCACTCACGTGAAGAAGCCCAAAGCTAGACCCAAGCCTGAAACTGAGTGATTCTACTGCAAAGGAAATGGTCACTGGAAGCGGAACTGCCCCAAATACTTGGCGGATAAGAAGGATGGCAAAGTGAACAAAGGTATATTTGATATACATGTTATTGATATGTACTTTACTAGTGTTCATAGTAGCCCCTCGGTATTTGATACCGGTTCAAGTTGCAAAAATTTGTAACTCAAAAGAGGAGTTGCAAAATGAACAAATACTAGTTGAGGGCGAGGTGACGATATGTGTTGGAAGTGATTCCAAGGTTGATAAGATCACCATCGCACACTCCCTTTACCTTCGGGTTAGTGTTGAACCTAAAATAAATGTTATTTGGTGTTTGCGTTGAGCATAATATGATTGGATCATGTTTATTGCAATACGTTATTTATTTAAGTCAAAGAATAATTGTTATTCTATTTACAAGAATAAAACCTTCTGTGGTCATACACCCAAGGTGAATTGTTTATTGAATCTTGATCGTAGTGATGCACATATTCATAATATTGATGCCAAAAGATGCAAAGTTGATAATGATACTGCAACATACTAATGGCACTGTCGTTTAGGTCATATTGGTGTAAAGCGCATGAAGAAACTCCATGCGAATGGACTTTAGGAATCACTTGATTATGAATCATTTGATGCTTGCGAACCATGCCTCATGGGCAAGATGACTAAGACTCCGTTCTCCGGAATAATGGAGTGAGCCAGTGACTTATTGGAAATAATACATACCGATGTATGTGGTCCGATGAGTGTTAAGGCTCATGGCAGGTATCGTTATTTTCTCACCTTCACAGAATATTTGAGCAGATATGGGTATATCTACTTAATGAAACACAAGTCTGAAACATTTGAAAACTTCAAAGAATTTCAGAGTGAAGTTGAGAATCGTCGTAACAAGAAAATAAAGTTTCTACGATCTGACCGCGGAGGCGAATATTTGAGTTACGAGTTTGGCATTCATTTAAAACAATGTGGAATAGTTTCACAACTCACGCCACCTGGAACACCACAGCGTAATGGTGTGTCCGAACAACGTAACCGTACTTTATTAGATATGGTGCTATCTATGATGTTTCTTACCAATTTACCACTATTGTTTTGGGGTTATGCATTAGAGACAGCTGCATTCACATTAAATAGGGCACCATCTAAATCTGTTGAGACAACACCATATGAACTGTGGTTTGGCAAGAAACCTAAGCTGTCGTTTCTTAAAGTTTGGGTCTGCGATGCTTATGTGAAAAAGCTTCAACCTGATAAGCTCGAACCCAAATCGGAGAAATGTGTCTTCATAGGATACCCAAAGGAAACTGTTGGGTACACCTTCTATCACAGATCTGAAGGCAAGATATTCGTTGCTAATAATGGATCCTTTCTAGAGATGGAGTTTCTCTCGAAAGAAGTGAGTGGGAGGAAAGTAGAACTTGATGAGGTAATTGTACCTTCTCCTGAATTGGAAAGTAGTCCATCACAGAAATCAATTCCAGTGATTCCTACACCAATCAGTGAGGAAGCTAATGATGATGATCATGAAACTTTAGATCAAGTTACTACCAAACCTCGTAGGTCAACCAGAGTATGGTCCGCACCAGAATGGTACGGTAATCCTGTTATGGGAGTCATGTTACTAGACCTTGGCGAACCTACGAACTATGAGGAAGCGATGATGAGCCCAGATTCCGCGAAATGGCTTGAGGCCATGAAATCTGAGATGGGATTCATGTATGAGAACAAAGTGTGGACTTTGGTTGACTTGCCTGATGATCGGCAAGCCATAGAGAATAAATGGATCTTCAAGAAGAAGACTGACGCTGACGGTAATGTTACTGTCTACAAAGCTCGACTTGTTGCGAAAGGTTTTCGACAAATTCAAGGGGTTGACTACGATGAGACCTTCTCACCCGTAGCGATGCTTACGTCCGTCCGAATCATGTTAGCAATTGCCACATTTCATGATTATGAAATTTGGCAAATGGATGTCAAACCTGCATTCCTTAATGGATATCTTAAAGAAGAGTTGTATATGATGCAACAAGAAGGTTTTGTCGATCCTAAAGGTGCTAACAAAGTGTGCAAGTTCCAGTGACCCATTTATGGACTGGTGCAAGCCTCTCGGAGTTGGAATATATGCTTTGATAGTGTGATCAAAGCATATGGTTTTATACAGACTTTTGGAGAAGCCTGTATTTACAAGAAAGTGAGTGGGAGCTCTGTAGCATTTCCAATATTATATGTCGATGACATATTAATGATTGGAAATAATACAGAATTTCTGGATAGCATAAAAGGATACTTGAATAAGAATTTTTCAGTGAAAGACCTCGGTGAAGCTGCTTATATATTGAGCATCAAGATCCATAGAGATAGATCAAGACGCTTAATTGGACTTTCACAAAGCACATACCTTGATAAAGTTTTGAAGAAGTTCAAAATGGATCAGTCAAAGGAGTTCTTGCCTGTGTTGCAAGGTGTGAAGTTGAGTAAGACTCAAAAGCCCGACCACGGCAGAAGATAGAGAGAGAATGAAAGTCATTCCCTATGCCTTAGCCATAGGTTCTATAAATTATGCTATGCTGTGTACCAGACCTATTGTATACCTTAGCATGTGTTTGGCAAGGGAGTATAATAGTGATCTAGGAGTAGATTACTAGACAACAGTCAAAATTATCCTTAGAGGACTAAGGAAATATTTCTTGGTTATGGAGGTGATAAAGGAGTTCGTCATAAAGAGTTACGTCGATGCAAGCTTTGACACCAATCTGGATGACTCTGAGTCTCGATATGGATACATATTGAAAGCAGGAGCATTTAGCTAAGAGTAGCTCTGTGCAGAGCATTGTAGACATAGAAATTTGCAAAACACATACGGATCTGAAGGTGGCAGACTTGTTGACTAAACCTCTCTCACAAGCAAAACAAGATCACACCTTAGTACTCTTTGGGTGTTAATCACATGGTGATGTGAACTAGATTACTGACTCTAGTAAACCCTTTGGGTGTTGGTCACATGGTGATGTGAACTATAGTTATTAATCACATGGTGATGTGAACTATTGGTGTTAAATCACATGGCGATGTGAACTAGATTATTGACTCTAGTGCAAGTGGGAGACTGAAGGAAATATGCCCTAGAGGCAATAATAAAGTTGTTATTTATATTTCCTTATATCATGATAACTGTTTTTATTAATGCTAGAATTGTATTAACCGGAAACTTAGTACATGTGTGAATACATAGACAAAACAGAGTGTCCCTAGTATGCCTCTACTTGACTAGCTCGTTAATCAAAGATGGTTAAGTTTCGTGACCATAGACATGTGTTGTCATTTGATGAACGGGATAACATCATTAGAGAATGATGTGATGGACAAGACCCATCCGTTATCTTAGCATTATGATCGTTTAGTTTTATTGCTATTGCTTTCTTCATGACTTATACATATTCCTCTGACTATGAGATTATGCAACTCCCGAATACTAGAGGAACACTTTGTGTGCTATCAAACGTCACAACATAACCGGGTGATTATGAAGATGCTCTATAGGTGTCTCCGAAGGTGTTTGTTGGGTTGGCATAGATCAAGATTAGGATTTGTCACTCCGTGTATCGGAGGGGTATCTCTGGGCCCTCTCGGTAATGCACATCACTATAAACCTTGCAAGAAATGTGACTAATGAGTTAGTTGCGGGATGATGCATTACGGAACGAGTAAAGAGACTTTCCGGTAACGAGATTGAACTAGGTATGATGATGCCGATGATCGAAACTCGGGCAAGTAACATACCGATGACAAAGGGAATGACGTATGTTGTTATGCGGTTTAACCGATAAAGATCTTCGTACAATATGTAGGAACCAAAATGAGCATCCAGGTTCCGCTATTGGTTATTGACCGAAGATGTGTCTCGGTCATGTCTACATAGTTCTCGAACACGTAGGGCGCTAAACGTTCGATCACGATTTGTATTATGAGTTATGTGTTTTGGTGACCCAAGTTTGTTCGGAGTCCCGGATGAGATCACGGACGTGACGAGGAGTCTTGAAATAGTTGAGAGGTAAAGATTCATATATTAGAAGGTTGTGTTCGGACATCGGAATGGTTCCGAGTGATTCGGGTATTTTTCCGGAGTACCGAGGGGTTACCGGAACCCCACGGGGAAATCATGGGCCTCATGGGCCATGGGAGAGAAGAGGGGACAGCCCAAAAGGGGGAGGCTCGCCCCCAAGGGGAGTCCGAATAGGAAGGGGAGGGGGCGCGGCCCCCCTTTCCCTCTTCCTCTCCTCTCCTTGCCCCTTCCCCCTCCGTTGGAAGGAAGGGGGGCGAATAGGACTAGGAGTCCTAGTCGGTCCCCCCCCCTTTGGTGCGCCCCTTGGCCGGCCTCCTCCCTCTCCTCCTCTATATACAGGGGCAGGTGGCACCCCATAGCACATCAATTGTTCTTAGCCGTGTGCGGTGCCCCCCTCCACAGTTTACTCCTCCGGTCATAGCGTTGTAGTGCTTAGGCGAAGCCCTGCGCGGATCACATCACCATCACAGTCACCACGCCATTGTGCTGACGGAACTCTCCCTCGACCCTCTGCTGGATCAAGAGTTCGAGGGACGTCATCGAGCTGAACGTGTGCTGAACACGGAGGTGTCGTACGTTCGGCACTTGGATCGGTTGGATCGTGAAGACATTCGACTACATCAACCGCGTTAACCTAACGCTTCCGCTTTCGGTCTATGAGGGTACGTGGAGAAACTCTCCCCCTCTCGTCGCTATGCATCTCCTAGATAGATCTTGCGTGATCGTAGGATTTTTTTTTAAATTGCATGCTATGTTCCCCAACACGTTGTTGTATGAGATGATCATGTTTTGCAAAAGTAATCGGCAACTGGCAGGAGCCTTATGGTTGTCGCTTTATTGTATGAAATGCAAACGCCATGTAATTGCTTTACTTTATGACTATGCGTTAGTGATAGGCTTAGAAGCAATAGTTGGCGAGACGACAACGACGCTATGATGGAGATCAAGGTGTCAAGCCGGTGACGATGGAAATCATGACGGTGCTTTGGAGATGGATATCAAAGGCACAAGATGATGATGGCCATATACTGTCACATATTTTGATTTCTTGTGATGTTTATCTTTTATGCATCTTATTTTGCTTAGTACGGAGATAGCATTATAAGATGATCCCTTACTAAAATTTCAAGGTATAAGTGTTCTCCCTGAGTATGCACCGTTGCGATAGTTCGTCGTGCCGGGACACCACGTGATTATCGGGTGTGATAAGCTCTACGTTCACATACAACGGGTGCAAGACAGTTCTGCACATGCGGAATACTCGGGTTAAACTTGACGAGCCTAGCATGTACATACATGGCCTCGGAATACTGGAGACCGCAAGGTCAAACGTGAATCATATAGTAGATATGATCAACATAGAGATGTTGACCATTGAAGACTACTCCATCTCACGTGATGATCGGACATGGTTTAGTTGATTTGGATCATGTAATCATTTAGATGACTCAAGGGATGTCTATCTAAGTGGGAGTTCTTAAGTAATATGATTAATTGAACTTAATTTATCATGAACTTAGTCCTGGTAGTATTTGCATATCTATGTTGTAGATCAATAGCTCGCGATTTAGCTCCCTTGTTTTTTATATGTTCCTAGAGAAAACTACGTTGAAAGATGATAGTAGCAATGATACGGATTGGGTCCATGATTTGAGGATTATCCTCATTGCTCCATAGAAGAATTATGTCCTTGATGCACCGCTAGGTGACAGACCTATTGCAGGAGCAGATGTAGATGTTATGAACGTTTGACAAGCTTGGTATGATGACTACTTGATAGTTTAGTGCACCATGTTTTACGTCCTAGAACCAGGACTTCAAAAATGTTTATTACGCCATGGAGCATATGAGATGTTCCAAGATCTGAAAAGGATATTTCAGACTCATGCCCGTGTTAAGAGGTATCAGACCTCTGACAAGTACTTTGCCTACAAGATGGAGGAGAATAGCTCATCTAGTGAGCATGTGCTCAGAATGTCTGGGTACTACAACCACTTGAATCAAGTGGGAGTTAATCTTCCAGATAATATAGTGATTGACAGAGTTCTCTAGTCACTATCACCAAGTTACTAGAACTTCGTGATGAACTATAATATGCAAGGGATGACGAAAACGATTCCCAAGCTCTTCGCGATGCTGAAATCGGCGAAGGTAGAAATCAAGAAATAGCATCAAGTGTTGATGGTTAACAAGACCACTAGTTTCCAGAAAAAGGGCAAGGGAAAGAAAGGGAGCTTCAAGTAGAATGGCAACCAAGTTGCCACTCCCGTGAAGAAGCCCAAAGCTAGACCTAAGCCTGAAACTGAGTACTTCTACTACAAAGGGAATGGTCACTAAAAACGAAACTACCCCAAATACTTGGCGGATAAGAAGTATGGCAAAGTGAACAAAGGTATATTTGATATACATGTTATTGATGTGTACTTTACTAGTGTTCATAGTAACCCCAGGGTATTTGATACCGGTTCAGTTGCTAAGATTGTAACTCAAAACAGGAGTTGCAAAATGAACAGAGACTAGTTAAGGACAAGGTGACGATGTGTGTTGGAAGTGATTCCAAGGTTGATACGATCACCATCGCACTCTCCCTCTACCTTCGGCATTAGTGTTGAGCCGAAAATAAATGTTATTTGGTGTTTGCGTTGAGCATGAATATGATTAGATCATGTTTATTGCAATACAGTTGTTCATTTAAGTCAGAGAATAATTGTTGTTCTATTTACATGAATAAAACTTTCTGTGGTCATACACCCAAGGTGAATGGTTTATTGAATCTCGATCGTAGTGATGCACGTATTCATAATATTGATGCCAAAAGATGCAAAGTTGATAATGATGGTGCAACATATTTGTGGCACTGCCGTTTAGGTCATATTGGTGTAAAGCGCATGAAGAAACTCCATGCAGATGGGCTTTTGGAATCACTTGATTATGAATCATTTGATACTTGCGAACCATGCCTCATGGGCAAGACGACTAAAACTCTGTTCTCCGGAACAATTGATCGAGCTAATGACTTATTGGAAATAGTACATACCGATGTATGCGGTCCGACGAGTGTTGAAGCTCACGGCAAGTATCGTTATCTTCTGACCTTCATAGATGATTTGAGCAGATATGGGCATATCTACTTGATGAAACACAAGTCTGAAATATTTGAAAAGTTCAAAGAATTTCAGAGTGAAGTTGAGAATTATCGTAACAAGAAAATAAAGTTTCTACGATCTGATCGCGGAGGCGAATATTTGAGTTACGAGTTTGGCCTTCATTTAAAAACAAGGTGGATAGTTTCACAACTCACGCCACCTGGAACACCACAGCGTAATTGTGTGTCCGAACATCGTAACCGTACTTTATTACATATGGTGCGATCTATGATGTCTCTTACCGATTTACCACTATCGTTTTGGGGTTATGCATTAGAGACAGCTGCAATTACGTTAAATAGGGCACCGTCTAAATCCATTGAGACGACACCGTATGAACTGTGGTTTGGCAAGAAACCTAAGCTGCCGTTTCTTAAAGTTTGGGGTTGCGATGCTTATGTGAAAAGGCTTCAGCCTGATAAGGTCGAACCCAAATCGGAGAAGTGCGTCTTCATAGGATTGAAGGAAATATTCCCTAGAGGCAATAATAAAGTTATTATTTATTTCCTCATATCATGATAAATGTTTATTATTCATGCTAGAATTGTATTAACCGGAAACATAATACATGTGTGAATACATAGACAAACATAGTGTCACTAGTATGCCTCTACTCGACTAGCTCGTTAATCAAAGATGGTTAAGTTTCCTAGCCATGGACATGAGTTGTCATTTGATTAATGGGATCACATTATTAGGAGAATGATGTGATTGACTTGACCCATTCCGTTAGCTTAGCACTTGATCGTTTAGTATGTTGCTATTGCTTTCTTCATGACTTATACATGTTCCTATGACTATGAGATTATGCAACTCCCGTTTACCGGAGGAACACTTTGTGTGCTACCAAACATCACAATGTTACTGGATGATTATAAAGGTGCTCTACAGGTGTCTCCGAAGGTACTTGTTGGGTTGGCGTATTTCGAGATTAGGATTTGTCACTCCGATTGTCGGAGAGGTATCTCTGGGCCCTCTCGGTAATGCACATCACTATAAGCCTTGCAAGCATTGTGACTAATGAGTTAGATGCGAGATGATGTATTACAAAACGAGTAAAGAGACTTGCCGGTAACGAGATTGAACTAGGTATTGAGATACCGACGATCGAATCTCGGGCAAGAAACATACCGATGACAAAGGTAACAACGTATGTTGTTATGCGGTTTGACCGATAAAGATCTTCGTAGAATATGTAGGAGCCAATACGAGCATCCAGGTTCCGCTATTGGTTATTGACCGGAGACGTGTCTCGGTCATGTCTACATAGTTCTCGAACCCGTAGGGTCCGCACGCTTAAAGTTAGATGACGATCAGTATTATGAGTTTTGTGTTTTGATGTACCGAAGGTAGTTCGGAGTCCCGGATATGATCACGGACATGACGAGGAGTCTCGAAATGGTCGAGACATAAATATCGATATATTGGACGACTATGTTCAGACACCGGAATGGTTTCGGGGAGTATCGAACATATACCGGAGTACCGGGGGGTACCGGAACCCCTCGGGGAGTTTAATGGGACAAGATGGGCCTTAGTGGAGAAGAGGAGGGGCGGCTAGGGCTGGCCGCGCGCCCCCTCCCCCTCTAGTCCAAATTGGACAAGGAGGGGGGCGGCTCCCCCTCTCTCCTTCCCTTCCTTTCCCCCTCCTACTCCAACTAGGAAAAGAGGGAGTCCTACTCCCGGTGGGAGTAGGACTCCTCCCTGGCGCGCCCTCCTCCTGGACGGCCGCCTCCTCCCCCTAGTCCTTTATAAACGGGGGCAGGGGGCACCTCTAGACACAACAATTGATCTCTTGATCTCTTAGCCGTGTGAGGTGCCCCCCTCCACCATATTCCACCTCGATCATATCGTAGCGGTGCTTAGGCGAAGCCCTGCGTCAGTAGCATCATCATCACCATCACCACACCGTCGTGCTAATGGAACTCTCCCTCAAAGCTTGGCTGGATCGAAGTTCGAGGGACGTCATCGAGCTGAACGTGTGCTGAACTCGGAGGTGCCGTACGTTCGGTACTCGGATCGGTCGCATCGTGAAGACGTACGACTACATCAACCGCGTTGTGCTAACGCTTCCGCTTTCGGTCTACGAGGGTACGTGGACACACTCTCCCATCTTGTTGCTATGCATCACCATGATCCTGTGTGTGCGTAGGATTTTTTTGAAATTACTACGTTCCCCAACAAGGATACCCAAAAGAAACTGTTGGGTACACCTTCTACCACATATCTGAAGGCAAGATCTATGTTGCAAGAATGGATCCTTTCTAGATAAGGAGTTTCTCTCAAAAGAGGTGAGTGGGAGGAAAGTAGAACTTGATGAGGTAATTGTACCTTCTCTTGAATTGGTAAGTAGCTCATCACAGAAAACCGTTCCCGTGATGCCTACACTAAATAGTGAGGAAGCTAATGATGATGATCATGGAACTTCAGATCAAGTTACTACCGAACCTCGTAGGTCAACTAGAGCATGTTTTGCACCAGAGTGGTATGGTAATCCTGTTCTGGAAGTCATGTTACTAGACCATGACGAACCTACGAACTATGAAGAAGCTATGATGAGCCCAAATTCCGATAAATGGCTTGAGGCCATGAAATCTGAGATAGGATCCATGTATGAGAACAAAGTATGGACTTTGGTGGACTTGCCCGATGATTGGTGAGCCATAGAGAATAAATGGATCTTCAAGAGGAAGACGGACACTGATGGTAGTGTTACTATCTACAAAGCTCGACTTGTCACAAAAGGTTTTCGACAAGTTCAAGGTGTTGACTATGATGAGATTTTCTCACTCGTAGCGATGCTTAAGTCTGTCCGAATCATGTTAGCAATTGCTGCATTTTATGAAATCTGGCGAACGGATGTCCAAACTGCATTCCTTAATGGATTAATTAAAGAAGAGTTGTATATGATGCAATTAG
Organism: Triticum aestivum; assembly: GCF_018294505.1. Taxonomy (NCBI): domain Eukaryota; kingdom Viridiplantae; phylum Streptophyta; class Magnoliopsida; order Poales; family Poaceae; genus Triticum; species Triticum aestivum. Next base: position 127,279,742 of record NC_057802.1, read on the forward strand.
AAGGTTTTGTCGATCCTAAAGGTGCTAACAAAGTGTGGAAACTCCAGAGATCCATCTATGGACTGGTGCAAGCATCTCGGAGTTGGAATATATGCTTTGATGAGGTGATCAAAGCATATGGTTTTATACAGACTTATGGTGAAGCCTGTATTTACAAGAAAGTGTGTGGGAGCCCAGTAGTAATTCTGATATTATATGTGGATGACATATTGTTGATCGGAAATGATATAGAATTTCTGGATAGCATACAAGGATACTTCAATAAGAATTTTTCTAAGAAAGACCTCGGTGAAGCTGCTTATATATTGAGCATCAAGATCTATAGAGATAGATCAAGACGCTTAATTGGACTTTCACAAAGCACATACCTTGATATAGTTTTGAAGTAGTTCAAAATGGATCAGTCAAAGGAAGGGTTCTTGCCTGTGTTGCAAGGTGTGAAGTTGAGTAAGACTCAAAACCCGACCATGGCAGAATATATAGAGAGAATGAAAGTCATTACCTATGCCTCAGTCATAGGTTCTATAAAGTATGCCATGCTGTGTACCAGACCTGTTGTGTGCCTTGCCATAAGATTGGCAAGGGGGTACAATAGTGATCGAGGATTAGATCATTGGACAATGGTCAAAATTATCCTTAGGTACCTAAAGAGGACTAAGGAAATGTTTCTCAGTTATGGAGGTGATAAAGAGTTCGTCATAAAGAGTTACGTCGATGCAAGCTTTGACACCGTTCTCGATGACTCTGAGTCTTGATCTGGATACAAATTGAAAGTGGGAGCAATTTGCTAGAGTAGCTCCATGCAGAGCATTGTAGACATAGAAATTTGCAAAATACATATGGATCTGAATGTGGCAGACCCGTTGACTAAACATCTCTCACAAGCAAGACATGATCACAAATTAGTGCTCTTTGGGTGTTAATCATATAGCGATGTGAACTAGATTATTGACCCTAGTAAACCCTTTGGGTGTTGGTCACATGGCGATGTGAACTATGGGTGTTAATCACATAAAGATGTGAACTATTGGTGTCAAATCACATGGCGATGTGCACTAGATTATTGACTCTAGTGCAAGTGGGAGACTGAAGGAAATATGCCCTAGAGGCAATAATAAAGTTGTTATTTTATATTTCCTTATATCATGATAAATGTTTATTATTCATGCAAGAATTGTATTAACTAAAAACTTGATACATGCGTGGATACATAGAAAAAACACCGTGTCCCTAGTAAGCTTCTACTAGACTAGCTCGTTAATCAAAGATGGTTAAGTTTCCTAACCATAGACATGTGTTGTCATTTGATGAACGGGATCACATCATTAGGAGAATGATGTGATGGACAAGACCCATCCGTTAGCTTAGCATATAGATAGTTCAGTTTTATTGCTATTGCTTTCTTCATGTCAAATACATATTCCTTCGACTATGAGATTATGCAACTCCCGGATACCGGAGGAATACCTTGTGTGCTATCAAATGTCACAACGTAACTGGGTGATTATAAAGATGCTCTACAGGTATCTCCGAAGGTGTTTGTTGGGTTGGCATAGATCAAGATTAGGATTTGTCACTTCGAGTATCGGAGAGGTATCTCTGGGCCCTCTTGGTAGTAAATATCATAATAAGCCTTGCAAGCAATGTGACTAATGAGTTAGTTACTTGATGATGTATTACGGAACGAATAAAGAGACTTGTCGGTAACGAGATTGAACTAGGTATGAAGATACCGACGATCGAATCTCGGGCAAGTAACATAGCGATGACAGAGGGAATAACATATGTTGTCATTACGGTACGACCGATAAAGATCTTCGAAGAATATGTGGGAACCAATATGAGCACCTAGGTTCCGATATTGGTTATTGACCGAAGAGGTGTCTTGGTCATGTCAACATAGTTCTCGAACCCGTAGGGTCCGCACGCTTAACATTCGATGACGGTTTTGTATTATATGAGTTATGTGATTTGGTGACCGAATGTTGTTCGGGGTCCCGGATGAGATCACGGACATGATGAGGAGTCTCAAAATGGTCGAGAGGTAGAGATTCATATATAGGACGATGATATTCGGACACCGGAAGTGTTCTGGAGGTACCAGGTACATATATATCGAATCACCGGAAGGGGTTCCGGGCATCCCCCTGGCAACTACATGGGCCTAATGGGCCAAGAAGGGGACAGACCCGCCCCCTAGGGGCTGGTGCACCCCATGAAAGCCAAATAAGGGAGGAAGGAAAGAGGGGAAGAGAGAAAGGAAGGGGAGCAATTCGGCCTCCTCCTTCCTTCCCCCTCCGGATGGATATGGAAGGGGGAGGCCGAATAGGGAGGTGCCCAAGTAGGATTCCTCCTACTTGGGGCACCCCCTTGTCTGCCTCTCCTCCCCACCAACCTATATATATGAGGGGGGTGAGGGAGTCCTGGACTAAGGGGCGCTCGGGCATCCGGCCTGTTAGCCATGGGCCGGACTGATGGGCTGTGAAGATACAAAGACCGAAGACTCTACCCGTGTCCGGATGGGACTCTCCTTGGCGTGGAAGGCAAGCTTGGCGATCGAATATGAAGATTCCTTTCTCCGTAACCAACCTTATGTAACCCTAGATCCCTCCAGTGTTTATATAAACCAGAGGGCTAGGTCCATAGAGAATAATCATCATAATCATAGTCATACAGGCTAGACTTCTAGGGTTTTAGTCATTACGATCTCGTGATAGATCAACTCTTGTAATACTCATATTCATCAAGATGAATCAAGCAGGAAGTAGGGTATTACCTCCATAGAGAGGGCCCGAACCAGGGTAAACATTGTGTCCCTCGTCTCCTGTTACCATCGACCTTAGACGCACAGTTTGGGACCCCCTACCCAAGATCCGCCGGTTTTGACACCGACATTGGTGCTTTCATTGAGAGTTTCACTGTGCCGTCGTCAAAAGGGTTGATGGCTCGCCTTGTCGTCAAGGAAAACATCACCTCCGGAGGAGCCCTGGCCCTAGGCCAAACCCTCCGGCTGGGCGGCTTCATCATGACCGCCTGTTCGGCCCTTATGCCGACGATGACCTCTCGGGTCATCAAAAATCGCCTCCGCGTTGATCCCGAAGACTCCAAACAGATGGATCCGATGGAGTTATCATGTTTAAACGAACTCTTGGATCACATTGCAGCCTTGGGGGTCGCTATAGACTACGATCGGATAGGGCTTAAACCCGACCAGAGAGAAATTAAAACTCCGCCGATCACCGACCAGATAGCGGTAGTCGAGGAGCAAGACAACTCTTCCTCTATATTGAGGACGAACTATGTTCGGATATCCGACCTCGAAGAGCCGGACACCCTCCGGCAGAAAGACGCGATCTCAGCGTTCCACAACAATCGCACAGACGAGGGAATCCTCAACGCCATCAACCGCCGTCGCATATTACACTTCGCTGACTTGGCAACTATCATACAGAAGTACAGCACAATGGAAAGCGCCTGGAGAACTCAGGCAGCCCACCGGGAACCATCTGTCCCCACTCAACCCCTCGTTCAGGCGAAAAGGGCGCACCCTCGTGGCACGCCCGGTCCAACACTAAAGAAATATAAGCCCATTACGGGGCGTGAAACCGTTCTAGAAGGATGGCTCGATGGGCGATGCAAAATACATACAACATCGGATAACACACCAACCCACAGCCTTAGAGCATGTTGGATACTCCGGCAAGTGGCCAAGAGCGGCGAGGATATCCTCACCAAGAATACCCCAGAACAACACCCCCAGAAGACGACGACCTCAGATTATTGACGGTCTTCGAGACATTTGCTTCAAACAATAGGCGCAAAAGGGCACTCCGCAAACTCGTCGAAGTCTGCCAAATCGCAGCAATAAACCCTTGGAACGACACGGCTATAACTTTTAATGCCGGCGACGAACCAAAATACAGGACAATCCGAGCACCAGCCGCCTTGGTCCTAAGTCCAATCGTGGACGGCTTTCGGCTCACCAAGGTTATCATGGATGGTGGCAGCGGACTAAACCTCATCTACGAGGATACACTCCTCAAAATGTAAATAGACAGGAGCCGCATCAAGCAAAGCAGCACGACCTTCCGAGGAATCATTCCCAGTCGGGAGGCGCTGTGTGCAGGAAAAATCACACTTGACGTGGTATTCGGCACACCGGAGAACTATCGGTCCGAAGAAATAACCTTCCAAGTGGCCCCTTTCAACAGCGGATATCACGCCCTATTGGGGCAAGATGCATTTACACGCTTCCAAGCCATACCTCATTACGGGTATACGAAGCTCAAGATGCCCGGGCCCAACGACATAATCACTCTTGCCAGTAATCCGGACATAGCACTCTGCCCCAAAAAAACCCGCATCCCTGGCCCTTGAGGCATTATCTGAAGCCCTCGCGGCCGAAGAGTTAACCGCACTGCACTCCATGGTGGATAGGGACGATGTAATCCTGGATAAACGACTGTTGGATGTGGGGTTCCGGCAAACCCTTAAGGTTCACACACTGGGGTGCGCGCGAAGTCTTTCCCTCCTACCGATCTACGCCCTAGCTCGCTAAGATCTCGCGGCCGAACTCGACGAACTGGCAACACAGAGAGACACGGGGTTTATACTAGTTCGGGCCACCGTAGTGGTGTAATACCCTACTCCAGTGTGGTGGTGGTGGATTGCCTCTAGGGCTGATGAAGAACAGTACAAGGGAAGAACAGCCTCCTGAGGTTGAGGTGCTCTTGTGGCTAGGGTAGGCTCTCGATCGGGTTGGATCAAGCTAAGATGAGATGCCCCTACTATGGTGGCTAGCTCTACTTATATAGGCCCTAGTCCTCTTCCCAAATATCGAGCGGAAAGGGAGTCAACAACGGCGGGCAAATTTGAAGGGGGACAGCTAGTACAAGCTATCCTGACGAAAGTTGTCTTCGCCTGCGGAAAGCTCTGGTGGTGACGCCGTCTTGGGATCCACGATGACCTCCGCCTTGCCGTCCTCCTGGTCTTGGTCTCGTTGCACCAATATAGCAACCTTTGCCTGATGCCTCGGTACTCCTCGCCTGCGCTGGCCTCCTTAGCACCAAAGAGGAAACAAGGACGCTGCGCGTGCTGGCGCCCGCCTGGTGTTGTTCGTCATCGCTCACGTCACGAGGGCCTCGTGAGGTTTTGCCCCGCCTTGATATCTCCGCTCCTCGTGAGCCTGCCTGGCTAGGCCACTCCAGAGGAGGTCTTGCGTCGTCCGCCTCGCGAGGCTTGGACCCTCGCGAGGGTCTTGGATGCCTTGTTGATGAAGATGGGTCGTACGGCCTGCTTGCTTAGCCACGCCGTGGGCCGCAGGCAGGCAAGTCTGGGGACCCCCATTCCCAGAACGCCGACAGTAGCTCCCGGGCCCAGGGTGCGCTCGGGCTTGGCTTCGCGGCGAAGCCAAGGGTCAAGTTCGGAGCACCGCGGGCCCCAAAAGCCTGCGGCCTTGGTTGACGCGTGGCGGTTGATTGGACGTGGGCGTCTCCGCTTCCCCATGCTGCCTCGGCAACTGCACGACTTGACAAGTCCCTGCGACATGCAAGGAAAACCATCATTACCTGCGATCGCGGGAGACGCCGGTTGGCCTTCTTCCGCTATAAATGGGGAGGGGGGCGGAGCCCCCATCGCCCATCTCTTCCTCGCTTGCTTGCTTCTTCCTCCTTGCTCCATTGCTTGCGGTGCCACCGGTGGCGCCGCGAAGGAAGTTCTCTGCCGTCGAGAAGGGAAAGGCTCTTCGCGAGGGACCCAGCTCCCCGATGGCCAAGCGCGGTCGCGGCCGCCCGCGCAAGCACACCGCGACCCCCGCCGTGGCCCACCGTCGAGGCGGTGCCGCGGCACGCGGAGGGGGTCGTCCGAACCATGGCGGTCCCGCTGACGAGGGGAGGCGTGAAATGGTGGTGCGGCCTCCCCGTCCGCGCTTCCATTCAGCGGAAGTGTCACCGGAGTTCGTCGTCTGGTCGGAGAACCCGGCCGGCAACTGGCTCCAGCTTCCGCGCTTCTTCATCGACGAACTGCCGACCCCTGGCCCAGGCGGGCTCTGGTTGCAGGCGGATGGTTGATGCAGCAAGGCCTCTTGGGTTGCGGTCGAGACTTCCACCGCGGGCAACATAGCCCTGGCCCGCGGCTGGCAGATGTTCGCCCGCGCGCGCGGTCTGGGCTGGCGGTGCACGCTCAGGTATGACGATGGATCGACCCTCTATGTGAGGGTGTTTGGGGAAGATGGTCGCCGTGCTGGGTGCTGCCCCGAGACGAACGACTGTGAGGAGGTGCTCGGCCTTGGTGACGGTCGCGACGAAGATGAAGGCGAGCCTGCCCTCGGCGACGATCGTGTCTCTTCCAGCTTCGGCGGCTCTTCCTCCGGCGACAGCTCCAGCAGCAGTGGCTACGACCAGCCACCGTGCCCGCTTCGTAGGAGGCAGCGGGTCATCTCGTCGCCGCGCCTCCGTGAAGCGCGAAGAATGGTCTGGCTAGGCTTGGGGCGTCGCTGAGGGCCTGCCTCCGCGGGCTGATGCAACGCCGCTTCGTTTTATTTCTTTTTTCCTGCATCAAAGATGAAACCAGCATGGGCCCAGAGGGGCGTGTATCGAACTGTGATTCTTTGGTTATTGCGCTGCGCGTGTTATTCCCATGCCATGTTGTTATTTTGCGCAAAGAGAACCTGACCTGGTGAGTCCAGGACGTCCTCTTCCTCACGAGGCGTTTGTTTCCTCGCGTCCATCTTAACCTGGTGGTCTGTGCCTGCTCGGAAACTGCAAAAATTCGTTAGGGGGTGCGCCAGAGGATTTGCCGTCCACCCAAGCCTCGACTTGGCACTTTGTATCGCGGTACCCGAGGGGCACAGATTAGGAGAGATGCGCCAGCTTTTAGGCTCGAACGAGGGCGGCTCGCGAGAAGGCAGAGAGAAGAAAAATGCTCGCGAGGGCACCTGCCTAGCCCCCTTGTGAGGTATGCGAGAGAGAGAACACGAGCAAACCAGAGCCGAAAAATGCGGTAAGAGGCTAGAGAGTCAAATCAGCAATGAACACCAAGTGCAACTTCGATTAAGGAAAAGTGAGCCAACTACGGAAAGCAAATGAAAAGCCGCGTCCGACACCTAATCTAGTCTTCAAGTATTCTCACCAGCGCGGAGCTAAGTGCTGCCACTGGGCATGGGCGGGAGCCCCAGGGCCTGAGGCCGGCGCTCCTGAGACTCTGGGGCGTGTAAAGCCCCAACTCATTATTACGTGAGAGTGTCACGGGCGGCGATTCTTCACAGGCACCAGGCCTTCTTCATAGGCTCTAGGCCTTTCTTCACAGGCTCTGGGCCTTGCTTCATAGGCTCTAGGCCCTTTCTTCATGGGTAGAACTTCCGGAGGTGTTGGATGTTCCAGGCGTTTTGGATAGGTGTCCCTTCTTGCGTCTCCAGGCGCACGGCGCCAGGCCTGGAGATGTGGACGACCCTGAACGGGCCCTCCCGCATGGGTGAAAGCTTATGCAACCCTTCCCTGGAGAGGACCCGCCTCAGGATCAGGTCCCCCATCTCGAGCGTCCTGGAGCGAACGTTGCGGCAGTGGTATCGCCGCAGCGCTTGCTGGTACCTTGCCGCCCTTAATGCAGCTTCACGACGACGTTCCTCCCCCAGCACGAGATCCATCACCGCGTGGCGCCTTGCTGCGTTTCGTCAAACGCCAGGACCCGTGCGGAGCGATGCTTGACCTCGTGAGGAAGGACTGCTTCGGCTCCGTAGACGAGGAAGAATGGAGTCTCGCCCGTTGGCTTGGTAGGGGTGGTGCGAATAGACCACAGCACGGACTGGAACTCGTCGTGCCAGCCCCTGCCGCAGGCCTCCAGCTTCTTCTTGAAGATCCTGGTCTTCAGGCCCCTCAGGACCTCTGCGTTGGCGCGCTCAGCCTGACCATTGCTCCTGGGATGGGCCACTGAAGCGTAGCAGATCTGCGTTCCAAGGTTAGCATAGTAGGTTTTGAAGAGGTTACTAGTAAACTGCGAGCCGTTATCTGTGATGATGCGGTTGGGGACCCCGAAGCGGCTCACGAGGCCCTTGATGAACTTGACGGCAGAGCCGTCCGGGATGGTACGGACGGCTTCCACTTCCGCCCACTTGCTGAATTTGTCGATGGCGACGTAGAGATAGCGATAGCTCCCTGGCGCCCGTGGGAACGGGCCTAAGATGTCCAGCCCCCAGACCGCGAACGGCCATGTGAGAGGGATGGTTTGGAGGCCTTGAACAGGTTGATGGATTTGCTTGGCGTGGAATTGGCAAGCTTCGCAAGACTTCACCAGCTCGGCTGCGTCGTTGAGTGTTGTAGGCCAGTAGAATCCGCTGCGGAACACCTTGCCGACGAGGGTCCATGACGACGAGTGGTGCCCGCAGTCCCCGCCATGTATGTCAATTAGCAGCTCCCTTCCTTGATCGCTGGAGATGCAGCGCAGCGTGACATCGTTCGGTCGTTTCCTGTATAATTCGCCGTCTTGGATGCAGTATGCTGTGGCTTGCCGGGCCACGCGCTCCGCGTCCTCTTCCTTCTCCGGTAGCGCCCCGTGCGTCAGGTACTCCTTGAATTCCTTGGTCCAGCATTCCTCCTGGGGCTCGAGCGCCAAGAGCAGCCAAGCTCCTGAGGTCGGGCCACAGGCCAGGGCTCCCGTGGCCGGAGGCTGTGGGAGCTCCTCCCGAGGCTGAGTAGTGCTTGAAAGAGGTGGCGTAGCTCGTGGCTTGAAGAGCCGCTCCTCAAAGACACCGGGCTCTTGCGGTTGCCGCTTGGATGCTCTCCTCGTGATGTCGTCGGCTTCTTTGTTGGTGCCCCGGGGCACGTGCTGCAGCTCGAGACCTGAGAACTGCTTTTCCATTTTGCATACCTCCGCGAGGTAGGCCTCCATGTGCTCGTCCTTCGGCTCATACACCTTGTTGGAGAAGTTGACAAGGAGTTGCGAGTCACCTCTGACAGTAAGGCGCTTCACCCCTAGAGCTGTCGTAGCCTTCAGACCAGCTATGAGGCCTTCGTATTCTACGATATTGTTCGAGACCTTCTCGCCGTGCTGAAAGCAGAGTCGCACGGCATAGCAGAGATTGTCCTGGGTGGGCGAGATGATCACTGCTCCAGCTCCCGTGCCCTGGTGTGCGAAAGCGCCATCGAAATACATGACCCAGCCGTCCGGAGCCTCGCTCCCTGGGGAGGTGGACCGGTCTTCCCCTTCCTCAAGTGTTGGGGCATCCGTCCATTCTTCCACAAAGTCAGCGAGCGCAACCCCCTTGATGACCCTGGTAGTGCTGAACTCTAACTGGAATGCTTGCAGCTCGATATTCCACTCAGCGACCCTTCCAGCTGAATTTGGGCTCCTGAGTACCCTCTCCAATGGGTAGGCTGAGACGACCTTGATCGGGTGCCCCTGGAAGTAGTGTCGCAGCTTGTGCGAGGCCACCAAAAGTGCGAGCAGGAGCTTCTAAGGCATGGGGTAGCGTGCCCTCGCATCTCTCAGTATAGTGCTGACGAAGTACACCGGGTGTTCGATGAGGGCTGGCGCACTGTCGAGGCTCGGGTCCTGCGGAGATTGGTGCATCTCCTGAGGTGGAGGGTTTCCTGAGACTTGGCTGCCATCGGGAGGTTATGCGACGTTGTCCTGCCGAGCTTTGTCTTCCCCAGCTGATGCCCTTGCTGCGCCTTCCTGACCCTGCGCTGCTTCAGCTCCGTCTTGGCGCGGCGCGCCCTTGGCTTGGCGCTCCTCCCTGACCGCCAACAGCGCCTCGCTGGCGGAGTACGGGGTGGCGGCAAGGTAGAGTACCAGAGGTTCGAGAGGCCGTGGTGCCACCATCACCGGGGGGCTGGTAAGGTATTTCTTGAGGTCTTGGAAGGCCTGATCGGCCTCCGGGGTCTTGGAAGGCCTGATGAGCCTGAAGAAGGGTAAGGCGCGCTCTCCTAGCTTGGAGATGAAACGCCCTAATGCGGTCACCCGCCCCGCTAGCTTTTGCATCTCTTTGCGGGTCTGTGGCGGGCTCATGTCCTCGATGGCCTTGATCTTCTCCGGGTTCGCCTCGATACCTCTGTGGGACACAAGGAATCCCAGCGGCTTGCTGGAGGGGACACCGAACACGCACTTCTCCGGGTTAAGCCTCAAGTTCACCCGGCGCAGGCTGTCGAAGGTTTCCTCCAAATCTTGAATCAATGTCCTCGCCTCGCGAGACATTACCACTATGTCGTCGACGTAGGCCTCTGTGTTCCTCCCGAGCTATCGCCCCAGGGCGATGTGCATCAACCGCTGGAAGGTGGCGCCTGCGTTGCGCAGCCCGAAGGGTATGCAGGTGTAGCAGTACACCCCACATGGTGTTAGGAAAGCTGTCTTCTCCACATCCTCCACCGACATCTTGATCCGATGATACCCTGAGAACGCATCCAGGAAGCACAGCAAGTCGCACTCGGCGGTGGAGTCGACTATCTGGTCGATGCGCGGGAGAGGGAATGGATCCTGGGGGCAGGCTTTGTTAAGGTTGGTGAAGTCGACGCAAATCCGCTCCTTCCCGCCTTTCTTTGGCACTACAACAGGGTTCTCCAGCCATTCGGGATATCGAACTTCCCGGATGGCGCCTGCTGCCTCCAGCTTGCGTGTCTCTTGGATGATGAAGGCCTGCTTCTCAGTGGACTGCCGTCTGGCTCGCTGCTTCACGGGGCGTATGTTGGGGCATACCCTTAGATGATGCTGGATCACCTCTCTCGGGACCCCTACCAACTGATTGGGCTCCCACGCGAATATCTCCTTGTTTGCGCGCAAGAACCTCACCAAGGCTTCTTCTTGTCCCGGGTCAAGGCCGGCTCCTATGGTGAAGGTGGCCCCCGAAGACCCGTCCTAATTGACGGGCACCTATTTAGTTTCCGCCTTGTCTTGGGTGAACAGCTGCTTCGTCTTGGTAGGCGCGGCCTCCTTGGCCTCATGGGTACCGGCGCCGGCGGGCTGTGCTGCCGCCGCGGTCTTGAAGGTGAGCCTGAGCGCCATCACGGCCTCCTTCATGAGGTTGTTGGCCGGATGGGTCGCCGCCATGAACTGAGCTAGAGCTGGGTACCCGAGGATGGCGTTGTATGGGAGACCGATGCGGGCGATGTCGAAGTCCACCAGCTCGGTGCGGTAGTTGTAGCGTGTGCCGAAGGTGACAGGGAGGCGGATCTGCCCTAGAGAGTGGGCAGCTCCGCCACCCACTCCCGAAAAGGACTTGCTGAGGTTGAGCCGCTCGAGCGGCACGTGAAGAAGGCTGAAGGCTTCCACGGAGACCAAGTTGAGGCCGGCACCGCCGTCGATGAGGGTCTTGGTGATGGCCATGTTGCAGATGGTGGGCGTGCAGAGCATTGGGAGCATGCTGGAGCCGGCGGCGGAGTCGGGGTGGTCTTCCGAGCCGAAGGGGAGGTCGGCCTCTGGGGTAGCCCAACCTGGCGGAGCCCCCGGGCGCTTAGAGGCGGCCCTGATCTGACGGAGGAACGGTTTGACGTGGCGATCTAAAGGCGGTGCTTGAGAGCCGCCCAGCAGGGCCGCGACCGCATGGTGCGCTGGCACCGCGTAGTGATCAGTGAAGAGGTCACGGAGTTCCCCCCAGGAGGCCACTGTGGAACCCGGGAGGTTGAGCAGCCAGGCGCGCGGCTCGCCGGCGAGGGCCATGGGAACGAGTTGGCCATGATTTTGTCATTGCCTCCGGCTTCGAGGACAACCTCCTCGTACGCCAGCGGGAACGGCGTCGGGTCTGCCGCACCATCGTAACGCGGCGGCATCTCTGGCTTGAACTTGGTCGGCCACCGCACTCGGTGCAGGGCAGGGGCCAGGGCTCGGTACCCAGATGCCCCGCTGCCGACGTCGGTCGCAGAGATGGATGGCGGGGCACCCGCCATGGGAGCGAAGTGCGGCGGCGCGGAGCGTAGGTTGGTGGAGAGGAGCTCCGGTGCACCCCTACCTGGCGCGCCAAATGTCGGATGTGGGGTTCCGGCAAACCCTTAAGGTTCGAACACTAGGGTGTGCGCGAAGTCTTTCCCTCCTACCGGTCTACGCCCTAGCTCGCTAAGATGTCGCGGACGAACTCGACGAACTCGCAACACAGAGAGACACGGGGTTTATACTGGTTCGGGCCACCGTTGTGGTGTAATACCCTACTCCAGTGTGGTCGTGGTGGATTGCCTCTAGGGCTGATGAAGAATAGTACAAGGGAAGAATAGCCTCCTGAGGTTGAGGTGCTCTTGTGGCTAGGGTAGGCTCTCGATCGGGTTGGATCAAGCTAAGATGAGATGCCCCTACTATGGTGGCTAGCTCTACTTATATAGGCCCTGGTCCTCTTCCCAAATATTGAGCGGGAAGGGAGTCAACAACGGCGGGCAAATTTGAAGGGGGGCAGCTAGTACAAGCTATGCTGACAAAAGTTGTCTTCGCCTGCGGAAAGCTCTGGTGGTGACGCCGTCTTGGGCTCCATGATGACCTCCGCCTTGCCGTCCTCCTGGTCTTGGTCTCGTTGCACCAATATAGCAACCTTTGCCTGATGCCTCGGCACTCCTCGCCTGCGCTGGCCTCCTTAGCACCAAAGAGGAAACAAGGACGCTGTGCGCGCTAGCGCCCGCCTGGTGTCCTTCGTCATGACTCATGTCACGAGGGCCTCGTGAGGTTTTGCCCCGCCTTGATATCTCCACTCCTTGTGAGCCTGCCTGGCTAGGCCACTCCAGAGGAGGTCTTGCGTCGTCCGCCCTGCGAGGCTTGGACCCTCGCGAGGGTCTTGGATGCCTTGTTGGTGAAGATGGGCCGTACGGCCTGCTTGCATAGCCATGCCGTGGGCCGCAGGCAGGCAAGTTTGGGGACCCCCGTTCCCAGAACGCCGACAACGACCCAAGTCCACCTCCTTCAAACCAGCAGAAGAAATAGTCAAATTCCAAGTCCATCCAACGGACCCCAGCAAGACAGCTTCCATCGGGGCACAACTGGACCCAACGGTGGATGCCGCGCTACGAGAGTTCCTGCGTGAGAACTAGGACATATTCGCCTGGCACCCTTTTGACATGCCAGGAATCCCACGCAGGCTAGCCGAACACAGCCTCAATATCTTAAAGGGATATAAACTGGTCAAACAAACACTACGGCGTTTTTCTGAACCCAAACGACAAGCTATGGGAGAAGAGCTAGCCAAGTTACTCATAGCCAGATTCGTCAGAGAAATAAAACACCCGGACTGGCTAGCAAACCGGGTGATGGTACCAAAGAAGGATAAATCCTGGCGCCTATGCGTCGATTTCAAAGACCTCAACAAGGCTTGCCCTAAGGATCCCTTCCCCCTCCCTCGCATCGATCAGATTATTGACGGAACCGCGGGACACGACTCACTGTGTTTCCTCGACGCGTACTCCGGATATCATCAGATGAAGGAGTCCGATCAAGCCGCAACGGCATTCAATACCCCATATGGGCCTTTCTGCTTCAACAATATGCCTTTCGGGCTAAAAACGCTGGCGCCACCTACCAACACATGATTCAAACATGCCTGGAGAGGCATATCGACAAGACAGCTGAAGCATATGTGGATGACGTCCTCATCAAAACCAGGCACGTCGAGTTATTGATAGATGATTTACATCTCACATTCGACAACCTCCGTCCATATGACATCAAGCTCAATCCGGAAAAGTGTCTTTTCGGCGCCCCTTCTGGAAAACTGCTGGGCTTCATTGTTTCCAATGGAGGAATCGAAGCAAATCCAGCCAAAGTATGAGCTTTGTCACAGTTGGCTATACCAACGGACCTTAAGCAGGGCCAAAAACTCGCCGGATGCGTGGCATCCTTAAGCCACTTTATCTCCAGATTGGGAGAAAAGACATAGCCACTGTATCGCCTACTCCAGCGCACCGATCACTTCGAGTGGACGGACGCGCAACGGCCGGACTGGAAGAAATAAAATCCCTTCTAGCGAGCAACCCAATCCTGGCCGCACCAAATGTCGGCGAACCTATGCTATTATACATATCAGCAACACACCAGGTGGTGAGCGCCGTGCTCGTCATTGAGCGAGAGCAGCACGGACACAAATTCCCGCCACAGAAGCCGGTATATTACGTATCCACTGTCCTCACACCATGCAAATCCCGGTACCCCCATTATCAAAAAATAGCATACGCAGTCTTCATGGATCCCGGAAGCTATGACACTACTTCCAAGAGTGTTCGATCACGGTGGCTTCCGAAGTACAACTCAATGATATAATAAACAACCGCGATGCTATGGGCCGAATTGCCAAATGGGCCATTGAGGTCCTTCCATTCGACATAACATACAAACCGCGTCGAGGCATTAAATCCCAAGTACTGGCTGACTTCGTCGCCGAATGGACAGAGGCCGAACTCCCTAAAGAGTACGACACATATTCCAACTGGGTCATGTATTTCGATGGTTCCAAAATGCTGGAGGGACAAGGAGCGGGCATCGTTCTAATGTCCCCCACTGGAGACGTAGTCCAATACGTACTCCAAATATTATACACAGACTCCAATAGCGTAGCCGAATACGAGGTCTTATTGCATGGTCTTCGGATAGCTGTCTCCATGGGCATACAACGCCTGGAAGTGCGCGGGGACTCAAACCTCGCAATATCTCAAATAAATGGAGACTTCGATGCCAAAGATCCGAAGATGGCGGCTTATCGTAATGCCATCCTAAAAATGCCGGCTCGGTTCGAGGGGCTCGAGTTTCATCACGTGGCCCGAGAAAGTAATCAAGCGGCGGACGTCCTTGCTCGCATCGGCGCCAAGCGCGACCCGGTCCCACCTAACATCTTTCTGGAAAGGCTCTTTAAGCTGTCTGTGGTGTGGCAAAAGGAGAGTGGCAACACCAGCCTGGATTCGAATACAACCCCAGATTCCGAACACACCGATATCATCGGGGGCTCAGCCACCGAAATAACACCGTCGGCCCATCTCATTATGGCAGTCATTGCCCCATGGACCGAACCCTTCTTGGCCTACCTTAATAATAAAGAACTCCCTGAGGATCAGAATGGGGCCCGCCGCTTTGTCCGGCGTTCGAAGGCCTACAAAGTTCACGACGGAGAGCTCTACAAGAAAAGCGCTACCGGAGTCCTTCAAAGATGTATCTACGAGGAAGAGGGGCGACAGCTCTTGGCTGAAATTCATGCCGGTCTCGGCGGGCACCACGCCGCAGCTCGGGCCATTGTCTGCAAGGCCTTCCGTACAGGTTTTTATTGGCCAACAGCCCGAGCAGATGCACAGGACCTTGTCCAACATTGCGTCGAATGCCAACTTTTCGCCAATCAAAGCCATATGCCCCCACCGCCCTACAAACAATCCCCATCACTTGGCCTTTCGTGGTCTGGGGGCTCGATATGGTCGGACCCCTTAAAGGAGGAAGCCATAAGAAAAAATATCTGCTGGTCATGGTGGATAAATTCACCAAGTGGATAGAGGCCAAACCAGTGAAACGGCCGAAGCCGGACTAGTGATAGACTTTATATCCGGCGTTGTACATCGTTATGGTGTCCCACACAACATCATCACCGATAACGGCTCTAATTTCACAGCCGATGAGGTGAAAACTGGTGCGCCAATCTGGGCATTAAGCTTGATTACGCCTCTGTCTAGCACCCGCAAACAAACGGTCAAGTCGAACGGGCCAATGGTCTTATTATGAGCAGCATCAAACCTTGGCTAGTGCGGTCTTTGAAAGAATCAGACAGACAAGCACTGGGTTGAGGAGATCAACTCTGTACTCTGGGGGCTGCGGACCACGCCCAATCGCACTACCGGATATACACCTTTCTTCATGGTGTACGACGCAGAGGCTGTGTTACCCTGCGACATTATTCATGACTCACCTCGAGTGCGCATGTATGAAGAGAGAGAGAGGCCGAGCTTAATCGGCAGGACGACCTAGATGCCCTGGAGGAGGAGCGCGACGTTGCAAAAGCCCATTCCGCATTTTACCAACAACAGGCCCGCAGATATCAGAGCAGAGAAGTACGGGCCAAGACTTATAATGTTGGCGAACTTGTTCTACGCTTGCCGGAGAAGAAAAAGGACAAACTCAAGCCCAAATGGGAGGGTCCCTTCATCATTGACGAAGTTCTCACTGGAGGAGCGTACCGCCTGCATGATGCATAGACAATCGCCTAGATCTGAACCCCTGGAACGCGGCCAAACTCCGAAGATTCTATGCCTAGCGCCAAACTCTTTGTTCGTCTCCTTCTTCCTATTATTCTGATTGTTTTTTCATCTCTTTTCGCTTTTTCTTTTTTTAGCCTTAAAGCTTTTCGTGCGGCTCAACCATGCACCTGTGACATACACATACTCAAATATGTACGTCCATTATACCTGGGGGCTTCTTTGACAGAAGCTTGTAATGTTATTTTTCGAGCATCAAGCTCATCACATATGCGCGTTTTCCCCATATGTACCTTTTCTTCACCATTATATGCATCGATATGACTTAAGTTTTGGCCAAGCTGGGTTGCCTGGCTCCTATGCTTATGCCCTACGTTCCCGTTAGTTCGGCTAGGGCATAAAGGGAGCACCTCTGCAATTGTTACTGCCGGGTCATCCGGATGTGTACCTCAGACTGGGTGAAGCCGCAAGCTAGCGTTCTTAAGGGAATATTCGGTCGGTGGATTAAAGATGTTTTTGCATTCACCCCATTGTGAACCCCCAGATGTTACTTATACTGCGATTGTTCCAATCATAGTTCGGACATGCATTTTTACGCATGCACACCCAGGGAAAGGAACCCTTAACGGAACTATTCTCTCTGGAAGATGTTTCTTACAATCATAATGTAATATAACATAACTAGCCGGATACAACTTGTCTGTTCAAGCAACTATGAACCCTACGCCTGGTTTCCATGAATACCTCGGTCTATTTTACCGCTCAGGTATTCGGAAACACTCTGCACCTTCACGTCCAGAGGTTGAAGCAAAAAGGTCTGCCATGACAATCGTTTTAAATTCAGCTAGAAGGAAAATACATAGTCACTTGGACTTAAAATTTTCCTCCTATATACCGTCTAGCAGGTTGTCTAACTTACAATCCTGCTGGGAATACTTGGCGGCTATTTTTACTTGGTCATATACCAAATTAACGGGAACCTCTTTCCCATCTGACCCTAGAGGTCCGACCCGAGCCATATGATTCAGATCAAGCTTTGTGTACCGTGTTTTCACCATGGCCCAGGCTTCCTGTGCCCCTTCCCGGCAGGCCGATATCTTCCACAACCGAAAGCGTCGCCGCGCTCCCTTGAATAGCTCTATGAGCTCCTCCATCTTTCCTGTAGGGGAGACAAATGGCCACAAGGCCTTGGCAACGCTTCGCATCGCCTACCGAGCCTGCTCGTGCATGTGCGACGGCTCTTGTAGCAGATTGCCCGAGAATCCGGACATCTCCTCTTCGGGACGACTGGTCAGCATACCTGCAGACATAACTCTGCCAGTCCCTTTTATCTCCGAATTATTCGAAGGTAAGTTCGACTACATACTGAATATGCCTCCTCACAGCCTCTTGTTTTCCTTCACGGAATCAGCCAGCTGGGCCCCTACATCTTTCAGTTCTTCGCCCAGCTGGGTCTGGGCATCCTGCAGCTTGTTTTTCTCATCTCTGACTCGTGTCAGCACATGTTCGCCCGCGGCGTGTAGTCTTTTCGCCTCTTTCTCGCCCGCTTGAGCAGCTTTCAATCTCTCCTCCAGTTGATCTGACGATCCTGTTAGGAGATAAGCAACAGTATTAGCACAACTGGTATCCAGTTATGTTCTCTCGATGGATGAACACATCACCAGGTGACGCCTTCTTGGTTTTTTCCAGTTCGGCGATAACAACAGTTAGCTGTGTCCGACACTTTTCTAGCTCTTGGGCTAGCAGGTCGTTCTTCTCCGTAAGAACCTGGTTATACAAAGATCCTTAAATCATTTGTACCAATTGCTTCAAGTCTCGGGGGCTACTGGCATATGGTTATCATATTCGGACAAAGTAAACTTACCTGCACATCTTTCAAATGTTGATTCGTGGCTCTGTTAAGCCCATCTCGAGCAGCTCAGATGTATGCATCAGCCGAGCTGAAGGCATTAAACACCTCTTCTGAAAAGCTGGGGTCTCGTAAAACGGCCCTTCGGCACCGATAATTCATGGCGCTCTCCACTTCCGAGTTGGTGACGGATACATCATCTGAATCCTTGGCTGGAGGATAATTCGGCATCACCCCCGTACCAGCCCCCGTCTTTACGGCAGGATCTGGATCCCGGCTATGGGGAGTATGACCGGCCGAACCCCCGGACATAGTCCCGCACACTCTTTTCCTGATACAGGACAAACATAGAAGTCACAATTAGATGAGACTACTGAAGAACATGTTTGCAAATCCATACCTCTTCGATGAAGGCTCGGCCGTATCTTCATTTGCCTTCCTCTTTGAAGGCTTGCCCGGCGTGGGGGCCGCTCTCTTTCGAGATGCCACTGGGGCAGCATGGCGCGCTGAGCGCCTCCCCTTTTGAGCACAGGATGGTGCGGTGGGTGAGGCAGAATGAGAGAACTCTTTCGGATGAGATGTCTCCTGATTACTTACGTGTGAAGCAGGGAGAAGACCGGGATAATCGGCGATGATGGCCACTTCTGTGCCGTCGTAGCTCGTCTGGTAAAACATCCCGTCCTCGAGCACCACGAATATATCCGGATCCTCTTCGAATCCGGGGTCAAGGTCCCGATTGTGGCCTCGGGCCACGGGGCGGGGCTGTGAAGCCCTTCGGAAATCTTTCAGCGGTGCTGTTATAAATGGACGGATTAATATTCATTGAAAGTAGCTCAGGGAGTGGAGTGAGTGGAGCAGAGGAGTTGGGACTTACCCAGCTAGGAGGACTGTACATGGAAAATCCATCTCTGCACTTGATACATAGAAATTCCTCTTCCTCCCCTTTGAACAGTTCGGCCAATATTTTGGCCAGAGCGGCGGGGGTGTCCGGACCCTTCCTGCCGCAGCGAGAGGTGTCATCCTCCCCATTATAGTGCCACATGGGAAGCCCTCTGTATTGGAGTGGCTGAACCCCCCGTACTATGGAAGTCGCCATTACTTCGACTATTGATGATCCGGACTGAGCGAGCGTCCTTATCTTGCTCATGAGTTGACGAACTTCCGCACTATCTTCCTCCTCGAGGCTCCGAGGGCGCCAGCCGTGGCATTTCTTCAAAGGAACGCTTGTGAACTCGGGAAGACCCCTCCAAACTGGGTCTGGAAGTGCGACGTCCTCAATATAGAACCATTCGGACGGCCACTCTTAAGATGCCTTCTTTGGTGTGCCGGATAGGTATCCGGTCTCGGCAATGCGCCATATTTCGGCTCCGCCCACTTCAAATATTGATCCCTCGTGGTTGCGTCGGACGAGACAGAACAACTTTCTCCACAATTCAAAATTTGCCTCACAACCCAGGAATAGCTTGCAAAGGGCGACGTAACCCGCGATATGCAGGATGGAGGCCGGAGTGAAGTTGTGAAGTTGGAGGCCATAGTACTCCAGAAGCCCTCGGAGGAATGGATGAATTGGAAATCCGACACCTCTTAGCAGATAAGGGACGAAGCACACTCGTTCCCCCCTAGATGGATTGGGGAAATTTTCAGCCTGAGCCCCGCCATTGAAGGAGGTCAATCCTGCTCGAACAGGGACCAAATCCGCAGGAGGAAGAAATCCCTGTGTTTGCGGCTTCTCCAGCTGACCATGGGATACGGAGCACCTCTCCCACTCGCCTTTTTCTGCGCTGCAGGGACGGGAGGACGAGCTGGGAGTGCTAGCCATGTTGCAGTGGTCTCTCCTAGCAATCTCTGAGGATTTTTCCGCGTGGTGCCGAATGGATCGGAGATCCAATATCTTTAAATATACGCTCTTCCTCGCGTGGCCGGGGTGTTATGTGCAAAAATACCATGACCTCTCACATTCGCTTGACACGTGGAAGCTGAAGTTGTTGAAACACAGAAGCTCAGGGGTACAACATTAAATGGAAGGCCGGACACATCACTTTGAAGTCATCGGAGGAGGAACCCGCCTTGCAATGCCGAAGACAATCTGCGCGCTGGACACCTCGTCATTGAAGTCTGGTTCAGGGGCTACTGAGGGAGTCCTGGACTAAGGGGTCCTCGGGTGTCCGGCCTGTTAGCCATGGGCCGGACTGATGGGCTATGAAGATACAAAGACTGAAGACTCTACCCGTGTCCAGATGGGACTCTCCTTGGCGTGGAAGGCAAGCTTGGCGATCGAATATGAAGATTCCTTTCTCTGTAACCGACCTTATGTAACCCTAGATCCCTTCGGTGTCTATATAAACCGAAGGGATAGGTCCATAGAGAATAATCATCATAATCATAGTCATACCGGCTAGACTTCTAGGGTTTTAGTTATTACGATCATGTGGTAGATCAACTCTTGTAATACTCATATTCATCAAGATCAATCAAGCAGGAAGTAGGGTATTACCTCCCTAGAGAGGGCCCGAACCTGGGTAAACATTGTGTCCCCCGTCTCCAGTTACCATTGACCATAGACGCACAGTTCGGGACCCCCTACCCGAGATCCGCCGGTTTTGACACCGTCAGGGGGCACCGGTAGTGTTGGGGAACGTAGCATGCAATTTCAAAAAAAAAATCCTATGATCATGCAAGATCTATCTAGTAGATGCATAGCAACGAGAGGGGGAGAGTGTGTCCACGTACCCTTGTAGACCGAAAGTTGAAGCGTTATGTTAACGCGGTTGATGTAGTCGAACGTCTTAGCGATCCAACCGACCTAGTACCGAACGTACGGCACCTCCGAGTCCAGCACATGTTCAGCTCGATGATGTCCCTCGAACTCTTGATCCAACAGAGGGTCAAGGGAGAGTTCCGTCAGCATGACAGTGTGGTGACGGTGATGGTGATGTGATCCACGCAGGGCTTCGCCTAAGCACTATGATGCTATGACCAGAGGAGTAAACTGTGGAGGGGGCACCGCACACGGCTAAGAGAACAACTGTTGTGCTTTGGGGTGCCCCCCGCCCCCGTATATAAAGGAGGGGAGGAGGAGGCGGCCGGCCAAGAGGGCGCGCCATGGGAGGGAGTCCTACTAGGACTCCACTCCTAGTAGGACTCGCCCCCCCTTTCCTTTCTCATCGGAGGGGGGAAAGGAACGAGAGGGAGAGGGAGAGGGAAAGGGGGCCGCACCCCTCCTCCTTGTCCTATTCAGACTCCCTTGGAGGGGGGCGCGCGCCACCCCTTGCGGGCTCCCCTCTCTCTCCACCAAGGCCCATGTAGGCCCAATACTTCCCCGCGGGCTTCCGGTAACCCCTCGGTACTCCGAAATATACCCGAACCATTCCGGTGTCCGAATATCATCGTCCAATATATCAATCTTTACCTCTCGACCATTTTGAGACTCCTCGTCATGTACGTGATCTCATCCAGGACTCCGAACAATCTTCGGTCACCAAAACACATAACTCATAATACAAATCGTCATCAAACATTAAGCGTGCGGACCCTACGGGTTCGAGAACTATGTAGACATGACCGAGACATATCTCCGATCAATAACCAACAGCGCAACCAGGATGCTCATATTGGTTCCTACATATTCTATGAAGATCTTTATCGGTCAAACCGCAATAACAACATACGTTATTCCCTTTGTCATCGGTATGTTTCTTGCCCGAGATTCGATCGGCGTTATCATCATACCTAGTTCAATCTCGTTAACGGCAAGTCTCTTTACTCGTTTAGTAATGCATCATCCCGTAACTAACTCATTAGTCACATTGCTTGCAAGGCTTATAGTGATGTGCATTACCGAGAGGGCCCAAAGATACCTCTCCGATACTCAGAGTGACAAATCCTAATCTCGATCTGTGCCAACCCAACAAACACCATCGGAGACACCTGTAGAGCATCTTTATAATCCACCAGTTATGTTGTGATGTTTGATAGCACATATGGTGTTCCTCCGGTATTCGGGAGTTGCATAATCTCATAGTCGGAGGAATATGTATAAGTCATGAAGAAAGCAATAGCAATAAAACTAAATGATCATTACGCCAAGCTAACGGGTGGGTCTTGTCCATTACATCATTCTCTAACGATGTGATCTCGTTCATCAAATGTCAACACATGTCCATGGTTAGGAAACTTAACCATCTTTGATTAACGAGCTAGTCAAGTAGAGGCATACGAGGGACACTCTATTTTGTATCTGTATTCACACATGTACTAAGTTTCTGGTTAATACAATTCTAGCATGAATAATAAACATTTATCATGATATAAGGAAATATAAATAGCAACTTTATTATTGCCTCTAGGGCATATTTCCTTCCGTCTCCCACTTGCACTAGAGTCAATAATCTAGATTACATTGTAATGATTCTAACACACATGGAGTCTTGGTTCTAATCATGTTTTGCTCGCGGAAGAGGCTTAGTCAACGATTCTGCAACATTCAGATCCGTATGTATTTTGCAAATCTCTATGTCTCCCTCCTTGACTTGATCGCGGATGGAGTTGAAGCGTCTCTTGATGTGTTTGGTTCTCTTGTGAAATCTGGATTCCTTCGCCAAGGCAATTGCTCCAGTATTGTCACAAAAGATTTTCATTGGAACCGATGCACTAGGTATTACACCTAATGGGATATGAACTCCTTCATCCAGACTCCTTCATTTGCTGCTTCCGAAGCAGCTATGTACTCCGCTTCACACGTAGATCCCGCCACGACGCTCTACTTGGAACTGCACCAACTTACAGCTCCACCATTCAATATAAATATGTATCCGGTTTGCGACTTAGAGTCATTCGGATCAGTGTCAAAGCTAGCATCGACGTAACCATTTACGACGAGCTCTTTGTCACCTCCATAAACGAGAAACATATCCTTAGTCCTTTTTAGGTATTTTAGGATGTTCATGACCACTGTCCAGTGATCCACTCCTGGATTACTTTGGTACCTCCCTGCTAAACTTATAGCAAGGCACACATCAGGTCTGGTACACAGCATTGCATACATGATAGAACCTATGGCTGAAGCATAGGGAATGACTTTCATTTTCTCTCTATATTCTGCAGTGGTCGGGCATTGAGTCTGACTCAACTTCACACCTTGTAATACAGGCAAGAACCCTTTCTTTGACTGATCCATTGTGAACTTCTTCAAAACTTTATCAAGGTATGTGCTTTGTGAAAGTCCAATTAAGCGTCTTGATCTATCTCTATAGATCTTGACGCCCAATATATAAGCAGCTTCACCGAGGTCTTTCATTGAAAAATTGTTATTCAAGTATCCTTTTATGCTATCCAGAAACTCTGTATTATTTCCAATCAACAATATGTCATCCACATATAATATTAGAAATGCTACAGAGCTGCCACTCACTTTCTTGTAAATACAGGCTTCTCCAAAAGTCTGTATAAAACCATATGCTTTGACCACACTATCAAAGCGTATATTCCAACTCCGAGGGGCTTGCACCAGTCCATAAATGGATCGCCGGAGCTTGCACACTTTGTTAGCACCTTTAGGATCGACAAAACCTTCTAGTTGCATCATATACAACTCTTCTTTAAGAAATCCATTAAGGAGTGCAGTTTTGACATCCATTTTCCAAATTTCATAATCATAAAATGCGGCAATTGCTAACATAATTTGGATGGACTTAAGCATCGCTACGGGTGAGAAAGTCTCATCGTAGTCAACTCCTTGAACTTGTCGAAAACCTTTCACAACAAGTCGAGCTTTGTAGACAGTAACATTACAGTCAGCGTCAGTCTTCTTCTTGAAGATCCATTTATTCTCTATGGATTGCCGATCATCGGGCAAGTCAACTAAAGTCCACACTTTGTTCTCATACATGGATCCCATCTCAGATTTCATGGCCTCAAGCCATTTCGCGGAATCTAGGCTCATCATCGCTTCCTCATAGTTCGTAGGTTCGTCATGGTCTAGTAACATGACTTCCAAAACAGGATTACCGTACCACTCTGGTGCGGACCGTACTCTGGTTGACCTACGAGGTTCGGTAGTAACTTGATCTGAAGTTTCATGATCATCATCTTGAACTTCCTCACTAATTGGTGTAGGCATCACTGGAACTGATTTCTATGATGAACCATTTTCCAATTCGAGAGAAGGTACACCTACCTTATCAAGTTCTACTTTCCTCCCACTCACTTCTTTCGAGAGAAACTCCTTCTCGAGAAAGGATCCATTCTTAGCAACGAATATCTTGCCTTAGGATTTGTGATAGAAGGTGTACCCAACAGTTTCTTTTGGGTATCCTATGAAGACACATTTCTCTGATTTGGGTTCGAGCTTATCAGGTTGAAGCTTTTTCACATAAGCATCACAGCCCCAAACTTTAAGAAACGACAGCTTAGGTTTCTTGCCAAACCATAGTTCATATGGTGTCGTCCCAACGGATTTAGATGGTGCCCTATTTAACCTGAATGCAGCCATCTCTAAAGCATATCCCCAAAACGATAGTAGTAAATCGATAAGAGACATCATAGATCGCACCATATCTAATAAAGTACGATTACGATGTTCGGACACACCATTATGCTCTGGTGTTCCAGGTGGCGTGAGTTGAGAAACTATTCCACATTGTTTCAAATGAATACCAAACTCGTAACTCAAATATTCGCCTCCATGATCAGATCGTAGAAACTTTATTTTCTTGTTACGATGATTTTCCGCTTCACTATGAAATTCTTTGAACTTTTCAAATGTTTCAGACTTATGTTTCAATAAGTAGATATACCCATATCTGCTCAAATCATCTGTGAAGGTCAGAAAATAACGATACCCGCCGTGAGCCTCAATACTCATCGGACCGCATATATCAGTATGTATTATTTCCAATAAGTCAGTTGCTCGCTCCATTGTTCCGGAGAATGGAGTTTTAGTCATCTTGCCCATAAGGCATGGTTCGCAAGTATCAAGTGATTCATAATCAAATGATTCCAAAAGCCCATCAACATGGAGTTTCTTCATGCGCTTTACACCAATATGACCTAAACGGCAGTGCCACAAATAAGTTGCACTATCATTATTAACTTTGCATCTTTTGGCTTCAATATTATGAATATGTGTGTCACTACTATCGAGATTCAACAAAAATAGACCACTCATCAAGGGTGCATGAACGTAAAAGATATTACTCATATAAATAGAACAACCATTATTCTCTGATTTAAATGAATAACCGTCTCGCATCAAACAAGATCCAATTATAATGTGCATGCTCAACACTGGCACCAAATAACAATTATTTAGGTCTAAAACTAATCCCGAAGGTAGATGTAGAGGTAGTGTGCCGACAGCGATCACATCGACCTTGGAACCATTTTCGACGCGCATCGTCACCTCGTCCTTAGCCCATCTTTGTTTAATCCGTAGCCCCTGTTTCGAGTTGCAAATATGAGCAACAGAACCAGTATCAAATACCCAGGCACTACTACGAGCATTAGTAAGGTACACATCAATAACATGTATATCAAATATACCTTTCACTTTGCCATCCTTCTTATCTGCCAAATACTTGGGGCAGTTCTGCTTCCAGTGACCAGTCCCTTTCTAGTAGAAGCACTCAGTTTCAGGCTTGCCATTCTTCTTGAAGTTCCCCTTCTTCCCTTTGCCCATTTTCTAGAAACTAGTGGTCTTGTTAACCATCAAGATGCTCCTTTTTGATTTCTACCTTCGCAGCCTTAAGCATCGCGAGGAGCTCGGGACTTGTCTTTTCCATCTGTTGCATGTTATAGTTCATCACGAAGCCTTTATAGCTTGGTGGCAGTGATTGAAGAACTCTGTCAATGACACTATCATCAGGAAGATTAACTCCCAGCTGAGTCAAGTGGTTATGGTACCCACACATTCTGAGTATGTGTTCATTGACAGAACTATTCTCCTCCATCTTGTAGCTATAGAACTTGTTGGAGACTTCATATCTCTCAACTCGGGCATTTGCCTGAAATATTAACTTCAACTCCTGGAACATCTCATATGCTCCATGATGTTCAAAACGTCTTTGAAGTCCCGATTCTAAGCCGTAAAGCATGGCACAGTGAACTATCGAGTAGTCATCAGCTTTAGTTTGCCAGATGTTCATAACGTCCAGGGTTGCTCCTGTAGCGGGCCTTGCAAAAACTATGAGGACTAAGTTCATGATAAATTTAATTTCAATTAATCATATTACTTAAGAACTCCCACTTAGATAGACATCCCTATAGTCATCTAAATGATCACGTGATCCATATCAACTAAACCATGTCCGATCATCATGTGAGATGGAGTAGTTTTCAATGGTGAACATCTCTATGTTGATCATATCGACTATATGATTCACGTTCGACCTTTCGGTCTCAGAATTCCGTGGCCATATCTGCATATGCTAGGCTCGTCAAGTTTAACCCAAGTATTCTGCACGTGCAAAACTGTCTTGCACCCATTGTATGTGAACGTACAGCTTATCACACCCGATCATCACGTGGTGTCTCAGCACGACGAACTATAGCAATAGTGCATACTCAGGGAGAACACATACCTTGAAATTAAGTGAGGGATCATCTTATAATCCTACCATCGTACTAAGCAAAATAAGATGCATAAAAGATAAACATCACGTGCAATCAAAATATGTGACATGATATGGCCATCATCATCTTGTGCCTTTGATCTCCATCTTCAAAGCACCGTCGTGATCTCCATCGTCACCGGCTTGACACCTTGATCTCCATCGTAGCGTCGTTGTCATCTCGCCAACTATTGCTTCTACAACTATCGCTACCGCATAGTGATAAAGTAAAGCAATTACATGGCGATTGCATCATACAGTAAAGCGACAACCATAAGGCTCCTGCCAATTGCCGATAACTTTTACAAAACATGATCATCTCATACAATAACTTATATCACATCATGTCTTGACCATATCACATCACAACATGCCCTGCAAAAACAAGTTAGACGTCCTCTACTTTGTTGTTGCAAGTTTTACGTGGCTGCTATGGGATTCTAGCAAGAACCGTTCTTACATACGCATCAAAACCACAACGATTTTTCGTCAAGTGTGTTGTTTTAACCTTCAACAAGGACTGGCTGTAGTCAAATTCGATTCAACTAAAGTTGGAGAAACAAACACCCGCCAGCCACCTGTGTGCAAAAGTACGTTGGTAGAACCGGTCTCATGAACGTGGTCATGTAATGTTTGTCCGGGCCGCTTCATCCAACAATACCACCGAATCAAAATAAGACGTTGGTGGTAAGCAGTATGACTATTATCGCCCACAACTCTTTGTGTTCTACTCGTGCATATCATCTACGCATAGACCTGGCTCTGCTACCACTGTCAGGGAATGTAGCATGCAATTTCAAATAAAAATCCTATGATCACGCAACATCTATCTAGGAGATGCATAGCAATGAGAGGGGGAGAGTGTGTCCACGTACCCTCATAGACCGAAAGCGGAAGCGTTATGTTAACGCGGTTGATGTAGTCGAATGTCTTCGCAATCCAACCGACCTAGCACCGAACGTACGGCACCTCCGAGTTCAGCACACGTTCAGCTCGATGACGTCCCTCGAACTCTTGATCCAACAGAGGGTCGAGGGAGAGTTCCGTCAGCACAACGGCGTGGTGACGGTGATGGTGATGTGATCCGCGCAGGGCTTCGCCTAAGCACTACGACACTATGACCGGAGGTGTAAACTATGGAGGGAGCACCGCACACGGCTAAGAGAACAACTTTTGTGCTTTGGGGTGGCCCCCTGCCCCCGTATATAAACGAGGGAGGAGGAGGCGGCCGGCCAAGAGGGGCGCGCCATCGGGGGGAGTCCTACTAGGACTCCACTTCTAGTAGGATTCGCCCCCCCTTTTCCTTTCTCATCGGAGGGGGAAAAGGAACGAGAGGGGGAGGAAAAGGGAAAGGGGGCCGCGCCCCCTCCTCCTTGTCTTATTCGGACTCCCTTGGACACTACAAAAAAAGACACATCC
This sequence comes from Triticum aestivum, assembly GCF_018294505.1. Lineage (NCBI taxonomy): Eukaryota > Viridiplantae > Streptophyta > Magnoliopsida > Poales > Poaceae > Triticum > Triticum aestivum. Next base: position 127,307,743 of record NC_057802.1, read on the forward strand.
CTAACATTTTGGGCCGAACAAAGTTTTTTTCTGTCATGCTTATGACACTTCTATGACGATAATTGTGAAAAACCCGGTATCATCATAGATGTGGTGGGCTCCTACTTCTATGACAAAAAATCATGACAGAAAATGGGCTTTTTGTCCTGGGCGGGCAGGAGACGCAGCTGCATGACATTCTTTGGGCCGTCCATGATGGAAAAAACCATGGTAGAAGCGAGGGCGAGGAAAATATCACGTAGTTCCCGGTTACGGTGGGTGGTCGGGGGCCAAGCGATGCGCGTTTCTCTCGTACGTACGCGCGTGTGTGTGAGGCGTTGCGCTCTAACTGAACCCGAGTGAGGCGTTGGGCTCTAACTGAACCCGAGCGATTGCACTGCAGGCTACACGTTACTGAACCCGAGCGATCAATCGATCCCTTGCCGTTAACTGAACCCGAGTGATTCCTTCGCTACTGCTGCTAAGTGAAGCCGATCGATGCTGCTTCTGGATGAACAGTGAGCATTGTTGGGGGGGTTGGATGAACAGTTCCCGGTGGGGGTGGATGAACAGGACCCCGTGGTAGTAGAGGCCGTTGCCGTTGGATGAACAGGACGCCGATCGATCGAGCCGGTGGATGAACATGACCCCGTGGAGGGCTGGATGAACAGGACCCCGTGGAGGGCTGGTTGAACAGTAACCGATGGAGGGCTGGTTGAACAGTAGCCGGTGGAGGGCTGGATGAACTGTAGCCCATGGAGGGGTGGTTGAACAGGACCCCGTGGAGAGGGCTGGTTGAACAATAGCCGGTGGAGGAGCGCGCGGTGGAGGCTGGATGAATAGGAGCCCATGGATGAACAGTCACACGTGCAGGCTGGAGGAGGTCGACGGTGGATGAACAATAGCCCGTGGAGGCAGTCGACGGTGGAGATGAACAGTATCCCGTGGAGTCCCGTTTTGCGGTACGCCACACCCCTCCCGATCAACACGACCCCGTTTCGACTGTAGGAGGTCCATTTCCTCCGTTTTGCGGTACGCCAGACCCCTCCCGATGAACAGGATCCCGTTTCGACCATGGCCGGTCGAACACAAGGCCGTTTCCTCCGTTCTGCGGTACGCTAGGCCTCGTTTCCATCGGCTGTTCCGTCCAAGCCGGTTGCCTCCCGATGAACATGACGCATTCCGTTGCCTCCCCATGAACACGACGACAACACAGTTTCTCCGTTCCGACCCAGCCATGTACACGAGCCCTGGCCGTACGTATGCGCGAGTAGGCGTTCGAGACCACGCCCGTATGTACGTACGTGGCCGTATTTACTTTCTTGCACCCTGGACGCTGTACGTACGTGTACATACTACGTGCGCGTCTCTACTACGACACGTGCGCGCCTCTACTATGAAACGTGCCCTTCCTTACACGGCCACGGTTCATCGCTGCAGCCTGCAGACAGACCGATCGTATGTACGTACACGTTCGCGACCAGAATGACAATGCTATGTACGCTTCGACCGGGTGGGTCCCAACTGTCAGGCACTTCCTTGCGTGCGAAGATGTAGCTGGTGGGTCCCAGCAGTCAGGGGGCGAATCTTTTTTTTGCCCGTAATATGGACGCACTTCCTTGCGTGTGAAGATGTAGCTGGTGGGTCCCAACAGTCAGGGGGAAACATTTTTTGGTGAAATACGGTGGCGCGTCCGGTGGGTCCCTGCTGTCAGGTGGAGGAATCATTATTTTCCGCGTAATAAGGAGGAACTTCCTTGCTGCGGCCGTGGACCTAGCTGTCAGCCTCTCAACATAAAGTACTCTTCTGAGGGAAGTCGCTCGTTGACCACATTGACCACGCCGCGCCGAGAGCACCAAGGCAGCGGACGACGGCAAGGCCTAGGAAGGGAACGACACAGAGCCGGGGAAGATGCGGCAGTGGATGCCCACGCAGAGAGGAGTATGAGGGTTCACTGGTTCGGCTGCGGTGTGAGGCTGCCGTCGCCGCAGGGCTTGGCCAGCGGTGGGAGTAGTATGGGGCGGTGAGGCCTCCGCGGTAGCACAGCCAGCCATGCGAGGCAGGAGCAGGCGGCACGACCGGCGCTGCTTTGGGCGGCTGGAGCAAGAAGACCAGAGGTTGAAGAAGCACGACGGCCGTTGGATGGACATCGTACGGTCACTGGAGCTAGAATCGTTCATATTGACTAAGTTGACAAAGCCCTCCGTCCTCGTCAACTTAGTAGGCCCACTATGTCAGATATTGAAGAAGTATCACGGCTGTGGATGGACATCCAATGGTCACTGCTGCTAGAATCGTTTGTGGACTAAGTTGACAAAGCCTTTCGTACACGTCAACCTAGTAGACCCATAAGTCAGCCTCCAAATCTGTCCCAAACAGCATACAGCCCGAAATTTCTAGCCAGATTCAAATTAATTTAGAAACTAAACATACCTTAATTTAAATCCAATGAAATTTTACCCGCACAAAAACAATGAAATTTAAAATATCAAAATCCGAAAGAAAAAAGTATTTTGGAACTAACTGCCTGTTTGCTGTATTTTTTCATTTTACAGCCCATTTAATATTACTTATAGCCCATTTCTTATTACTTATAGCCCATTTTCTGGGCAAAATGCATCCCTCCTCGTCTCGACAGATTTCCGGCCCTGCAAGGCGTAGAAAAGCAAGTAGGCCTACGTTGGTTATTCTGCAAAAAAATAAAATAGTTGGGCTAGCCATATTCAGAAAGGAAAAAAACAAACTGGGCTGGTCTTGTGCTAGACGGGCCACAGCTCCCGAACAACCCAATTGATACCCTTCTCCGTCCCGAAAAAACAAAATTACTGCACAAACTGTCGGGTCCCTACTGTCATCCTCACCATGTACAATCATCTCCTTATTCCTCTCGGTTGTTGACCATGTTGACAACACCGGAGGGCGGTGCCGTGGTGAGCGAACCAAGGCGGAGGGCGATGGTGAGGCCTCGGACGGGAACGAACAGGAGCTGGGGAACATGCGCAGAGTTTTAGGGTGCAATTCGGCCACGATGCATGCGCGGCAGCACAGCCAGCCGTGGGAGGCGGGAGCAGGTGGTCCCGCAGACACTGGTTTGGCTTTGGCGGCTGGAGGAAGAAGAGACTGAAGAAACATGACAGACATTGAATTCAATCCAATGGTCAAGGTTGGCATAATCGTTTGTTGACTAAGGTGACACCAAGTAGCATACTTTTTTATATATAGGAAGAAAAGAAAACTAGGCTCGTTCGCCTGATAACATTCCTGAAACTGCGACTATTCGATCTTGCGTCGCAACTAAAACTGCGAGGAAAATGCGTTCATCTGCCGCCCTCCTCCCAGGGAACGTTCGCCACATAAGTGACTAGCACCCTTGATTTTCAACCGAGAGGTCTTGGGTTCGAGTCCCAGGAACTCTCAATTTTGTCCTCCTTCCTTCCTCGCAAAAAAGAAAGAAAATCAAAGACTTGAGAAGGCGTACAGAACAAGCTAGTGTACCAGTAAAGAGACGTTGCTGAGTTTTAGAAAAAAAGAGAGACGTGCTCCTGTAGCTGGTTCAAATCCAAACCTAGACTATGACTATATATGGTGCTATGCTACTCTGCAAGTAATGAAATTGACATATCCAATGTTCGCTTCTCCTCTTCTCTACTTACTCTGCCTAACATCAGAAGCTCTGGCCGCAGCAACCATGTTCGCTGGCTGCTCGTCCACCTGCTCTTCAGCAGTCAACAACCAGATATGCGCCAAAGTCGCCACCCGTACCATCGCCTGTGGGTCTCATCACACCCCCGCCGACACACGCACCGCAGCCGGTTGCTCATCGCAACCCGCTGTCGTTGGTGTGGTGCCACTGCTGCAAATCACGCAGATTCATCCGTCGCGTCTCAACCACAATCCTCAACCCTGGCCAAGTCTTCTACAAATGCCTGAATCATGGGGTAATAATATGTTTAAGTGTTGTTCTGCTGCTTTCAGTTGCTGATTTTTTTAATAGTTTAGTTGATGGTCTTCCAATTTGATTCGTGCAGAAAAGGGAAGATTCGTGTGATTTGTATTTCTAGGAAGTTGCTGATGTGGGGGAATGCAACTACGCTGATTATTTGGTTAGCCGAGGAATCCCAATACCAGCAGGTTGGGGTGTTGGACAAGTAACTGAAGGAACGACAGAAGAGGAAGATGCAGAGCAGAAGGTTAAAGATGTAGTTCCTCTGATCATGGCCAAGCAACAACTGCTAAATGGCCTTGACAGCAATGAGGAGATGAAAGAGCTTGTGAACATAATGGGCAAAATCGATGTGCTCTGTAGGATGATTGTCTCTTTATTTGAAGTGTATGTAGCACTCATGATGTATTCGGTGGCTATGACATGAGCACTTTGCTGAAACTAGTAATGAATGAAACCTGTGTAGCAGGCTGGGTGTAGTGTTGTGAACACCTAATGATTTTGATTAACAGAATTTGGGGGGTATCCCCTTTTGCTCATAAATAAATAAATAGCATAGGCCCTTTTGGTAATAAATAAATAAATTAGCAGAGGCCCTGTCGGGTCAGCTTTGTTCCCATTCGAAGACGTCGAGCAAATTGCAGTCCAACAGCAAACTATGTCATCAAATTCAAGTTTTATAGCCAAATATGAGTACAACTAAACAACAATGTCATCATGTTTTAGTCGTCATATAATCACCAAACACAAATGAACATACATAACAAGTGATGTTCTCACAGCAAAATACTAAACAACACGTTCATCAGGTTTCAGTAGTCATAGCAAACACGATTTCACATTGTAGATAAAAACGTCTTCTGACAGGCAAATACGACAAAAGCAATCTAATCATCATCCACAGCAGCAGCATCAACATCTTCGCCATGTGTAGTAGTCTGAATCGTAATTCCCCAGAGTGTCATCTTCTTCTTTGTCCTCAATGTCGTCGAACGTTGGCTTCTTCTTGATCAACTCTTGTATGTCCACAGTACGACAGGCAATCTTTTCGCAAGCGTCATTGATGTGATGGTTCTCAAAGATATTAGGAACATTTGTGGAATCTTGTACATCAGGAACAATGTAAGCATCATCTTGTTGTGCAACTTCATTAAACGAATTCCTCTGCTCAAACCTTCGCAATACTCTCCAGTCATCGCTACGTGCAAATGTGTCTTCCAAGAAAAATATCTGTGTTGCTTCATTTGCCAAAATAAAAGGCTCGTTGGTCTGGTACGCCGCCTTGACATTGATGGATTTGAAATAATCATCAGCTCTCGGTTTTGCGATCCTGGAAAACAGGTTATACCAACGACAGCACAAGAGAACCACACACCGATGATCCTCGAAACTAGAGATATACTGCAACTGAACAATGTCTGTTATGTTAGCATACATTTCAGTTGTCTCTCTGTCGTACATATCCGTGCTCATGATGGCACTGTTTTGTGTCTTCCTGCCTTCGTCGCGTGCAAGGGTGTTGTAGCGCACATCTCCAACAACGCAAGATTCATAATGTCTTACCCGACTATCAGGACCCACTGCTAGTGCGTAAAGGGCATCATCAACTGCCTGCCCATCCTCCCACATCTTCTTAACCTATGGTTAGAAAATAGACAAGTTGATCATCTTATGTACTCAATATATTAAAAAACTGACAGTGCAATTCAAAAGCTTACATGGCTCTTAAACCATTTCGCAAATCCTGCCATAACCAGTTTGTCAATGTTTCTTGGATTTTGCGGTAGTAACTCCTTTTTGTAGATTCCGCACAACATAGTGATCGTGTCAAACATCTAAATATATAAGAATGTGCTGCAAGTTTAGTAGATTACGATGTATAAGCTGTAGTACTTAGCACTTACTTGATATAAGGTAGTATCTCAGGACAGTTATTCAACACATACCAAACCATTTTGTCCAAATATTTAGGTTTGTCCTCTTGTCGACTCTTCCCTGTAACTCGAACAGAATAATCGAAAACATTCAGCCCGGGATTGTCTTCACCCACCTCTTTGCCAAGCTGATCAGCTGTTTCAATGTATTTTGAGCAGAATGTCAACGCTTCTGTAGCAATGTAGGCCTCTGCAATGGAACCCTCGAGTCTAGCTCTATTCCTAACATAGCCCTTGAAAGTGCCAAGCCGCCTTTCAATAGGGTACATCCAGCCATACTGGACTGGACCTCTAAGTAGTGCCTCATCAGGTAGACGAACAGCCAAATGCACCATCACATCAAAGATGGCTGGAGGATATATCTTCTCAAGGTCGCATAGGATAGTTGGTATCTTGTCTCTAAGACGCTTCAAAGCATCTACCCTGATATTTCTACTGCAGAGTTCCCTGAAGAATTGTCCCAACTCTGCAACTGCTCTGTATAAGTCAGGGCGGCCCAATCCTCTAAGATAACAGGTAAAACCCTTTGAAGTAGGACATGGCAGTCATGAGTTTTCAACCCTTGTACCTTGTTTCCATCTGCACTGACTCTCCTTTCAGGGTTGGAAGCAAATCCATGTGGGAATCTCACACGTGACAGGACCTCGCAGAATTCTTTTCTTTTTACCTTGTCCAAGACGTACACAGCTGGTGCCATCTCCCGTGGTTTACCTTCATCTTCCACCTGCAAATCCTTTCTGATACCCAGGTGTGTCAAATCAATCCTAGATTTTAAGGTATCTTTCGTCTTGCCTTCAATATTAAGAAGTGTGCCGATAATGCTGTCACATATATTTTTCTCGATGTGCATCACATCAAGATTATGCCGCAGATCCAAATCTTTCCAATACTCCAAGTCCCACAAAGTGGACCTGTGGGTAAACAATAATCTCTCTTCTACCCTGCCACGCTTCCTTTTCCTGCTACCATTACCAGGATGGTTTCCTGGTGTAATATGCCTGACCTTCTCTAATTCCACTTGCAACTCATCGGCGGTGAGCCTCTTTGGCACATCACGGTTTTCGTGTTTTGCATTGAACACATGTCTTCGGTATTTTGTAGGACGCGACTTATCCTTGGCAAGGAAACGGCAGTGTCCAATGTAACAGATAAGTATTGTGTATGACAACGGATTCCTGTCACAGCGAACACATGCATTGTAACCATGTGTCGTTCGCCCTGGCATAGTGCCCAAAGCCGGATAATCATGGATGCACCAAATTATAATAGCATGCAGAAAGAAATCAGCTGGTGGGCTGCTATATAGGTCTCGAGTGAGAACACCCCTCCATAGTGATACGCCTTCATCGTATCTATAATTTTTGATTGTTCCATGCCAATATTCTACAACTTTCATATACTTTTTGGCAACTTTTTAAACTATTTTTGGGACTAACATATTGATCCAGTGCCCAATGCCAGTTCCTGTTTGTTGCATGTTTTATGTTTCGCAGAAACCCCATATCAAACGGAATCCAAATGGGATAAAAGCGGATGGAGAATATTTTTGGAATATTTGGAAAATATGGGAAGAAGAATCAACGCGAGACGGTGCCCGAGGGGGGCACGAGGCAGGGGGCGCGCCCCACCTCCCTGGGCGCGCCTCTGACCCTCATGGGCCCCCCGTAAGGCGGTTGCTGCTCTTCTTTGGCCGCAAGAAAGCTAATTTTCGGAGAAAAATCTGGGCGAAGGTTTCAATCCAATCGGAGTTACGGATCTCCATATATATACGAAATGGTGAAAGGGCAGAAGACGAGAACGCAGAAACAGAGAGAGATAGATCCAATCTCGGAGGGGCTCTCGCCCCTCCCATGCCATGGAGGCCAAGGACCAGAGGGGAAACCCTTCTCCCATCTAGGGAGGAGGTCAAGGAAGAAGAAGAAGAAGGGGGCCCCCTCCCCCTCTCTTCCGGTGGCGCCGGAACGCTGCCGTGGCCACCATCATCATCACCGCGATCTTCACCAACACCTCCGCCATCTTCACCAACATCTCCATAACCTTCCCCCCTCTATCTACAGCGGTCCACTCTCCCGCAACCCGCTGTACCCTCTACTTGAACATGGTGCTTTATGCTTCATATTATTATTCAATGATGTGTTTCCATCCTATGATGTCTGAGTAGATTTTCGTTGTCCTATCGGTGGTTGATGAATTGCTATGATTGATTTAATTTGCTTGTGGTTATGTTGCTGTCCTTTGGTGCCCATCATATGAGCGCGCGCTTGGATCACACCATAGGGTTAGTTGTATGTTGATAAGACTATGTATTGGAGGGCAAGAGTGACAGAAGCTTCAACCTAGCATAGAAATTGATGCATACGGGATTGAAGGGGGACCAATATACCTTAATGCTATGGTTGGGTTTTACCTTAATGAACGTTAGTAGTTGCGGACGCTTGCTAATAGTTCCAATCATAAGTGCATAGAATTCCAAGTCAGGGATGACATGCTAGCAGTGGCCTCTCCCACATAAAACTTGCTATCGGTCTAGTAAAGTAGTCAATTGCTTAAGGGACAATTTTGCAACTCCTACCACCACTTTTCCACACTCGCTATATTTACTTTATTGTGTCTTTATCTAAACAGCCCCTACTTTTTATTTACGCACTCTTTCTATTCTTGCAGACCTATCCAAAAACACCTACAAAGTACTTCTAGTTTCATACTTGTTTTAGGTAAAGCGAACGTCAAGCGTGCGTAGACACTACAAAAAAAATACACTTCCGTGATGATACGTGTTTGTCACAGTAGGTCACGTTTTCTGTCATGCATGTACATCCATGAAAAATTTATGACAGAATCAAGATAGTCATACCTGTGCTGTCGGAGAAGTGTTCCATGACATTACCAAAATTATCATCATGGAAGTGTCCACTTCCATGACGATAAATCGCGCCTCACAGAAGTGCTTTCGTCAAGGGTGACCGACACGTGGCATCCACCGTAACGGAACGCCATTAAGCTATCGGGTCCGGTTTTGGATCCGATAAGCCGTTAACAGCCCCGACCAATGGGGATTTTCCATGTGTAAAATCATCATTGGCTGGAGGAAACACGTGTCAGCTCCGTGTTGGCACATGTGTCACTCATCCAATGGGCGAGATGCGCCTATGATATGTTAACACATGGACCGGCCCAAAAGTGGCCCATAAAGTTTAAATGGGCCGGCCCAACTAAAGGCCCACAAGATTTTGCGGACCATAATGGGACGGCCCAGCTAAAGGCCCACAAGATTTTGCGGGCCATAATGGGCCGGCCCAGGTAAAGGCCCACAAGATTTTTGCGGGCCATAATGGGCCGACCCAGGTGAAGGCCCACAAGATTTTTGAGGACCATAATGGGCCGGCCCAGCTAAAGGCCCATGAGATTTCACCGACATTAATGGGCCGGCCCAGCTGTAGGCCCACAAGATTTTGAGGACCCTAGTAGGTCGGCCCATTAACTGGCTGCCATGTTTTGGGCCAAATGCCGGCCCATATTTGTTCCGGTCCATTAATGGCCTGCCAATGTCCGGGCCTAATAATGTCCCATATGAGATCCGGCCCATTAAAATCCTACCACGTTCTGGGCCAAATTACGGCCCAGATCAGGTCCGACTCTTTAAGAGGCTTTGGGCTAAATTATGGCCCATATCAGATTCGGCCCGTCAACTGGACGCTACGCTTTTGGGCCCATTTGCTAAAGGCCCATTTAGTAATTTGGCCTGATATTAGTTTTGGCCTGTTAAGGGCCCATTTAACATTTTGGCCCTATATTAATTTCGGCCTATTAAAAGCCCGTCATATAGTTGGGCCTAACTACGGCCCAGTTTGCATCCGGCCTGCTCGCAGCTGATAATCTGATTGGGCCAAACAAGGACCGAGACAATTTTGGCCTGTTATAAGCCCATGATTTGATTGGCACATTCATGGGCCGGGGTCTATTTCGGCCTGCTGCCGGCCCATGAGCTGTTCGGCACGTTTCAGGCCCAACCTACTTTTCAGCCTCCTAAAGGCCCATTGAGTTTTCTTGGGAAAATAGGGACGGCGGTTTACTCGGCTTATTAAAGGCCCGAATCTACTAGTGGGTCAGTTTACATTTAGGCTTGTTAACGGACCAAGATGACGGGGCCCATGATGCAGATCATACATGGTGATTTGCATGACGGCCCGATTATGTACCGTAATTTTACGGTTTGGCCGGTTTACTGCGAAGACAGGATATATATATACAGTAAAATAACTACAGTATCGTGAATAAGAAAAAAAACCTAGACTATACAATAAAGAAATTACGGCATATTACATCCACTGGGCATCAAAGTTTGCCACTATGATAATAAAGCAAAAGCAAACGACAGATTACATACACTGGGCATCAAAGATCGCCACTAGTGCAACTAAACACGCCGACAAAATAATATACAAAACCGATAGCACTTCAATAGAGTTCAAGAAAGGTTAGCCCTGCTCGGGAGCTGCAGCGCAAGCAGCTGAGCAAGCTGGTGAGACTGCACTTGTTTGACACCTATATCCTCCTCACTCTGAAAGATAAACAAGCAGACAGATGACATGTTTTGCACATACAAGTATTAGTGCTGACAATTCATCACATTTCTTACTGACGAATAAAGTGACACAGTTTAAAATAGCATTAACACAATATGGTATTGTTCAGGTCAAGACATGGCAGGAAATGACATTGTGAAGGAGTTGGCAGCTTCACGACACCACTGGATTACAGATCAAGAACTCATAAGTATCAATGGTTAGTGTGCTGTCAATTTATCCCATTTTAGATTGGCAAAATAAGATCACTTGCTCTGTATAGTTTAATTTACATGGTATGAAGAAGGAACTTGGTTGTACAACTGAAAACTTAAATTGAGAGGGACAAACTTTTGTTTATGAACTGGAGTACATAATAAACTTTAAACATGCAATTTGATGCAAACACCAAAAATAAACAGCTATTGCAGTCATGCCTAACCAAATATACACAACAAAGTTTGAAGCCTTGAGAAGGACAAACTTACATTATTGGTGAAGGCAGGCTCTATAAAGCCCTTGTCCATGCTGATGGGGGCGGCAATTCAAGAAGTTTACCACAGAATCTTCTTCATAAGCATTGCCTTTATTCTACAGTTTGTTAAGAGTAAATATAGATGTGACAATATAAGAAAAAATGGAGAATATTTACGATAAGATGAAGAGTGATGCTACATAACCAAGTAGCTATAAATGTAAGTACAGCGATGCAGGCAAAAGGTACAGCCAAGAGCAATGCAGAGCTAAACTTCTTCAGTACCATCGGTGTTATCCAACCTTATGGTAAGAGTAAATATAGATCTTATGTGTAGAAAATGGAGGGCAAAGGAAAATAAGCTGCAAAGTGATGGTACATGAACAACTACCTGTCAATATAAGTGCACTGATAAAGGACAGCAGGTACTTACAAGAATAATGCAGAGCTAAAAAATTCATTGGCATTGGATATATTCTACACTAATGTAACCATTCATATAGATCAGATAATTTGGAGCGAACAATTTATAAGCAAGCTATCATGCATACTGCTGTCACATAATGAACCAGGTATGTATGCAAGTACAGTGATACAGGACAACAGGTACTAACAAGAGCAAAGCAGCGGGCAACATATTTGCGATATCCTGTCATTCTTTTCAAACCAGAATTCTTTTTCGAGCAGATTTCCTGCAAAAAAGATCCGTAAGGAACATGCAGAAAAGTAGAAGTTCAAATTGTCATGCGATATCATAGACATTACCTCATCCTCAGAACGAGACCAGTGCATAACAAGGTTTTTCCATTCAATGTCTTCTAAATTTAGCACAGGAGACTTCACCAGAAATTTGTTTATAGACTTGCCATCAAAGTGTGATTTCCTCAGGTAACACCGATACTGCTACAATGCTTCCTTGAAAAGTGCAAGCAAGCTTTGCTCGTCATGACTATCCAGGTTGACCCTCGCCTACTTACAATAATGTAATGTAAATCATTGATGTGTTCAATCAGTAGAAAACAGGAAAATAATCACCATGAATAATAGCACTTGCACGTAAGTGGGACAGGAAGATGTGAAAATGGTGTTTGTCTTCACTATAATCTTCCAATGATGGGAATATATGCACGTAGTCCCTAACAACATTGAAAGCATTTTATTTTAAATTGGGAATAACTGGAATGGGGTTCCAATCTGCAGGAATTGACCGTCTCTGTAGTTGGGATAGGTCTTCGGCCGGTGGACTTGCTGTACTTTTTGCAGGAGTGGGATTTTTCTGTGGTACGGCTGGTGCTATGGCAACTGAAATCGGCATGCCTTTTGCTGGAGTGCAGGTCCTGTGTGGTGGGGCTAGTGGTGTGGCCAGTGAAGTATGGGTACAGTCTGGTGGAGTCGGTCCTACGTTTTGTGTCACTGGTTGTACAAGCAATATAAGTGGGGTGCTGTCTGATTTCTCCGGCACAACCACGTTTTTCAAGGACTTTGCTGGTGCTCCTTCAGGTTCGGTAATCACCCTCTTCCTTTTTGATGTCTGATGCACAAGAACAGCATTTGAGTGGAAAAACATGGTATGATGACAGATGGAATATGTATTGATAATGGATGGGCATGGCATCTCAACATATATGATGAGTAAACTAAGCAGATGGCGGTGCAACAAAGTAGAAGAAATGCAAGACAACATATGCAAGATACGCGCAATCAATAAAACCTTGCCAAATTAGAGCAGGCACCTTGATGGGTGAACATGACAGGCCATCTGCCTTTGACTCCTCGAGGTTAGAATAGTCATTAGGATCATATTCTGAACAAGAATCAACAGGTCGGGAGCATATGAGTTTCATTGCATCCAGAATGGCACTCAATGCCTTGGTGCCAATTTTGTAAGTCATTACAGTGTTCCACAATATTCTTCTGATGCGCGGATTCTGATATTCACTGTAATTACGTATAATATCTGAGAACCATGAAAACATAAATAGTTGTGAGATTATCTTTGTAATGCAGAGGATATTCTAATATAGGGGCGCCCCTGTAAACACTTGTGTGCTATCACTGGATTCTGATGAGACAACTCATGTGTGCTATAATATCGTGCGTGCATTTATATAATCTGGCACAAGTACACAAAAAAATAGGCTCCAGAAGTAAGGATAGTTGGCAGATGATAGGTTCAAAATATACTGTATAGAGAGTTTATTGCCAAACCATGATAACAAGAGGGCACAACAACCAGGCAGATCATAGTGTACATAAAAGGGGTACACCATAACCACGATATATAAATCGGGAAAGTGGAACCGGCTTGAAAATACGGTGTTGTATTGCCACTAGTAATTGAAAGCCTATCGATCAAGTACATGCCAGCTCCATCAGCTGTTGACTGCAGATGTCCCTGCCCCCCTTCCTAACAGGGAACATAGTGTACGTACTAAATACAGAATAACAAAAGAGGAACATGTTAAAGAACAGAAGAGGAAGCATATTCTTGAGGTTCCGCTTAATTGCATACAATGTTGGTTGCCCACTCATGATGAATCACAGCGCTCAAAGAAATGCAATTCCATGTTGTCTCTCTATATGTGGCAATTTTGAACAAGAGTCATTAGGATCATATTCTGAACAAGAGTCAACAGGTGGGGAGCGTATGAGTTTCATTGCATCCAGAATGGCACTCAATGCCTTGGTGCCAATTTTGTAAGTCATTGCGGTGTTTAGCTTCAAGAGTGGACTGCTGCTAGTGCGACACAAAGCAGCTACACAGATCATAGTGTAGAAATAACGGGAAAACCATAAGCATCAGAGTAAAATCAGCAAAGTGGAACTTGCTGGAATATATGTGCTAGTATTGCCGGTACGGCTAGAAAGGCTTCGGATACCAGCTCTCTTCAACTGATGGTGCGGTACTGTTAATATCAGTGTAACTCTCAAAGGCGACACAGCTCCCCGCATTTTCTTGCTATTCTTATAGGATTCAAGTGGGCAGGCCACTACAAATCCTATTCCCATGTTTACAAAATCCTACGAATCAAAGAGGCCCGACGAGTTCAAAGTGTCCATACCAACCGACCGTATAGACCTCTACACTGCAAATTTCCCTACTCATCTTCACTACAAGGAACATACTGTACTGCTATCATACTCCCTCTGTTCCAAAATATAAGTCTTGGTAGAGATTTCCACTATGGATCACATACAGATGTATCCAGATACATTTTAGAGTGTAGATTCACTCATTTTGTTCCATATGTAGTCCATGGTGGAATCTATACAAAGACTTGTATTTAGGAACGGAGAGAGTACTTATTAAAGAAGAACGGAAGAGGAACATGGTAAAGAAGGGCAAGCAAATTTTGGATAATAAAATGTTCGTTGCGCAGTACCCACACATGATGAACCAGAGCGCAATAAGAAAGCAACTCCCTGCTGTCTCTCTATATGTGGTGCACGTGCTTTTTCGAAAGTAAAGTAGGAACATTAGCTGACCAATTAAATGTTATCTGTTTTAGTAATATCAGCATCATATCATATTCGTACTTGAGCAACAAGTTTGGAATTATGAGTGGCACGTTGTTTAGCTTGATGGATTCAGGAGCAGTGCTAACAGGTACGATGATGGTACTGAATATAAAGGCATGTCTGCATTTGGGTCAGTCGACCATTTCAGGCGGTTGGATGAAGATCCTACGTCTCCTAACCCTTCTTCTTCCTCATCTCTGATTCTTCCCATACAGAACACCGCACGGGCCGCCGGCCCCCACCGCCTATGTTCCTCCGCCACCCCCACCCCCGCCCCACCCGCGTCGAGTTTTCTTCGTTCGGCGAGGCCCCACCACCGCCCCCCACCAACAAAAGTCCCCACCCGAGCCCCTTCGTTCGCACCGGCGAACTCCGGCGAGCTCTCAAAAAATCGACTGACCCAATTTTGAAATTTAGTCTACTGTGATTTAACTAGTGTGGAATATAAAAGGGGAAAACCATAAGCATTGGGAGTATAGTGTTGAGCGTGCCAAGGCGGATCTGAAGGTGCAAACTAGACAAAGGCAACTTCGCAACCAATGTTGGCTCTCAGCTAGCAAGTAAGTAATGGACAAGAAATCAGAGTAAAAGTAGTGGCGATCTATTTTCTTGCTGCGATAAATAAGTTGAGCAGATACGAAAGAGTACCGCCTCTGGTGCGGCGCCGTGTATGCATCTGCTGATAATTTGATGGTGTTGCGGTAGCGATGGCTGTCAGCGGTGTGGAAGCAAATCTAGGAGGGTAGACGGTGGCGGCAGGGCGCGGGGGACGAGACGGTCGTAGGAGCGGCGCCGGCAAGGTGGACGACGGTGGGGATGAAGCGAGAGGACGGGATGCAAGGATCCCGGTCCGAAGCCGTGGATGAGAGAGGTCGATCTCTTGTAATGGACAGCGGCGTCGGGGTATCAGCTCCGGCATGGTGGAGGAGGACGGTGGTGGATGGGGTGACGGACGGAGGAGGCTGGGGTGGAGAGGGTGTTTTGGCGCCCACGGAGTACGAATGGGGAAATGGAGGTGGAGAGGAAGGGGGAACCATGTCTTCAGGGCGCGCTTGTCTCAAATGCGAGGATATTTACAAACTTAGCCCCCGTTTCAAATTTCCTACATCACAGCAATATTAGTCGGTTGGGGATAGGACGGTAATCTCGCATACACCAAATATTTGCCGACGAGAGTTTGTTTTTGGCGCCCACCGTGTATAAATCAGGGAGGGAGTCGATTTCGGCCAAGGACACACTATGTTTTGGCGCCCACCGTGTATGAATCCGGGTGAGAGGCGGTTATGTCACATTCGAGTGAAATTACAAACCTACCCCTATCGAAACCTATAGAAATCAAGCAGATAGGCTTTGCGTGGCAGGGATAGGCAGTAGTAATTTCCATCTCGCAGATTTTGGTTTCGGGCGGTTACTGCGACTTTCCCCGCTTCGTTCAAATTTTGCAGAGTGCACGTTTACCATGCCAACTCAATTCGAATCCCGTTTGTATTCTATTTTTTCGAGCGGGATCCATTTTCGATTGGAATAAAATTCTATATACATCATTTTTTTTATATACTTTCAAAAGCACAACACCCATTATACATAAATATTGTTTACAAATGGCATGATCTCAGATTCATAAGGTTGTATCCATCAATTTTGATTTTCAAATATTTGAAACCACTTTATGTTGAAATCCAATGTATGCATTCCTCGCTAACTGTCTCCAATTAATGTGTGTTTCATGCGGGTTTTTTTACTTCTCAAACATGTATAATGTGTTTCACACACGCAACATATAGTGTATCCCGTTTAGACATTAATTGCATATAAACCATGCATTGTTTCTAATTAAAGAATCTATGGATCACCAATATTGATAAACTATATAACATTACACGTGTCCCTAAATTCAAATGAATATGCATGTTTGATACACCAATTTGCGTTATGATATTATCGATGTCGTGATCTCCAGTTTAAATATTTGAATCCCATTTAATCCAGATATTCGTCTCATATAACTATCACTCATGCGTATATAGGACTATCTCTCTAGACCTATACGCGTTCATCATTTCTCGGGTATCTCTCGTGCTACCTGTATGTCGACAATGATCTTTTATCTTCGTAACACACTGACGGTACTCTCTCCCTCGACCTTCATCACTCTATCTCTCTCTAAGTATATCTCACTCCCTGCTATGTGTCTCTAACTATGATTCTCCATGTGGAATCTCTTTCTCTCACACAAACACAAAACTTTGTCTTCCGGGGTCTCATTTCTCTCTACTATTCCCCTGTGTGCCACTCGCACACCCCTAATACAGAGATGTCTTTCGCTCCTTAGGTATGAGAACCTACGACTCTTCCTCTTAAATATCTCTTTCTCACACACAAACACAAACTCTGTCTCCCAGGGTCTCATATTTCTCCACTGTTCTCTTGCATGTCGCTCACACACACTATCTCTCCCTAGAGATATCTTGCATTCCTCATATGTTTCTCTAGCTATCACTCTCATTTTGAAATATCTTTCTCTCTCGCAGACACAAAACTCCGTCTCTCGGGATCTCATTTCTCTCCGATATTTGTTTGTATGTGAGTCACATGCACCCTTTCTTCATCTCTCTCACACCCACACCCATAACTCGGCCTTCTGATCCACTCGACTCCTATCTCTAACGCACACAAGCTAGCATCTTTATCTTTCTATTTATGTGTTTCTCCATCAACCTTCTTTCATTTATAGGTTGATCTCTTTTGCACAATCGTTGTGCCTCACTCCCTCTGCTCGCCATAGATGCATGCTCCAGCCCACGCCACTATCTCTTAAAGACAAAAACACATGCTCAATTGTCGGGCCTTCTTCCCTGCATTCTCGCATGCATGCATATTGTCATACCGATCCGTCTCTCCCATGTCGTTGATCTTAGCTTATGACTTATGTCTTCTTTCTTTTTATCTCGATCATGCGCGCACGCACACACAGACATCCCACGTATACATGTATACCTCTCACACATGCAAGTTGAAGGTCTCTATGGCTCCATACGTAGTTAATTACCCTCAACCCTAACGCCACATCGAATCGTTCTCTTCTTGTGTGCACATAACTTCCGCCTGGATGGGTAAAACACACACACACACACTTAACAATCTCCTTGTAGCTACCCCCCTCTCACTCTTCCCCTATATCCCCAAAACCAATAAGACCATCCATTCATTTAATTCCCGCCTACATGCACCATCGATATATAGTAGTCTTCCTTGGTGTCTCTCGAACAAACACATTCTCTCGATGTCGACTACTCTCACGCACACACACCTTCTCTTCCCTCTCTACGGGCATTTTCTCTCTCGCACCCCATCGTTGGTGGCCTCTGCCATACACATCACCTCTCTATGATGAAGCCATGCACACTTAAATTACATCCGCCACCGAAGACCCCGCAACACACACACACACACAAATACACACACACACACGCACCCACCCACCCACCCACACACACACGCACATAGAGTAAGACTCCATCACACACACTAAGACTCCATCTCTCTCTCTCTCTCCCTCCCACACACACATACACACACTGAGACTCCATCTCACACACACATGCTCTAGGCGGAGCATTAATTCCTACCACCCTTCATCCACCCTTACCCGTATGATAGACAATCACCTTAATTTACTTGTATAACATGGACAAATTCCACTTTACTTTAGTAGTTAGCAAACTTATCATTTGTACCCTTATAAAAAACCGAGTTGGCGATGATGGTGTGCCTGCCATCTTGTAATATAGACCGTCTGATCTATATCTGACGGATAAAAAGCAAACTATGATAATTTTACAAAAGATAGCCGCACCTCTCTCCACATCCTTATCTCCCACACCTCATATTGCTGAGGAATTAAAAAAGAAAGTCTCCGGAACAATCAAGCATGGTGGCCGCTGCCGCCTGCCGGCGCCGTCCATCCCCATGCCTCTGCCCATTCCAACTACCAGTCACCACCATGCTCCACTCCTCCACACCTTATCTCTCATCTTTCATTTTTTCGATGACATTCTCGAGATACCAGTTTTCCGATAAAATTCTCGAAATACCATTAGTTTTACACATGGGATTACTCCTGCATGGGTAAATCACAACATGTGTTTTGTAAAAAAATGCATATTGATGTTCCGTGCAATGCACGAGCATCTTGCTTGTAATTATATAACGCAAATCACGAGCAGGAAGTGACATTTGTTTTACACAACCACGTTAACATGGCCACGTAAATCACTAGCTAAAGTAAATACCATTATACTTATATCCCGATGCAAAAGGTTGAGTACATGTCCGAAGAGTAGAGTCGCACACACGCACTCTGTCTCTCAGAATCACACACACACACACCGGTTACGTGACGCCCACTTAAGCAGACACGTATGTTACAATTTGTGCACCCGCGGGTACACGTGATGCTGCGCATTTATTTAAGCCGGACGGCGAACCCAAATGGTAGCTGCATTCATTCCCCTCCCACCGCCTCTTCTCTGTTCGCCGTCGCCCGGTAGCCATGGCCTGGCCGAAGGTAACAACATACGCCATACTCCCACCGGAGCGGCTGTTTAATCTGGAAATTATAGTGGTCATGCATGCATCTTTTTGTGCTAGCACTCCTATATAAGGGTTGATCGGTCGCTTCCCGCGGATGTGCGCGGGCGGTGGAAGAGGAAGGAGAAGGGAAGCGGGCTGTGGACTAACGTTTTTTACCACAATTTCTTAGGAAACTGAGTGCAATAGTTGAGTGGTTTTGCAAACTACTAGTACTACACATGAAACGGTTCAAAACCTATACTCCCTTGCCAGCGCACGCTTCTCGCGTGAAACGGTCAGCGTCGCCCTAGAGCGTCAGTGCCGCATTAATGCCCGGCCAGAGCGGAGGTGACCTCTCACTGGCACCGGCTTTGAAGCGGCGCGACGGCCGAGAGAGCGCCGCTTCCCGGTGCACCGACTGCTCCGTGTCGAGGCTGACCATCGACCGGGGTGATGCCCCCTTCTGTTCTGCACTCTAATCTGGTGCATGACACGTATTACGTCGACCCGATTGCTGGTGGTTGTCCCACATGTCGGCGAAGTAGTACGTAGTAGTAAGAAGAAGCAAAGAATCATGTGGTATAAGTCTTTCTAGAGATTCCAACAAGTGACTAGACTACACCGCGTGCAGTATCTCAAATCTCAAATCTCAAATCTCCCTTCCGGTTTATAGGGCTCAAATCTCAAATCTCATCAACCAAGGCATTTTGCGATTGGAGGAATGTATCTCGTTCTTTACAATACTACCCTAATTAAACTCATGCATTAATTACGTAGTTCTCTCGTTTTCCTCTCCGCCTTGGTCGCGGTGCACAATATTGACCACTCCTATATGACTACCGCTCTATCTACATGCGGGACATCAAAGCATCCGGGCCCGCATGCCATCCACCAAATCACAGCGAGGTGCTACAGTCGAAACTCACTGGTCACCCCGGTGTGGCCGTCATGACCCGTCATATCACAAAACCCACACCTTTACCAGCAGTGGTAAAGTGGCCTCGAAGTTGGACTGGACGAAGCAACCATCATTTCACTGGAACGCTCGTTGAAGCCCTTTCTCCCCTTTCTTGAAGAAAACCTCACTCTAGGCTACTCACTTCTGCCATTTTTCTTTTGTACCGACGAAGGAAAGGTGGGCGAATCAGTGATGCTGCTATATTTTCATTCCAAGAATCTTCTTTTTGTGAAGCCCCGACCGATTCTCACAGCCTATTCTTTTCCCGTTTTCATTGTGATTGTGGTTTCCTTTCGATTGCTTTTTGTTTCTCAATTCATTGATGGATCCTGGAGCACTAGGCAAAGAGTTGCCGGCGAACAACGCACTAGAGACAACGATCTCCAGGAAGCGAGCACCAACCAACGACTTGACCATGTTGGTGGGCCAACCCATGGAGACGAAGAACTCCAAGAAACAAGCACTGGCCAAAGAGTTGACGACGTTGGCGGACGAACTCCTCAAAGAAAGTTGGAAGAACAGCAAGGGCCCCACCGTGCCTACCCAGAAACTCTGATGTCCACCTTTGCGCGGCTCAAGGCCGAGTTTGAGGAGATAGTCGCCGTTGAAAGCAGTATTCCCCTGGCAAGGTGATGGCCCCCATCGAGGACGAGGAGATGGCCCCCAGAGGGATGGGATCCCCCGGTGAGCTGCACAAGGTAAAAAATAATG
Source organism: Triticum aestivum (assembly GCF_018294505.1). Lineage (NCBI taxonomy): Eukaryota > Viridiplantae > Streptophyta > Magnoliopsida > Poales > Poaceae > Triticum > Triticum aestivum. The sequence continues at coordinate 127,328,399 of NC_057802.1, forward strand.
GCTTATTACCGAAAGCTGTGGTTTTTGATTATTTGCAATGTGCTTGCTAATATGTTAGGGTTGTGCATGTGCCGGTGGACGTCCTTGATGATTCCGATGTCGTGGCCCGTCCTGTGGACAACGCCCCAGAGATCGTTTTCGATGTCGCGGTCCGTACTGTTGGCATCGCCCCGGAGATCGATTCCGATGCCACTGTCCATCCTGTGGACATCGCCCCAGAGATCGATTCCGATGCCGCGGTCAGTCCTGTGGACATCGCCCCAGAGATCGATTCCCATGCCGCTGTCCGTGTTGTGGTCATTGCCCGAGAGATCGATGACAAGAAATAGTTGGTCGCGCTAATCCTTCAGGGTAGTTTGCATTGCCATGTGTTTAATTACCAGAACGATGCGTGTTATCAAACCATCTTAGGGCTAGTGCACTGTCTTGTGTGGGTGGTACTTGCTACTTTTGTTTGATAGTGAATCATGCGAACCCTCTCCGAGTTATGGAAACAGATGTATCCTCACCAGCTTTTGATGTAATATATGGCATGCTTCGATGTAAGTTTGAACTTTTTATCATATCAGCAGGGCTTATTTGATGATTCTTGGTGTTAGTAGGCTAGCTACTGTGCGAGCTATAGTACTTGCAAAACACTCACCGAAGAGAAATGTTGGGGCTAATGAGCTCGTGGTACGCTTATACTGATCCGTCGTCGATCGGCCAATAGCCCAAGCTCCTAAAATTGTAGGCTTAGCGATCGATCAGACAATAGTCGACATGGATACATTCAGGCCTCATTTGGTTCATAGGTTAGGAAAATTGTAGCAAAAGTACAGAGACGTACAACACAAAATCATAGCAGTATAAAGATGTCCCTCCGTTTCAAAATAGATGAGTCAACTTTGTAATACTAACTTTGAAACGGAGGGAGTACAGATCCTAGGCGGGCTAGTTTGGCCTAGTGGGTTTTAGTGATATGACGTGGTATAGTGCCGTCCAGTCTTCGCGTGTGGTAGCAGTATTGCGGGTAGAGTAAGTTTTCTTGAAGAAGCGGAATTCAACGAAGTCATGATGGTTCCTTTGTCCGACTAACTTACAGTGGGAAAGGTTGAGCGTGCGCTACGACCGGGGTGGACCAGGATAATTTTGTGCATGGCAGGTGGACCAGGATGGTCGACGTCCCACATGTCGGCGAATGAAAGTATTCTTTCCATTATAGTGGACGAGCAACGAGTATTCATTGTTTATTTTTGATGAAACCTATTGTCTCCACTGTTACGATGGAGGAGTGTGAAACACGGCAGCCCAGTGAAATTGGCATGTGCACCACTCCCTCCTTCCTCATGTAATTCTACCGTAGTGTTGACTATAAGGTTACAACTTTTTCTCACTTTCTCTCTATCTATTTCCTCTCAAATGTTTTTTACCTTTCTTTTTTTAGACACAATTGTTTTTTATGCCTCTTTTTTTAGAATTAGTTTTTTATACCTAGGAGCACGTGTAGAGACGAGCTCCTGCAGATCCCACTCCTTGACTTTGTCAATGCCTCTCTCTCCTCCACATAAGCAGGCTTGTCGAGAAGACAAGAGATGATCTCTTAGCACAATATGTTTCACCATGTTTTTAGGAATAACTAGTTATTGAAGATAAGGCTAAGAGATGATCCATTGTACACATGTTTTTTTGTCATCTCTAAATTACATGCAAGACTTATGATAAGACTATCTTATCAACCATTGTACATGCCCTTTATAGCCCAGAATTTTACTGGTAGTACTTGCTATGAATGCGGGCAGCTGGCCTCTGAGGGAGGAGCACGCGCGGGGAGGTGGTGGGGTGGGGGAGGGGTTCTGGTGGGCCAGGGCGGTAAGAAGCGGGCTTGGAAGCGGTGCGGACTCCCGCATGGCCCACCTCACATTATCATCACATATTTCTTCGAGTCTGTGCATGGCGGGCGGGCGATCTCTTCTCCCTCCCCCATCTCTCTCCTCTCAGCCGACGCCCGCCCAGTGATTAGATTTCGGCTATCGACGGTTTATTCAATTGCAGTCCCACATGTCAGTGAAAATGCAAGACAACGTGTGTCCCCTCTGGTGAGCGGCGTGCGAGCCGGACTGTCGGGGGTGCGACGTGAACGCGACGCGTACGAGTTGTAAATGTGTCGCCTTTTCCTTTTGAACTTGCAAGGTGTAACATTTTCGTGCGATCGATTGATAGAAATCCAGAACAAAATGACGAGGGCGGTGCTTTCCCGCGCGTTAGGCGGGCTAGTTTTCAGTGATATGACGTGCTATAGTGTCGTCCACTTGAACCATTTTTATGTAAGCAAGAGTCTACACTCTTACGTGGGAGGAGTGCGAAACACGGCGGATCTGATTTTGATCGAGGGATAACTGTTCCCTGCGAAATAATGGAGCACTGTTAGCGATTATAGCATGATAGTTAGGGCATCTCCAGCACTGGCCCTCAAATTTACACCGGCATCTGTCCGAGGACACTGGTGGATGCCATCCAATGCTGCCCGCATACCTTTCGACAACTATATGAACTAATCAGACGAAATTCGTGCAAACAAAGCAAATTTCAAATTGACCGGATGAAATTCATTACATTTCGAGAACTTTTCCTATAAACTTGACGAAATTCATTACATATTTCACACAGATCGTACTAAAACCTACTGTAAACCTAAACTAAACGATCACCGGGCCCTGACCACCATGTCCGACCATGAACCCAAGAAAGCCGGCATTGCCTTTGCCTCCTCCTTATCCGCCTCGATAACCTCCTCCTCCTCTGGAGCACAAGGTTATGTAGATTTCCCCCTCCACGTCACCGTTAAGCGGCTAATCGGCCACCGATTTTTATCCCACCAAGGTTGGCGTCGACTCAGTGGAGGAGCGGTGGCCTTCTTGGGACAAGAGCGGTGGCGACCTACCATGTACTACTCTTCCTCGCTGCCGGCTTCGTGGTCATGGTGGCGGAGGCCGACCGGGGGGGAGCCGGCGATCTCCTTCATCTGCTCCTGCGAGAGTATGTCCAAGAGAGCTTTGGAGCGCGCCCAGAGCGGAGCCACCGATGTCCTTCATCTGCTCCTGCGACAGTACGTCCAAGAGAGCTTTGGAGTGCCCGGAGGCCATGATTGGAGTGGTGCCAACAGAAGGAAAGGACCGGAGGAGAATGAGTGTGGGTCTTTGGCTATGGCTGGGAGCTGGGCTCAAGTTAATATAGCGGGAGAATGGCAATGAGCCGCGGCAGACGGATGGACGGCTGGCACCGGAGTAGGTTCGTCGGTAGCCATGGTGTCATTAACGCGGAGCAGTTGCTTGCACCGGGATGCCGCACGGGTGGCGCTCTCTCGGCCGTCGCGCTGCTGCAATGCCGGCGCCAGTGAGAGGTCGCGTCGGGCATGAATGCGGACGCTGCTTCAGTGACTTAACCGCAGGTGCTTTGTCTCACTGACATGTGGGCCCAACGGGCATCAGGCCTGCATGTCAGTGACACACCAACTGCACCTGCAATTAAGGCCGGTGAATGCGGCATTGACGTTCTGGAGAGACGGTGGTTCTGGAGAGACGGTGATCGTTTCAAGCGGGAAGCGCGCACTAGCGATGGAAGGGGTTTCGGTAGGCCAGGGCGGTCAGACGCTGGCGTGGTGGTAAAATGTGAACTCATGGATGACGAGCCTTTGAAGCGTATGCAGCACGTATTGACAACCAGACGTCCATGCAACCGCTCTTGTCGCCAGCTAGCATTCGGCGACCACCATTAGAAACCACACAACCATACGTAACTTATGAATAATGGACGAATCGATCAACACACACTCGTGTGCAGTGGCACTATGATCGGTTGCCCATGATAGTACATACTCCGCACCATAGTACCCTCTCTAGCTAGGCTGTTTTATAGATTGTCGTTGTGATGGACGATATACATGAGCAAGGCGCCGAGTCACGAGTATGACCGTTGGTGTTGAGCCAGGTGAATACATGCTCGGTGTTCACGGAGGCCTCCAGCAAACGTCTAAACAGTAATGTCACATACGCATAATTTTGGTTTTTATTTCTTTCTCCACTGACAGGTAGGCCCGCATAGATAGATAGATAAAGAACATGAGCTGATGAGGCGCATGCGGACTATTTTACTAGTCAACTAGACAAATACGGAGCCAGTGACCGTATAATCACCATATCTCATATACAATGATCAAAGTGAGCTATCAAGACAAGTTCAATGACCGCCAATGCATTTTACTCGGTAATAAATGACCAGGATTGAAGGGGAATCCAAATTTCCTTCGTCTTCTATCCTTGAGCTCTTGACAAACCAATGCACTTTACGGTTGTCCGGCCACTCCACCCTAGAGCTATCACCAAGCGTCGTTCATGCCACCGCGCCGCACACTAACCGGTAAGGAAGCGATGGCATCCCCCCGCGCCGAGTTCCTCGCCGCCCACGACCGCACACAGAATGGTAGGCAAGCGGTGGCATCCCGCCGTGCCGAGTTCATTGCCGCTGGCGACCTCACCTATGTGGGCGGAATTTGAAGCTGCCAAGGCCGAATGGGCAGTAGAGCAAGAGGTGGCCAAAGCCGCACAGAGGGAGCGGAAAAGTCAGAAAGCACTCAAGAAAAGAGAGGTCCGCCGCCGCAAGAAAGAAGAGGACGCACGCGCTGCTGCGGAGAGGTCGACGGAGATCCAAGCACGATGGGGTGTCGCCGACAAAGCCGGGAAGGAGAACGACGGCGTCTGGCCAGCATGTGAGAAGTAGTAGTACTAGTAGTTAGTGTGTGTGTCTGTGTCGCCCGTACGTTTGTTTAATTAATTACGAGCATGTAACAGTACTACTAGTTACTACTGTAGTTTTTAGAGCAAATTACCAGTACATAAGCCTAGACTCAATGGAAAAATTCCTACCCTATGCATCAAATGGCATATCTTTCTCTATAGGAATTGAGATGCATGTCATCTCACTTCCTATGATTTTTATATTCCTATAAAATTCCTATCCTATGAACCAAAGGAGGCCTATGTTGGAGTAACTACTGTAGCTAGCAGTACTGCTGGTACAGTAGTTTTCTTCAAGAAGCAGAATTCAAAGTCATGATGGTTCCTTCGTCTGAGCAACTTCACAGTGGGTAAGGTTGGGCCTATGATTTGACGGCTCATTAGTAATTACTGCGGCGCGACGACCGGGGTGAGTCCCCCTTGGAGTTCTGTGGGCATGGCAAGTGGACCAGGATGGTCGACGTCCCACATGTCGGCAAGCGGAAGTATTCTTTCCGATATCGAGGAGCAAGGAAACCGTGTGGTATAGTATCACTGGTGATTTATATTTATTTTTTATTTCTAATGAATGCTAGCATTTCAACTCTTACGACGAAGGAGTGCCAAACACACGGCACGTGCTGGATGTCGCACACGTCAGTGAAAGGAGTGGGACATGAACAGTGTGGTAGAGCGTCTCCACTTCTGGGTCGGAGACCACACGTAGTAGTACTACTGTACTAGTGGTATGAACAATACAAAGTGCGACCCGGAGAGAAAGACACGTCTAGTTGGAAGGTCTCAGGGCATACACGTAAACAAATATAAAACCTAATATGTGCCTCCAATTAATAAGTAGTAGTAGAGTACTTAGTCACGTACTCCATAACTTCACCGGGCATTGCACATGCAACATTTAGTGGTAGTAAGAGACAAATGCCTATATGCCATGCATGTTCATACTATTTGTGCCTTTCTACTTCACTTACTGTGCTACGTTACATAGGTTCGCACGTCCACTCCTGGGTACATGTCCGTCTTGTAGTTCCAGTCCCACGTTTTCTTCATATAGATGGAACGATCCTTGCATGACACGTGCACCTTGATGCTAGATGTGTCGTGTGTTGGAAAAAGGATGAACAAAGCTCACGTAAAAAAATAATAGAGTGGAAGAACATAGATTCCCGACGACCGAGAAGGAGCAAGGAACCTCGGGGTGGAGCGTCTGCACTCATAATATTTTATATTATTCGGCGATATAAAATCAACCAATCATCTCCACATGAAGAGATAGGTGTAGCCCAGTGTAGTTACATCATACTAGTGTACATGGCTAACCCATGCTATCACCATATTTCTTGGCTTCCGTGCGACACCTATCTCTAGTAATCCAGCAGCCCGTATTGCTTCTCCCTCCTCATCTCTCTCAAAGGCCCTGTTTGGATACTCTAACTCAGTTAAAGGTTAGAGTTAGATTCTAATCCTGAACTAACCCTGAAGTAACTCTAGCGAAAGAGGTGCTTGGATGACAGGGTTAGATGGAGTGCGGATATGGCGAGGTGCCTTCATGGGCGGTGCGAGAGGGAGGGAGGGAGAGGACGAGAAGCTTCGAGGAAGTGGGGAGGGATCTGCTGCGGGGAGAGCGAGAGAAAAATGTGTTTTTTAGTGTCCCGAGAAGAACTAACCCAAATAAGCACCTCTTGGGTGGGTTAGATTGTTTTTGGGTTAGTTGAGTTCAAACTAACCCAAACTAACTCTAACACGTGGATCCAAACAGTAACCCAAACTAACCCTCCTGTTTGGATATTTTTGGGTTAGTTGAGTTCAAACTAACCCAAACTAACCCTCCTGTTTGGATATTTTTGGGTTAGTTGAGTTCAAATCACACAGCCCGACCTTTCCAGCAGTAAGTAAGTTGAATCTGCTACTCTCTCACCCTCCTCGCCTCTCTGTCAAACCGCCTACGCGAAAACTGTCGCGCGTACTGCCCGGGAAAAGCCCCGCCCTCAACTTTTAACTACGCGAAAAAAGTTCGAGCTTGTTCGTTCTATATAAATACTAGTAATGTATGTTTATTCACCCGTGGGGTTGTTCAATGAATGGAGGGCCGGGGAGCACAAGTGAACAATACTACTACTAGTAGTAGTAAGTAGGAGTCGTACAGGTAGTCACCTTAAATAGAGAGTTTCTTTTCTTTAATGCCACGTACACAAATTGAAACGCTTGTTGTGGAGAGAAAAAGATAATCACTCCACTATATATGTACGCATGGGCCTGAGTGCTTGCTTTACTAGGGTTTCTCTCTTCATTCTCTCATCCTCTCAAGATATAAACAAGACAACGGTAGCGACATTTTCTCTCTGCTCACCGCTGGTCACAGATCCGGCCGGATCCCTTCGGCTGGTGTGTGTAGAGGACTAGGTGCATTGTTCACGTGGTCATCGCCGTCGAGGGAGGAAACCCACAGATGCCAGATGGGCCCAATCCTCTGCCCGTGCCGTTCTCTCCGACACAGCGCCGGCTCGGGAGGTCCTCCGACCCTTCTTCCTCCCTGCCGTATTGTCCGCAGATCCGACCTGCCGCCACCGACATCCCGACGACCCTCAGGTATAAGTTCTTCGAAAGCGGCCTTGCTCTACTGCCCCAGCTCCCCACGTGTCTGCATGTGCATCTTTTTCTACTCCCATCAGCTCTTCCAAAGCCACCTAAATTTTTAGTATTATTAGAGGTAAAGCTACTTCATGCATTCGAATCTAGGGCTTTGTTCAAACAACAAAGAAAGGGGGGAAAGTTGTAGCATGAATCTAGGACTTGATTCAAAGAGGAAATAAAATGGTGAAAGTAGTAGAGACCGGATACCCAACCGGTCTCTTGGTTGAAAAGGGAAATAATGGGAAAACGCAGTACAAACTGGATAAGGAACAAATCTATTATTGGTTGAAAAAAGGATAGAAAGTGGCGGCTGGTGGACAAGTCAATAGACTATGTCCAGGATTAGATTTGTTGCCCTCACATAGTAAAAGGTCTCCAGGATTAGAATTGCTGCCCTCACATAGTAAAAGGTCTCAGGATTAGATTTGCTGCCCTCAGATAGTAAAAGGTCTCCAGGATTAGATTTGCTGCCCTCACATACTAAAAGGTCTCCAGGATTAGATTTGCTGCCCTCACATAGTACAAGGTCTCCAGGATTAGGTTTGCTGCCCTCACATAGTAAAAGGTATCCAGGATTAGATTTGCTGCCCTCACATAGCATGAACCAACTCTGCATCACCACTTTATGCCTCCTTGTAGGTACATTGTGCTGATGCGTCCACTGTCGCATGTCCTTATACCATCCTTTTTATGTTGTTAATGTAAGGGCGCATGTAAAATGAAGCGATCACACTGTTACCTTAGGGACATGTCTAACCAGTGTTATTGTTAATCTAATGCCTCCAGTGATAAGATGCAATTAAACTGTGTTATAAATGGCACTCCTACTGTTTTCCCCAGTATGATAAGTAAGTTGCTCCTTTACGCTGCTCAGTGTCCTGGTGTCCCCACGGTCCCATGCCCTTAAACCAACTCTTTAGCTGTTGTTGATTTACTGTATCTGGTAAACAAGCAATGCCACCATTAAAGTAATCCCATATTTGAGGAATCTCATTGTTGATCGTAATGCTTCTGGTAACATGAAGCATTGCTGATGTTCTAAAATTTCTACTGTCCTTGCGTGATTGCCATGAACATAATTAAGATGCTTCTTTTCATTTCGTATATGTTTCGTATATTCTTATTCACCAGCAACTGTTTACTGTTTACTTTCTATCTTTTTGTGCAGATAGGGATATCCGTTTCACCTTGTTGCTATTGTGACCTTTTGGTGAACTGCACAAAACACTTTTTTGGAATGACTGTCTTGTGCAGTTCAACTAAAATGTCACGTGGGCAACATCTCTCAATTTTGGTGGAACTGCACAAAATGGTGATTGGAGTTTCCAAAATCTCCGTCAAGTTCTGCTGGTAATCTCGTGCAACATTTTATTAGCCTTTGCAAGATGAGCCGTCACTGTCACCACAATGGCACTTTATTTTAGTGGAACTGCACAAAAGGATAAGAAAATTATAGTTGCACCTTACATGAGCCGGACAGCCAACCTTAATGTTCCTCGATTTTAGTGCAACTACTAAAGAAGAACCTGCCAGCTCACGAGAGCAAGTACTTCTTGCTAGCTGAATGATGCAATCTTTGCTTCATTTCAGGTGAACTGCAGAAAAAGGCGCATGAATTGAATCATGGAACTCTAGGCAGGCCTCATCCTAGTGGAGCTGCAGGTTGAGTAAAGGAGGCCACTATTAAAGTGAAATCATGCTCCCCTGGTTTGTGGTGTGCAAACAGGAATACTCAACTACAGATGTTGTGACGGTCAAGAGCATTCGCCAAGTTCTTCGATTGTATGACATGGCTAGCCAAGATGGATTTAATCCCGATATTCACTTTATCAAAAAGCTCTAATGGGTTGGTTCTGAATCTTGCAAGTTGGGAATCAATGAGATGTGTAGGCATCTTTGTTGTACTTATTATTGGAATCTTATTTGTTGGTTCTGAATCTTGCAAGCTGGGAATCAATGAGATGTGTAGGCATCTTTGTTGTACTTATTATTTGGATCTTATTTGTTGGTTCTGAATCTTGCAAACTAGGAATCAATGAGATGTGTCGGCATCTTTGTTGTACTTATTATTTGGATCTTATTTGTTGGTTCTGAATCTTGCAAGCTGGGAAACACGGCATGATGATGCAGAGGACAACAACCATAACAAACAGTTCAAACTTGGTAGTATTATCTTTGTGAAAGTGCGACAAATGTGATGATCGTGTGTGTCCTGAGAATAATAAATCTAATTGTTGTGCATGTTGATCCTGCGGCACTGATAGAACGAGCCAATGCATTGCTTGTTTTAAGTATAAATTTCTATTAAAGCTAATTAAATTTAAGTAAAGTGACCACTAACTCCTATTATTACAGTACCAATACAGACCCGCTCGTGAACCGACGTGTGGCCGGAGTAGGTTTCTTAATGGAGGCGTTTGAATGCACCGAGGGTGCATCTTCTGCCGGGCGTGCAGCGGACGAGGGAGGGGTAGTAACTGTTGTCGCCTGTACACACTCAGTTTACTGTTGAATCCAGTTCCCCAATGAACTGCCGCCGCCTACACACTCGTTCACTTGAAGAGACTCCAATGGCGATCCAAGGGGTGAGCCTGCTGGATATGGACTTCAGCAAGGAGTTCCCCTTTGAGTTCGCCATTCAGTCCTATGGCTGCACCAAGTTGAATGTGATGTACACCAACGATCCGGACTCGGTGAAGCTCTGCCTCGCCGAGTTCAAGCAGTACCTACAGGACGAGAAAGCACAGGGTTGCAGGACTAGACCTTGTGCCCATCCATTCATCTCCTGACAGAGACCAGCGGATCGTCGTCGCCCAGGTATGTGTGCGGGACGAGGTTCTCATCTACCACTTCTGTAGGGCCATCAGAGGTTCTGGAGCATTCGCCCATTTCATCGGTAGCGCCAACTTCACCTTCGCTATGGTGGAGAGAAGGAAGAACGCGATGATTCGGCCATCTGGTGCAATAAGCTTGTCGACATCCAGAAGCAATACAAGATCATCAGCAACGGGCAGGAGAAGGACTCCATGGTTGACCTCGCCGAAACCATCATCGACCCCTGATACGCCAACATGAAAGAAGACAACGATACCAAGGACCTAAACACGTGGGAGGTACCTCTGAATCTAGCCTACATAACCTACGCGGCCAAGGACGCATACGCATGCTACGACATGTACAGGCAGATCTTGGACATGAGGGCATGTCTGCTTCCCGTAACTAACGAGTACACGGACAGCCGCATCGTCATGATCAAGCGTGCCAGGAAGGTCTAGATGTTGTACTTTATCTGTTTATAAGCACCTTTATCATCTGAGTGTTTCATGCATTAGCCTAAGTGTCATAATTATTTGTTTTGTCCGAAATATTTCTTTTAAGAACCCATTAACCTGTTTTCTTTTTTAGTGGCTATTTGCTTGTGTATGTAACTAGTTCACTTGTCCGTTAAAAAAACTAGTTCACTCGGCTGTCGTGCTTTGAATCTCCTTCCTCCCAACATATTCCCCTCCACAGGTGGACCCAGCAGGTCTCGTACACAGACATATGGGACCAACCACCTATATATTTGTATTTCTTTATTTGTTCAATCTTTCGTCCTCTTCATATACAACTCAGTTCTATTTTTCGTTTTCATTAATCCTATATCTGAATTTTCTCCCACTTTCTTTTTCGATGTAAACTGAGTTTTCTCCCAGTACTTTTCCCTAGAACCAACTCAACTGTCCCACATCTAGCCTAAAAAATAATAATACCCTACGTACTATTAACTCATCAAATTTAAATGATATTTTATTTCGTCAGTTGAAAGTTCTTACAAAATAATTATTATTATTATTTATATGTAACTTGGCAAGTTAACTCCTATTGATTGCGTACATAAGTTTGCAAAGATTTTACTGACCAATGCAGTAATAGACGTGCAATCATGTGTTTATATTTTTATAACATTTCTCCGTCTAGCCCAACATGATATTTTCACCCAGCCCAGCAAGTCCGCGGATTTCGAGAAAAATGCAAATGGGCTTTAAATTCTACCATACATATAAATGGGCTGCATAGATGCTACATCATTGTTTCACCCAGCCCACCAAATTGAGTAAAAAACAAATGGACTGGCTGACATGTGGGCCATTAGGTCGAAGCCTAAGAAGGCGTTGGATTTACATCCAACGGCCGACATTCTTCTTCAATCTCTCGTCTTCTTCCCCCAGCGCTGCCGGGACCGCCTGCTCCAGCCTCCGGTGTCCAGCGGCGTTGTTTTGCGCTCCTCAGCGAAACGCTACCCCGCCGACGGCCAGGCCATCCCTCCACTCCGCACCTCCTATTATTCTCTACCGAGTGTAGGCCCACCCCGCACCCGAACCAGTCAAGTTTCCCACTCCTCTCCGTCTGTGACTCCACTGCCGCGTCTTCCCCATCTCCGGGTCGTTCCAGTCTGGGGCCTCGCCGTCGTCCACCGCCTCGGTGCTCTTGGCGCGGCAAGGTCAACATACGTGAGTCATCGGAAGAGGACTGTACGTGGAGAGCCTGACGGCTGGGACCCACGAGGTCCATGGTCGCACGCAAGGAAAGTTCATCCTTATTACACACTATACGTGGACTATATGTGGGAAGGGCTTCTGTATTTCGCGAAAAAAACGTTCCCCCCGCTGACAGGTCGGACCCACCAGCTATATCTTCGCACGCAAGGAAGTGCCTCCTTATTACGCACAAAAAAATGAATACCCCCTGCTAGCTGGGACCCACCATAGTGGGTGGCTGACTTGTGGGCCTACTAAGTTGACGGGGACGGAGGGCTTTGTCAACTTAGTCAATATGAATGATTCTAGCTCCAGTGACTGTACGATGTCCATCCAACGGCCATAGTGCTTCTTCAACCTCTGGTCTTCTTGCTCCAGCCGCCCAAAGCAGCGCCGGTCGTGCCGCGTGCTCCTGCCACCCGTGGCCGGCTGTGATGCCGCGGAGGCCTCACCGCCCCCTACTACTCCCACCGCTGGCCAGGGCATCCCTCTACTCACCCACACCCCCTGTTATTCTGCGGCGACGGCAGCCTCACGCTGCAGCCGAACCAGTGAACCCTCGTACTCCTCTCCGCATGGGCATCCACTGTCGCGTCTTCCCCGGCTCCGCGTCGTCCCCTTCCTAGGCCTCGCCGTCGTCCATCGCCTTGGTGCTCTCGGTGCGGCGTGGTCAATGTGGTCAACGACCAACTTCCATCAGAAGAGTACTGTACGTGGAGAGGCTGACAGCTGGGTCCACGGCCACATCCCAGTTTTTTGTGATTTGCCAAGTAAGTCGCTTTGTCAGGCCTGTTGGGCTGCAAATCTTTCAAGACGAGGAGAGCTTCATTCGGCTGGCCGAGAAAATGGCCTATCAGTAATGAGAAATGGGATGTACATTTTTAAAACACATCAAAACGGCAATTAGTTTCAAATTTCTTTTTTTCATTTTGAGATTTTAAATTGCATTGATTTTTGTGCATGGACAATTTGTTGGACTTTATATTGATATACATTTATTTTTTAAATCTGTTTGAATGTGACTCGGAATTTCGGGATTAAAACAGTTCGGACCGCTCCGAAATATGCAAAATTTCGTATAATTTTTTAACCGTGGCCACAATATGGGCTGTAATGCTAACAAAAATAATATGGGCTCCAAAAAAACCTTAAGAATTAGCAAATGGGCTGTAAATTATTAGAAATAATGGCAGATGGGATCTATGTTGTTTTCCATAGATTTGAGGCTTTCCTAAAAAAAAGGTTGACGCACAAGCAGTGACTGTTGGATTTCCATCCAATGGCCATCGTGCTTCTTCAATCTCTACTCTTCCTGCTCCAGCCGCTCAAACAAGCGCCGGCAGGACTGCCTGCTCCCTCCTCCCCGCGGCCGGCTGTGCTGCCGCGCAGGCGTCACCGCCCCATCGTACTCCCATCGCTGGCCTAGCCATCCCTCTACTTACCCACACCTGCTGTTATTCTCCGGCGATGGCAGACGAACCAGTAAACTGTCGTACAGTCGTACTCCCCTCCACGTGGGAAACAACTATCGAGTCTTCCCTGCCTCCGTGTTGTTCCCTTCCTAGGCCTCGCCGTCGTCCACTGCCCTGGTGCTCTCGGCGCAGCCTGGTCAATGTGGTCAACGACCGACATGCATCTAAAGTGGACTGTACGTGGAGAGGCTGACAGCTGGGTCCACGGCCGCATGCAAGGAAATGCCTCCTTATTACGCGCAAAATAATGATTCCTCCACCTGACATCTGGGACCCACCTAAAGGGCCTCTGTATTTCATGAAAAAAAGTTACCACCGCTGACAGCTTGGACCCACCAGCTATATCTTCGCATGCAAGGAAGTGCCTCCTTATTACGCACAAACAAATGAATACTCCCCCTGCTAGCTGGGACCCAGTATAGTGGCAGGCTGCCTTGTGGGCCTACTAAGTTGACGGGGATGGAGGGCTTTGTCAACTTAGTCAATATGCACGATTCTAGCTCGAGTGACCGTACGATGTCCATCCAACGGCCGTAGTGCTTCTTCAACCTCTGGTCTTCTTCTCCAACCGCCCAAACCAGCGTCGGTCGTGCCTCGTGCTCCCGCCTCCCGTGTCCGGCTGCGATGCGACGGAGGCCTCACCGTCCCCTACTACTCCCACCGCTGGCCAGGCCATCCCTCTACTCACCCACATCCCCTGTTATTCTGCGGCGACGGCAGCCTCACACCGCAGCGAACCAGTGAACCCTCATACTCCTCTACGCGTGGGCATCCACTGCCGCGTCTTCCCCGGCTCCATGTCGTCCCCTTCCTAGGCCTCGCCATCGTCCACCGCCCTGGTGCTCTCGGCGCGGCGTGGTCAACATGGTCAAGGAACGGCTTCCATTGGACGTGGACTGTACGTGGAGAGGCTGACAGCTGGGTCCACGGCCGCAGCAAGGAAGTGCCTCCTTATTACGCACAAAATAATTATTCCTCCACCTGACATTGGTGACTCACCGGACGGGCCACCGTATTTCACGAAAAAAAACGTTTCGCCCTGACTGCTGGGACCCACCAACTACATCTTTGCACGCAAGGAAGTGCGTCCGGGCAAAAAAACGATTCGCCCCCCTGACTGCTGGGACCCACCAGCTACATCTTCGCAGGCAAGGAAGTGTCTGACAGTCGGGACCCACCTGGTCGAAGCGTACGTAGCGTTGTCATTCTGGTCGCGAACGTGTACGTACATACTGGTCGATGTAGAGGCGCACACGTGTCGTAGTAGAGGCGCGCACGTAGCATGTACACATACGTACAGCGGCCAGTGTGCAAGAAAGAAAATACGGCCACGTACGTACATACGGGAGGGTCTCGAACGCCTACTCGCGCATACGTACGGCCAGGGCTCGTGTACATGGCTGGGTCAGAACGGAGAAACAGCGTCGTCGTCGTGTTCATGGGGAGCCAACCGGCTGGGTCGGGACGGAATGCATCATCGTGTTCATCGGGAGGGCTTGGACGGAACAGCCGATGGAAACGAGGCCTAGCGTACCGCAGAACAGAGGAAACGGCCTTGTGTTCGACCGGCCACGTTCGAAATGGGATCATGTTCATCGGGAGGGGTCTGGCGTACCGCAAAACGAAGGAAACGGACCTCCTACGGTCGAAATGGGGGTCCTGTTGATCGGGAGGGGTGTGGCGTACTGCAAAACGGAGGAAACGGACTTGTGTTGGAGCGTACGGTCGAAACGGAGGTCCTGTTCATTGGGAGGGGTGTGGCATACCGCAAAATGGAACTCCACAGGATACTTTTCATCTCCACCGTCGACCCCCTCCAGCCTCCACGGGCTACTGTTCATCCACCGTCGACCTCCTCCAACCTCCACCTGCAACTGTTCATCCACGGGCTCCTGTTCATCCAGCCTCCACCGCGCGCTACTCCACCGGCTACTGTTCAACCAGCCCTCTCGACGGGCTCTTGTCCAACCACCCCTCCACGAGCTACTATTCATCCAGCCCTCCACCGTCTACTGTTCATCCTGCCCTCCACGGGGTGGTCCTGTTCATCCTGCCCTCCACGGGGTCCTCTTCATCCAGCCCCAACCGGCTCGATCGATCGGGGTCCTGTTCATCCAGAGGCAACACCACGGGGTCCTGTTCATCCACCCCCACCGGGAACAGTTCATCCAACCCCCCTAGCAACGCTCACTGTTCATCCAGAGGCAGCATCGATCGGCTTCAGTTAGCAGCAGTAGAGAAGGAATCGCTCGATCGGGTTCAATTAACAGCCATCTATCGATCGCTCGGGTTCAGTAACGCGTAGCCTGCAGTGCAATCGCTCGGGTTCAGTTAGAGCCCAACGCCTCGCTCGGGTTCAGTTAGAGCCCAACGCCTAGCACCCACGCGCGTGCGTGTACGAGAGAACCGCGCATCGCTCGGCCCCGACCACCCACCGTAACCGGGAACACCCCGATATTTTCCTCGTCCTCGCTTCTACCACGGTTTTTTCTGTCATGGACGGCCCAAAGAATGTCATGTAGCTGCGTCTCCGGCCCGCCCAGGACGAAAAGCCCATTTTCTATCATGATTTTTTGTCATAGAAGTAGGACCCCGCCACATCTATGATGATACCGTGTTTTTTCACAATTATTGTCATAGAAGTGTCATAAGTATGACAGAAAAAAATTTCGTTCGGCCCAAAATGTCACGGATGTGTCTTTTTTTTGTAGTGAGAGTTGTATCAGTGGTCGATAGAACTTGAGGGAATATTTGTTCTACCTTTAGCTCCTCGTTGGGTTCGACACTCTTACTTATCGAAAGAGGCTACAATTGATCCCCTATACTTGTGGGTTATCAAGACCTTTTTCTGGCGCCGTTGCCAGGGAGTCATAGCGTGGGGTGAATATTCTCGTGTGTGCTTGTTTGCTTTATCACTAATTAATTTTTATTTGCTGTTCTTAGTTGTTTTCTATCTTTAGTTATGGGTAGGAAACGCAAAATACCCAAAAAAAAGTTGTACCTACTGAACCAATGGTTAAAGAACCACTCAAAATCTATCACACTCCTGAAGCTTATTACTTGGATCATCTTCGATCCCTATGTGCTCGTGCTGAAACCCCAACTAGCTTAGTTGAGGGCAAATCTTTAGATGAGCATGCTTGTTATGTGCGACACCGCATATCTGAAAAAGGGAAACGTTTACTGGATCAAATTCATCGTTTGCAATGCTATGCTTGGAATTTATGCGAAATATATGATATTACTTGTTGTTCTGAAGACCCTAAGAAACACCTTCCCTACCAATGTTTGTTTAGTGATAATGGAATCGTATCTTCGTATGCTAAGGGTGTTTATAATTACTATGATGTCCAACAAATTGAAGAATTTGTTGCTTTTAAGGGTGCTTATGAAATTGCTTCTTTGATTGAAAAGTATGATGCTACTCTTTACAAATCTGAAAATTTTGCCATACTTGAATATTGTTATGAGAATTATTCTTCTAATGCCTATGTTAAACCATATATCGAGGTCTCCTCCGCTGTCCAAGAAGAGACTAATATTTTGCAGGAGTCTATGGAAGAAGAAATTAATGAAACTGTGAGCTCATTGGATGAAAAAGATGATGAGGAGAGCGAAGAACAAAAGGAGGAAGAGCGGATTAGCTACCCGTGCCCACCTTCTAATGAGAGTAACTCTTCAACTCATACATTGTTTAATTTCCCTTCGTGCTTACCGAAGGATGATTGCTATGATGATTGTTATGATCCCGTTGATTCTTTTGAAATATCCCTTTTTGATGATGCTTGTGGCCAAGATGCCAACATGAATTATGCTTATGGAGATGAACTTGCTATAGTTCCTTATGTTAAACATGAAATTGTTGCTATTGCACCCACGCATGATAGTCCTATTATCTTTTTGAATTCTCCCGACTACACTATATCGGAGAAGTTTGCACTTATTAAGGATTATATTGACGGGTTGCGTTTTACTATTACACATGATGATTTTGATGAATATAATATGCATGTGCTTGCTGCTCCTACTTGCAATTATTACGAGAGAGGAACTATATCTCCACCTCTCTATGTTTCCAATACGATAAAATTGCAAGAAACTGTTTATACTATGCATTGGCCTTTACTATGTGTGCATGAATTGTTCTTTTATGACATGCCGATGCATAGGAAGAGAGTTAGACTTCGTTGTTGCATGATATATGTTACTTTGTGCTCACTACTAAATTACAAATCATTGTTAAGTAAAATTGGCTTTGATATACCTTGGGATCTGGGTGGATTCATTACTTGAGCACTATATGCCTAGCTTAATGGCTTTAAAGAAAGCGCTGCCAGGGAGACAACCCGAAAGTTTTAGAGACTCATTTATTTCTCTTGTGTGGTTTTATATAGTTTAAAAACAAAAAAATAAAGAGGGGAACCCAAAACTTTTCAAAAAGAAAAGTGAAAGTGAGATAGACGAGCATTGTGAAAGTGGGGGACGTCCTTGAACTTTGTTCATGCCCATGGAAACTTTGTGAATCTTAATAACAGAAACTTTTCAATAAATATAATTATCCCCTTGTACAATTCCATTGTATTATAAAAATAATGTGCCAAGGTTTGCCTTTAGGATGTTTACAATGCTTGTTGGTTTGTACGGTGCAGGATAGAAACTCTGGCTGTAGTGCGCGATTTTTACTTTTTTACTGGAATGTCAAATGGTTCTGAAACTTTTTTCAATGTCTTGCTTTACAAATTTTTTATTTTTCCTAATTTTGGCTGAATTTTTAAAGTATCATAAGTTTGGTGAATGTTCAGATTATTACAGACTGTTCTGTTTTAGACAGATTCTGTTTTTTATGCATAGTTTGCTTGTTTTGATGAAACTATCGATTTATATCAGTGGATTAAGCCATGAAAAAGTTATACTACAGTAGACAGAATGCAAAAACAAAATATGAATTGGTTTGCATGTTGGAAATATGCCCTAGAGGCAATAATAAAATGGTTATTATTATATTTCCTTGTTCATCATAATTGTCTATTGTTCATGCTATAATTGTGTTATCCGGAAATCGTAATACATGTGTGAATACATAGACCACAACATGTCCCTAGTAAGCCTCTAGTTGACTAGCTCGTTGATCAACAGATAGTCATGGTTTCCTGACTATGGACATTGGATGTCATTGATAACGGGATCACATCATTAGGAGAATGATGTGATGGACAAGACCCAATCCTAAGCATAGCTCAAAGATCGTGTAGTTCGTTTGCTAGAGCTTTTCCAATGTCAAGTATCATTTCCTTAGACCATGAGATTGTGCAACTCCCGGATACCGTAGGAGTGCTTTGGGTGTGCCAAACGTCACAACGTAACTGGGTGGCTATAAAGGTGCACTACGGGTATCTCCGAAAGTGTCTGTTGGGTTGGCACGGATCGAGACTGGGATTTGTCACTCCGTATGACGGAGAGGTATCTCTGGGCCCACTCGGTAGTGCATCATCATAATGAGCTCAATGTGACCAAGTGTTTGGTCACGGGATCATGCATTATGGTATGAGTAAAGTGACTTACCGGTAACGAGATTGAACAAGGTATTGGGATACTGACGATCGAATCTCGGGCAAGTAACGTACCGATTGACAAAGGGAATTGTATACGGGATTGATTGAATCCTCGACATCGTGGTTCATCCGATGAGATCATCGTGGAACATGTGGGAGCCAACAAGGGTATCCAGATCCCGCTGTTGGTTATTGACTGGAGAGTCGTCTCGGTCATGTCTGCATGTCTCCCGAACCCGTAGGGTCTACACACTTAAGGTTCGGTGACGCTAGGGTTGTAGAGATATTAGTATGCGGTAACCTGAAAGTTGTTCGGAGTCCCGGATGAGATCCTGGACGTCACGAGGAGTTCTGGAATGGTCCGGAGGTGAAGAATTGTATATAGGAAGTCCAGTTTCGGCCACCGGGAAAGTTTCGGGGGTCACCGGTATTGTACCGGGACCACCGGAAGGGTCCCGGGGGTCCACCGGGTGGGGCCACCTATCCCGGAGGGCCCCATGGGCTGAAGTGGGAGGGGAACAAGCCCCTGGTGGGCTGGTGCGCCCCCCCTTGGGCCTCCCCTGCGCCTAGGTTTGGAAACCCTAGGGGTGGGGGCGCCCCCCACTTGGCTTGGGGGGCAAGCCACCCCCTTGGCCGCCCCCCCCCCTTGGAGATGGGATCTCCCAGGGCCGGCGCCCCCCAGGGGGCCTATATAAAGGGGGAGGGAGGGCAGCCGCACCACAGCCCCTGGCGCCTCCCTCTCCCTCCCGTGACACATCTTCCTCCTCCCGCAGCGCTTGGCGAAGCCCTGTCGGACTCCCGCTACTTCCACCACCACGCCGTCGTGCTGCTGGATCTCCATCAACCTCTCCTCCCCCCTTGCTAGATCAAGAAGGAGGAGACGTTGCTGCTCCGTACGTGTGTTCAACGCGGAGGTGCCGTCCGTTCGGCGCTCGGTCATCGGTGATTTGGATCACGACGAGTACGACTCCATCAACCCCGTTCACTTGAATGCTTCCGCTCGCGATCTACAAGGGTATGTAGATGCACTCCTATCCCTCTCGTTGCTAGAAGACTCCATAGATTGTTCTTGGTGATGCATAGAAAATTTTAATTTCTGCAACGATCCCCAACAATGGCATCATGAGCTAGGTCTATGCGTAGTTTCTATGCACGAGTAGAACACAAACTTGTTGTGGGCGTAGATGTTGTCAATTTTCTTGCCACTACTAGTCTTATCTTGTTTCGGCGGCATCGTGGGATGAAGCGGCCCGGACCGACCTTACACGTACGCTTACGTGAGACAGGTTCCACCGACTGACATGCACTAGTTGCATAAGGTGGCTAGCGGGTGTCTGTCTCTCCCACTTTAGTCGGAACGGATTCGATGAAAAGGGTCCTTATGAAGGGTAAATAGAAATTGGCATATCACGTTGTGGTTTTGGCGTAGGTAAGAAACGTTCTTGCTAAGAAACCTATAGCAGCCACGTAAAAACTTGCAACAACAATTAGAGGACGTCTAACTTGTTTTTGCAGCATATGCCGTGTGATGTGATATGGCCAAAAGGATGTGATGAATGATATATGTGATGTATGAGATTGATCATGTTCTTGTAATAGGAATCACGACTTGCATGTCGATGAGGATGACAACCGGCAGGAGCCATAGGAGTTGTCTTTATTTTTTGTATGACCTGCGTGTCATTGAACAATGCCATGTAAATTACTTTACTTTATTGCTAAACATGTTAGCCATAGAAGTAGAAGTAATCGTTGGCGTGACAACTTCATGAAGACACGATGATGGAGATCATGATGATGGAGATCATGGTGTCATGCTGGTGACGAAGATGATCATGGCGCCCTGAAGATGGAGATCAAAAGGAGCAAAATGATATTGGCCATATCATGTCACTATTTGATTGCATCTGATGTTTATCATGTTTTACATCTTATTTGCTTAGAACGATGGTAGCTTAAATAAGATGATCCCTCGCAATAATTTCAAGAAAGTGTTCCCCCTAACTATGCATCATTGCGAAGGTTCGTTGTTTCGAAGCACCACGTGATGATCGGGTGTGATAGATTCTAACGTTCGAATACAACGGGTTTAAACCAGATTTACACACGCAATACACTTAGGTTGACTTCATGAGCCTAGCATGTACAGACATGGCCTCGGAACACGGAAGAATACGATCAACATGAAGATGTTCACCGATGTTGACTAATCCGTCTCACGTGATGATCGGACACGGCCTAGTTGACTCGGATCATGTTTCACTTAGATGACTAGAGGGATGTCTATCTGAGTGGGAGTTCATTGAATAATTTGATTAGATGAACTTAATTATCATGAACTTAGTCTAAAATCTTTACAATATGTCTTGTAGATCAAATGGCCCACGCTAATGTTGCCCTCAACTTCAACGCGTTCCTAGAGAAAACCAAGCTGAAAGATGATGGCAGCAACTATACGGACTGGGTCCGGAACCTGAGGATCATCCTCATAGCTGCCAAGAAAGATTATGTCCTAGAAGCACCACTAGGTGAAGCACCCATCCCAGAGAACCAAGACGTTATGAACGCTTGGCAGCAGCGTGCTGATGATTACTCCCTCGTTCAGTGCGGCATGCTTTACAGCTTAGAACCGGGGCTCCAAAAGCGTTTTGAGCAACACGGAGCATATGAGATGTTGGAAGAGCTGAAAATGGTTTTCCAAGCTCATGCCCGGGTCGAGAGATATGAAGTCTTCGACAATTTCTTCAGTTGTAAGATGGAGGAAAATAGTTCTGTCAGTGAGCACATACTCAAAATATCTGGGTTACACAACCGCTTGTCTCAGCTGGGAGTTAATCTCCCGGATGACGCGGTCATTGACAGAATCCTTCAGTCGCTTCCACCGAGCTACAAGAGCTTTGTGATGAACTTAAATATGCAGGGGATGGAAAAGACCATTCCCGAGGTATATTCAATGCTGAAATCAGCGGAGGTGGAGATCAAAAAGGAACATCAAGTGTTGATGGTGAATAAAACCACTAAGTTCAAGAAAGGCAAGGGTAAGAAGAACTTCAAGAAGGACGGCAAGGGAGTTGCTGCGCCCGGTAAGCCAATTGCCGGGAAGAAGCCAAAGAATGGACCCAAACCTGAGACTGAGTGCTTTTATTGCAAGGGAAGTGGTCACTGGAAGCGGAACTGCCCCAAATACTTAGCGGACAAGAAGGCCGGCAACACCAAAGGTATATGTGATATACATGTAATTGATGTGTACCTTACCAGTACTCGTAGTAGCTCCTGGGTATTTGATACCGGTGCGGTTGCTCATATTTGTAACTCAAAACAGGAGCTGCGGAATAAGCGGAGACTGGCGGACGAGGTGACGATGCGCGTCGGGAATGGTTCCAAGGTCGATGTGATCGCCGTCGGCACGCTACCTCTACATTTACCTACGGGATTAGTTTTAAACCTCAATAATTGTTATTTAGTGCCAGCTTTGAGCATGAACATTGTATCTGGATCTCGTTTAATGCGAGATGGCTACTCATTTAAATCCGAGAATAATGGTTGTTCTATTTATATGAGAGATATGTTTTATGGTCATGCCCCGCTGGTCAATGGTTTATTCTTAATGAATCTCGAACGTGATGTTACACATATTCATAGTGTGAATACCAAAAGATGTAAAGTTGATAATGATAGTCCCACATACTTGTGGCACTGCCGCCTTGGTCACATTGGTGTCAAGCGCATGAAGAAGCTCCATGCTGATGGACTTTTAGAGTCTCTCGATTATGAATCATTTGACACATGCGAACCATGCCTCATGGGCAAAATGACCAAGACTCCGTTCTCCGGAACAATGGAGCGAGCAACCAACTTATTGGAAATCATACATACTGATGTCTGCGGTCCAATGAGTGTTGAGGCTCGCGGTGGCTATCGTTATGTTCTCACTCTCACTGATGACTTGAGTAGATATGGGTATGTCTACCTAATGAAACACAAGTCTGAGACCTTTGAAAAGTTCAAGGAATTTCAGAGTGAGGTTGAGAATCAACGTGACAGGAAAATAAAGTTCTTACGATCAGATCGTGGAGGGGAATATTTGAGTCACGAATTTGGCACACACTTAAGGAAATGTGCAATTGTTTCACAACTCACTCCGCCTGGAACACCTCAGCGTAATGGTGTGTCCGAACGTCGTAATCGCACTCTATTGGATATGGTGCGATCTATGATGTCTCTTACCGATCTACCGCTATCATTCTGGGGCTATGCTTTAGAGACTGCCGCATTCACTTTAAATAGGGCTCCATCGAAATCCGTTGAGACGACACCGTATGAATTATGGTTTGGGAAGAAACCTAAGCTGTCGTTTCTAAAAGTTTGGGGATGCGATGCTTATGTCAAGAAACTTCAACCTGAAAAGCTCGAACCCAAGTCGGAAAAATGCGTCTTCATAGGATACCCTAAGGAAACCATTGGGTATACCTTCTACCTCAGATCCGAAGGCAAGATCTTTGTTGCCAAGAACGGGTCCTTTCTGGAGAAAGAGTTTCTCTCGAAAGAAATGAGTGGGAGGAAAGTGGAACTTGATGAGGTGATAGTCACCCCTTCCGAACCGGAAAGTAGTGCAGCGCGGGAAGATGTTCCTATGGTGCCTGCACCGACTGGGGAGGAAGTTAATGATGATGATCATGAAGCTTCAGATCAAGTTACTGCTGAACTTCGTAGGTCCACAAGGACACGTTCCGCACCAGAGTGGTACGGCAACCCTGTCATGGAAATCATGTTGTTAGACAACGGTGAACCTTCGAACTATGAAGAAGCGATGGCGGGCCCGGATTCCAACAAATGGCTTGAAGCCATGCAATCCGAGATAGGATCCATGTATGAAAACGAAGTATGGACTTTGACTGACTTGCCCGATGATCGGCGAGCCATAGAAAATAAATGGATCTTTAAGAAGAAGACAGACGCGGATGGTAATGTGACCATCTATAAGGCTCGACTTGTCGCTAAGGGTTATCGACAAGTTCAAGGGGTTGACTACAATGAGACTTTCTCACCCGTAGCAAAGCTGAAGTACGTCCGAATCATGTTAGCAATTGCCGCATTCTATGATTATGAGATATGGCAAATGGACGTCAAAACGGCATTCCTTAACGGCTTTCTTAAGGAAGAATTGTATATGATGCAGCCGGAAGGTTTTGTCGATCCTAAGAATGCTAACAAGGTACGCAAGCTCCAGCGCTCCATCTATGGGCTGGTGCAAGCATCTCGGAGTTGGAACATTCGATTTGATGAGATGATCAAAGCGTTTGGGTTTACACAGACTTATGGAGAAGCCTGTGTTTACAAGAAAGTGAGTGGGAGCTCTGTAGCATTTCTCATATTATATGTGGATGACATACTGTTGATGGGAAATGATATAGAATTCTTGGGAACCATAAAGGCCTACTTGAACAAGTGTTTTTCAATGAAGGACCTTGGAGAAGCTGCTTATATATTAGGCATCAAGATCTATAGAGATAGATCAAGACGCCTCATTGGTCTTTCACAAAGTACGTACCTTGACAAGATATTGAAGAAGTTCAATATGTGTGACACCCAAAATTTTATTTGGCTTTTTCAAACCTTTATTTGATTTGAGGGATGTTATTTAAAATTTTCTGAAGAACTCTCCCTCTCAAAATTTTCCTTTTTATGACAAGTGTTTTATTTGGATTCACCCAAGACTTGAGTTTTGGTCTTGGAGGTTTTTCCATCTTATGTGGACTCAAACCCAAATGTTTTTCATTTGGAAAAATATATTTGAAAATCTTTTAAAATAGGCCTATGGCATTTGGAGTGATATCTTCCCCTTTCAAAAATCCCTCTTGCCATGACCTAAGTGGAAATCCCCTCCCATAAGCCTTTCCCCATCTTTGGATCATGATATACTTCAAATCCAGCAGTTTGAACCTTCCCATAAATTTTCTTCCATTTAATTCTTATCAAAAATAATTTCTGCCCTCTACTTTGGCTCTTGGAGGTTTTCAAAGGAACTACCATTTCTACTTTGAGTTTTGCCTCCAAACCAATTTCCCTGGCTAGTCCTTAGAGCCCTCAACCAAGATCCATGAAGATCCACTGGTCTCCAGTTCAAATATTTCAAATTGTACTTGCTGCAAGTTTGGACCTTATTTGCCAAATTTGATGAAATTCAATTGTTTTCTCCTCCTAAAAATCTGAGAAAATTCAGACAGCCTCTGGATGCATTGAGAGGTCACCTCACCAAGTCCCAGCTCCAGAAAAAAAATTCTTCATGCCAAATCATTTCGTCGAACACCTGCAGAGCATTGTCACTGTCATGTTCAGAGTTCAGATAACAGTTTCAGTAAACTGCTGTCGTTTTCTTCAGAGCCCGATGTCGATCTCGCCAGTACCGCGGTGGCGCCTTGCTCCCCGTCCCCTCCTTCTTATCCCTGTGCCGCACGATCGCCTGGAGGTTTGCGGGCATCGGCGACGAGCAGGAGGAGGTGCGCCACCCCGTGAGCGACGGCAGCAGCAGCTTTGCGGCTGCCAGAGAGAGGCGCAGCGTGGACGGCGCCGTCCAGCGCCACCCAAGCCACCGGAGGCCGCCGCGTGGCCACCCACTCAGCCGTGCGCGCTGCCATCCTTCGTCGTGAACTGCTAGGCGTGGAGCGCGCTCTCTGACGCCGCCGTGCCCGTACGGCCGCCCCGTCGAGGATCGGCGCATTACGCCAAGCCCGACCGAGGTTTAGCGGGGGAACGGCACCAGTGAACCTCCCTGATGTTGCCTGGCCACTTAAACTCCCTGCCCAACCCCTGCCTCGCCGTAATCGCTCGCCGGAGCTACCCCGTTCACGGCCACCCCCTCGGATCGCCTATAAATAGAGGCCCCGAGCTCGAACTCGAACCCACACCACCTCTACACTCCACCAATACCACGCCAAGACACTAGAAGAGCCCCGAGGGAGCCTTCATCCCCAACTCCGGCCGCCTCGACCCGCCACGGGGTCTAGCTCGATTCACCCCCGTGCGTGCACCTCTACCCCTCAACTCTTGCCAGTAGCTTCCTAATGCATCCACTCTCCTGACCCGCGCTTCAATTTGGAGTTTGCAGCGCCCACCGGAGTACTCCACCATCGCCCGAACCACCGTCCGCCGGAGAAAGTGTCGCCGTCGACGTGGTGCTCTCCGACGACCAAGTCCACCACTCACCGACGCGGAAGAACACCCTGAAACTCTTGGTACCCTCCGATCTCTCTGCCTCGCCGTGGTTCAACGCCGGCGACCACCGCAGCCTTCGGGCGCCGGCGAGCTCCATTGGAGTTTAAACCTGACGGGTGGAACCCTCCCCCCCCGTCAGCCTCTCTTCCTTTTCCCCCCTCGAACCGTTTTCTGTTGGCGCCTTCGGGCAAATGCGTTTTCTCTTTGGGCTGGCGCCTTTTACTCCGAACCACTTTCTGTTTTCTCAGTTAAGTCCCTGGTTCTTTTCTGTTTCATCACAGATTAGTCCCTGGACTAAAACCCTTATATCTTTTTAATAAAAGATGATTTTTGATTGATTCTTTTTCTGACAGGCTTATATTTTTATCTAGTTTTTCATAGTATTTATTTGGAACAATTTTTATGCATGCAACGATTTTCACGTTAGTATACGGTTTCGTTATACCGTAGGTTCCGGAGGAGGTGACGGAGCCGCGAACTTCGCCGAGCTAGACTCCGACTTCTCTGAACCAGGCAAGCATGTTTGAACCTTTGATATGATAGGTGTTTTGCATGTTTGCTTCAATGGTTGTGCATGGCATATGAGCATCGGTGAGTATTACGTTGCATGCAAGGCAACTGACCGTGTGTTTCGAAGTTATCATGATCTCTGATGAGAGATGACCTCATCATGTGGTGACATGAAAGGTAGTAAGATGGTATTGTTGTAGCATGCCAATCTTACGTCATCCGATAAATTCCGATGTTAACGTGGACCGAGCCACGTTATCGTTCTTCCTCTTTTGTGCTGCCACATGTTTTCTGCAAAGAATACGGTTTAGTAAGTTGTTAACCTCTTTCCTTGTACACACCAAATAGAGGGGCCGGGATGAGGGTTCCATGGCCCTCGATTAAAGCCAGTCATCCGGTCAGGGGGCATGGGTGTTTCCGGTTGGGACCGAGAGGGGGGCACCCCTTAGAGCGCGCGTATATAAATTTGATCCCATGCTACGCGAGGTTGTAGCCTCCCCGTCTCAAGGTTTTTCTTGAACGTTGCCGAGGGTGATTCCTGGCATCGGAATGTTGAATGGGTGTGTACTGGTTAGATGTGTTTCTCCTAAAACACCGTAAACATAACTAGTCCTTGTGACTACGGAAATCCGTTGGCTGTGGTTAAAGTACAAACTCTGCAGAGTCAAATCCTTTCGAGTCATCGTGTCCGTGATCAAGGACCATGGCCAGTATATCCATATCTATGTCAGTCCTCGTGGTAAATCCCCGGTGAACAAGCTTAAGTGGTATACCCGTTTGAATTGTTATTCCTGTGGATGGACTAACCTTTATTTTATCTCGTACTTGAATATTCCCGTGAAATGAATTAAATTCATGAGCTACTGAATTATTAAGTTGTGAAATATAAGCCCTTTATGTGATGTTGCTCAGACGTCGGACTGTGGCACTCTTGTTAGTTACTTTTGATATAAGCCCTTTATGTGATGTCACTCAGACGTCCGACTGTGGCACTGTTGTCATTTACTTTCAATATAAGCCCTTTATGTGATGTCGCTCAGACGTCCGACTGTGGCATGTCCATTATTTACTTTTGATATAAGCCCTTTATGTGATGTCGCTCAGACGTTCGACTGTGGCACTCTTGTCATTTTCTTTCAATATAAGCCCTTTATGTAATGTCGCTTCAGACGTCCGACTGTGGCACGCACTGTCATTTATTTTCCATTATAGGCCCTTTATGTGGTGTCGCCATGACACCCGACTGCGGCATTGTTATTTCATTTGTATCCTTTCGAGGAGTCATTCAGACACTCGATAGGCCTTCAGTATTACTTTGGGATTTCGGGAGGACTACCGCCCGACTTCCCTTTTATTTCCCATGCATTGCCATCTCGTTGTTTGAGTGCGCTCTATTAATCTGTTCATATGCATCATGTTTACATCTGTTATATCTTATGTCCGAACTGTCTTGCGAGTACTTTCATAGTACTCACCTGGCTTGTTGATTTGGCCAGATGTTGACGAAGGCGATCTCATGCATGAAGAGTTTGATAGTGAGTCCGACGCCTAGAGGAATCCCAGTCAGCCCCGTGCGATCCTGGATATTGGTCACTTGTATTATATACACTTCCGCCACCCATAATAAGTATCCTCGAGCCTCACTCCGACGCTCGAAGAGTTGTTAGATTCAGGAGTCATGTCACCCACTCCACTGTGGTATACCCACCACTGTTGTTTCTTTGCGAGTCAGTAGTATGCCACCCTATCCGCCTTTATGTATTACTTGCGTGCTTGTAATAAATTGTTGAGCAGTCTCTGCTCAACCTTGTATTATATTTAGTACTCCTGGTTTCTCTTCTGTGATCAAGATATTGTCTGCTAGTGAGAAGGATTCTTCTCTATTGGTCCGTAAAAGGGATCGGTTTCTCAATAAATATTTTTATTGGAAAACCGGTCGTGACAAGCTTGGTATCAGAGCCAGGCTGACTGTAGGAAGCCACTAGGTGCGATCGCTAATCGGTTATTAGCATCTTTAGTGCTTTTTCAGCATTTTGCAAATGTAGCTATTTTCTGTTGGTCATCATAAATTTATGATTTGACTACTCAGAATTTTTGCCTACTTTTGTAGATGGCTGGCAACGACTACGAGACTCGGGTGTTCACTAACGTGCCCGAGGGGTTTGTCAAACTCCTCGTCTCCATCACCAAGCTCGCGATCGGGCCAGCGACGCGTCCGGAGTTCACACTTTACCAGCACAAGCTCAGCGACGACGTGTCTATGCACCAAGCCGTGGTGCAATTCAAGGGAGGACGTTCTGCGTCTCGCCACTTCCGTTTTGTGGGAAGGGCCATGCCTACGGAGAGGCATGCCATGCAGATGGCCGCCCGTGAGGCGATAGCTCGCCTTCGGGATATCCTTCCTATGATGAAGACTCGTCGCTACCGCTACCTCCCATGCCATGTGCCATATACTTGTCACTATGCATTCGCCTGCCATAGGGGAGAGCGGGATGAAGCTATCGAGATGCTTGTCGAGTACCTCAAAGCTCTGGAGGAATCTTTCGACAACCTCGTGGACGATCTTGTGGCTTTCCGCACGGACTTAGTTCGGGGCGGTCCTGCCAGCAGGAAGGAGCTTCTCCACATGGCACCGCCGCTGACTTTTGTCTCGTCCTCAGCATCTTATTCACCGGCCATTTTGGCCACTGCTCGCCGTCTGCCTACCACTGAGGAGTTCGACCGAGTCATCGCTCCTACTCCAGTCAGAGCTGCACCGCCTGCCGCACCCGCACTGCCGCCTCTCGCACCCGCGCCATCACCTCAGCGCAGTGCTACACGCCTGGAGCATACTAGGGAGGAGGTGGAGGTTGAGTCTCCTGCACCGTTGGGTCTTACCCTCGGCAAGGGGAAGGACATCTTCACCATCTCCGACTGAGTGCACTTAGTAGCCGCGCGTTGTGCCTGCATGTATGTTATGTTTTATGTACTTAAGTTTGTAGTAGTTGTGTGCGCTGCATTCCGGAGGAGCGTGCTAGTCTAAATAACATGTCAGGAATGTGTACGCACATCCTGAGTGATGTACCGTATGCTTGCGTTTCGCGTGTAAGATATGTGCTAAGCAGTCCTTCTCCGTGCGCAGTCAAATATTTTCTTGGAAAATCTTGAGGTCTTTTAAAAATTTTGTCTTTGCAAGATTTTCCTTGTGCCACACAGTTCTTCTCATGATTTTCGCAAAATAATACCCCAGAGTGGAAAATGTCTTGTCCGTGGACCCGTTCCATGCCAAATCCAACCGAAGAAGTTTATGGAACACAGACCAGCAACAACTTCACTCAGGGACAGTCCAGTCAACAGGACAGCGAGGCAGCCTTATCTCAAGTATGCCGCCTCTTCGAACAAAGCCAGCAACAGCACCAAGAGATGATGAATCACGTCATCAATATGGGAAACCACCGTGAGCCATATCAACCCCACTCCAAGTTGTCTGAATTACAGAAGACTCGCCCTCCAACGTTTGCTCACACTGATAGGCCGCTTGAAGCTGATGATTGGCTTTGAGACATAGAAAGAAAGCTGATTATTGCTCAGTGTTCAGATCATGAGAAGGTGCTTTATGCACCCCACTACCTTACTGGAGCAGCTACAGCATGGTGGGAGAACTTCCTACACATGCATCCCAGTGAACACAACATCACCTGGGAAGAGTTTAAGGAAGGCTTTCGTGGGGCACACATCCCCAGGAGCATCATAAAAATCAAGAAAAGAGAATTTGATGACCTCAAGCAAAGAAGCATGTCAGTGACAGAATACAATGGTCAGTTTACCCAGCTATCTCGTTATGCCTACGATGAACATATGACTGAGAACAAAAGGATGGAAAAATTTCTAGACGGCCTGGCGCCACCATTAAGATGCCAACTGGTCGTACACACTTTCCCAGATTTCAAAACTCTGGTTGACAAGGCCATTACCTTGGAGAATGAGCACCGCAGTCTGGAGGATATCCGTAAGCGGAAAAGGGACAAGACGACTCTTGCTCGCAACAATCGAGGCAAGACTGAGGTTCCGAGGAATGAAGCGAAAAAATCCACGACGACTGCTATAAGGCCAACCAGACAGTTTCATTCAAGGGACAAGGACTTTACGTACCGTCCAGGGGTCACTTGTTATGCTTGTGGTGAAGACGGGCACAATGCCAAACAGTGCCCAAAGCCAAGGAACTCGGTCCCCAAGCCGAACAATGGTGGGAATAATCCAGCCCCCAAGCGCAACAATTTCAATCCCAACAACAACCACAGGAAGGGTCACCTGAACCATGTGACCAGGGAAGAGGCGCAGAACGCCCCAGACATCGTGCTCGGTATGTTCCCTGTCAACACAGTACCTGCCACGGTTTTGTTTGATTCTGGAGCTTCTCACTCGTTCATTTCGAAGAGTTTTGTTTTGCAACATGGTTTTCCGATACTTCCTTTGGAAAAATCTATGATCATCAAGTCCCCCGGAAATAAGCAGATCACTCAGAGTTACTGCCAAGGAGTGATTATTGAATTCGAAGGACTAAGGTTTCAGGCTAATCTCATCGTGTTGGAAAATAAAGGACTGGATGTCATCCTAGGGATGGACTGGTTGACCACCAACAAGGGATTTATTGACTGTTTCAATCGGACCGTGATTCTCACTCACCATCACGGCAAGACAATAAAGGTTACAGCCCAAGAGAGACCACGGTCACGGCAACCAAAGTTGAACAAAGTAGACATTTCAGAATTGAGAAAGGTAGCAGTGGTGTGCGAATTTCCCGACGTGTTCCCTGAAGAACTACCAGGCATGCCACCAGACCGAGAGATAGAGTTCAGCATTGAACTAGCACCTGGCACCACTCCCATCTATAAGAAACTTTATAGAATGACACCCTCAGAATTGGTAGAATTGAAGAAGCAGATAAAGGAATTACTGGACAAAGGATTTATTCGAGCCAGCTCCTCACCATGGGGTTCGCCAGTATTATTCGCCAAGAAAAAGGATGGAACACTGAGATTGTGTATAGACTATCGAGCTCTCAATATGGTCACCATCAAAAACAAATATCCGATGCCATGGATAAATGATTTGTCTGACCAGCTCGCACAAGCCAAGGTGTTCTCAAAAATTGATTTAAGATCGGGATATCATCAATTGAAAGTACGGACAGAAGATATCCCTAAGACAGCATTCACCTCCAGATACGGATTATATGAGTTCACAGTGATGCCTTTTGGACTGACGAACGCCCCCGCATATTTTGTCCACCTCATGAACAAAGTGTTTATGAAATTCATGGACAAATTTGTTGTGGTGTTCATTGACGACATTCTGGTATATTCAAGGACACCAGAAGAGCATGCTGAACATCTCAGAATTGTTTTGGGAGAATTAAGGAAACATCAATTGTACGCCAAATTTAGCAAGTGTGAATTTTGGCTAAGGCAAGTTGGTTTCCTAGGCCATATATTGACCCAAGAAGGCGTGGCCGTAGACCCAGTAAAAGTCAAAGCCATACTTGAATGGAAACCACCAGCCAACGTGACAGATGTGCGGAGTTTCCTGGGAATGGCCGGATATTACAGAAGATTTATTGAAGGATTCTCCACTGTGGCAAAGCCGATGACACAGTTGCTCAAGAAAGACAAGAAGTTTGTATGGACGGAAGCATTCGAGAAAAGCTTCCAAGAACTCAAGAAGAAACTAACAACAGCACCAGTTTTGACCGTGCCAGACATACACAAGAGTTTTGAAGTGTATTGTGACGCATCCCGGAAGGGCCTCGGATGCGTACTGATGCAAGATGGCAAAGTTGTCGTGTATGCTTCCAGGCAACTACGGAAGCATGAGGAAAATTATCCAACTCATGACTTGGAGCTAACAGCGGTCATCCATGCACTCAAGGAATGGAGGCACTTTCTGTTGGGAAATCGTTGTGAAATATATACGGGCCATAAGAGCCTTAAATATATTTTCACACAACCAGAGCTAAATTTACGACAACGACGCTGGTTGGAATTGGTCAAGGACTATGATGTCGGCATTCACTACCATCCAGGGAAAGCAAATGTAGTGGCAGATGCTCTTAGTCGGAACCCCAGCCTGGGCAACAACAGTCCACAGAACTTGAGACCTGAGTTTCAGCAGGAGTTCGCTAGACTCAACATGGTGTTAGTCTCTGAGGGCACCGTATCAAATCTGGAGATACATCCCACCCTAATGGAACAAATTAAGAAGGCTCAGCAGGGACATCCCAGCATCGAAGGTATAAAGAGAAAAATGAGCCTAGGCAAGGCTTCAGAGTTCGTCACAGACAATGAAGGAATATTATGGTACGGGGACAGACTTTGCGTACCAAACATTGAGGAACTGAAGCAACAAATCCTAACCGAAAGCCACACCGCTCCATACTCGATCCACCCTGGAGGAACCAAAATGTACAAAGACATTCAAGAAAGATTTTGGTGGCACGGTATGAAAAGGGATATAGCCGCATTCATTGCTTGTTGCGATTCATGTCAGCGCATAAAAGCCGAGCATCAAAAGCCAGCAGGGCTGCTACAGCCAAACCGGGTACCTGAGTGAAAATGGGATGAAATTGGAATGGACTTCATTGTCGGACTACCTCGATCTCAACGCGGAAATGACGCCATATGGGTCATCACAGATAGGCTAACCAAGGTAGCACATTTCATTCCCGTGAAGACGACCTACTCCACTCAAAGGCTAGCCAAGCTTTATCTCTCCCGTATAGTTTGTCTACATGGAGTCCCAAAGACTATAATATCCGACCGAGGCACTCAATTTGTCTCTAAATTTTGAGATCACCTGCAACAAGCTCTGGGTATGCAACTAGCATTCAGTACAGCGTACCACCCTCAGACGGATGGACAAACGGAACGTGTGAACCAAATCCTAGAGGACATGCTGAGAGCCTGTGTGCTCACCTATGGATCCAGTTGGGAAGAAAGTTTGCCATATGCCGAGTTTGCTTACAACAACAGTTACCAAGCCAGCCTACAAATGGCACCCTTTGAAGCATTGTACGGACGGAGGTGTCGTACCCCACTAAATTGGTCAGAAACAGGTGACAGTCGTATCTTCGGCCCAGACATGCTCAAGGAGGCCGAGGAGAAAGTTAAACAGATCAGGGACAGACTCAAGACAGCTCAAAGCCGACAAAAGAGCTATTACGATCAAAAACATCGTGAGGTCAGCTTTGAACCCGGTGAATATGTATACCTACGAGTGTCTCCTAGGAGAGGCCTGCAACGGTTCAAAATCAAAGGGAAGCTAGCCCCACGATTTATAGGACCATTCTGTATAGTCGCACGAAGAGGCACAATAGCCTACCAGCTAGACCTACCCAAAGAGCTGTCAGACGTCCACGACGTGTTTCACGTCTCACAGTTGAGGAAATGTGTAAACAACCCGGAGAAGCATGTATCACATGAAATCATTGATGTGCAACCAGACCTCACCTACAGAGAGCGACCAGTAAAGATATTGGAAGAATCTGAACGGAGGAACCGTCAGAAAACAACTAAATTTTTCAAGGTTCAGTGGAGCAACCACACCGAGGATGAAGCTACATGGGAAAGGGAAGACTTTCTTCAGGCAGAGTACCCACATCTATTTGAGGATCAGCAGAAATCTCGAGGACGAGATTTTTCCTAAGGGGGTAGGTGTTGTGACAACCAAAATTTTATTTGGCTTTTTCAAACCTTTATTTGATTTGAGGGATGTTATTTAAAATTTTCTGAAGAACTCTCCCTCTCAAAATTTTCCTTTTTATGACAAGTGTTTTATTTGGATTCACCCAAGACTTGAGTTTTGGTCTTGGAGGTTTTTCCATCTTATGTGGACTCAAACCCAAATGTTTTTCATTTGGAAAAATATATTTGAAAATCTTTTAAAATAGCCCTATGGCATTTGGCGTGATATCTTCCCCTTTAAAAAATCCCTCTTGCCATGACCTAAGTGGAAATCCCCTCCCATAAGCCTTTCCCCATCTTTGGATCATGATATACTTCAAATCCAGCAGTTTGAACCTTCCCATAAATTTTCTTCCATTTAATTCTTATCAAAAATAATTTCTGCCCTCTACTTTGGCTCTTGGAGGTTTTCAAAGGAACTACCATTTCTACTTTGAGTTTTGCCTCCAAACCAATTTCCCTGGCTAGTCCTTAGAGCCCTCAACCAAGATCCATGAAGATCCACTGGTCTCCAGTTCAAATATTTCAAATTGTACTTGCTGCAAGTTTGGACCTTATTTGCCAAATTTGATGAAATTCAATTGTTTTCTCCTCCTAAAAATCTGAGAAAATTCAGACACCCTCTGGATGCATTGAGAGGTCACCTCACCAAGCCCCAGCTCCAGAAAAAAATTTCTTCATGCCAAATCATTTCGTCGAACACCTGCAGAGCATTGTCGCTGTCATGTTCAGAGTTCAGATAAACAGTTTCAGTAAACTGCTGTCGTTTTCTTCAGAGCCCGATGTCGATCTCGCCAGTACCGCGGTGGCGCCTTGCTCCCCGTCCCCTCCTTCTTATCCCTGCGCCGCACGATCACCTGGAGGTTTGCGGGCGTCGGCGGCGAGCAGGAGGAGGTGCGCCACCCCGTGAGCGACGGCAGCAGTGGCTTTGCGGTTGCCAGAGAGAGGCGCGGCGTGGACGGCACCGTCCAGCGCCGCCCAAGCCACCGGAGGCCGCCGCGTGGCCACCCACTCGGCCATGCGCGCTGCCATCCTTCGTCGTGAACTGCTAGGCGCGGAGCGCACTCTCTGACGCCGCCGTGCCCGTACGACCGCCCCGTCGAGGATCGGCGCATTACGCCAAGCCCGACCGAGGTTTAGCGGGGGAACGGCACCAGTGAACCTCCCTGATGTTGCCTGGCCACTTAAACTCCCTGCCCAACCCCTGCCTCACCGTAATCGCTCGCCGGAGCTACCCCGTTCACGGCCACCCCCTCGGATCACCTATAAATAGAGGCCCCGAGCTCGAACTCGAACCCACACCACCTCTGCACTCCACCAATACCACGCCAAGCCACTGGAAGAGCCCCGAGGGAGCCTTCTTCCCCAACTCCGGCCGCCTCGACCCGCCACGGGGTCCAGCTCGATTCACCCCCGTGCGTGCACCTCTACCCCTCAACTCTTGCCAGTAGCTTCCTAATGCATCCACTCTCCTGACCCGCGCTTCAATTTGGAGTTTGCAGCGCCCACCGGAGTACTCCACCATCGCCCGAACCACCGTCCGCCGGAGAAAGTGTCGCCGTCGACGTGGTGCTCTCCGACGACCAAGTCCACCACTCACCGACGCGGAAGAACACCCTGAAACTCTTGGTACCCTCCGATCTCTCTGCCTCGCCGTGGTTCGACGCCGGCGACCACCGCAGCCTTCGGGCGCCGGCGAGCTCCATTGGAGTTTAAACCTGATGGGTGGACCCCCCTGTCAGGCTCTCTTCTTTTTCCCCCCTCGAACCGTTTTCTGTTGGCGCCTTCGGGCAAATGCGTTTTCTCTTTGGGCTGGCGCCTTTTACTCCGAACCGTTTTCTGTTTTCTCAGTTAAGTCCCTGGTTCTTTTCTGTTTCATCACAGATTAGTCCCTGGACTAAAACCCTTATATCTTTTTAATAAAAGATGATTTTTGATTGATTCTTTTTCTGTCAGGCTTATATTTTTTTCTTGTTTTTTATAGTATTTATTTGGAAAATTTTGGAACAATTTTTATGCACGCAACGATTTTCACGTTAGTATACGGTTTTGTTATACCGTAGGTTCCGGAGGAGGTGACGGAGCCGCGAACTTCGCCGAGCTAGACTCCGACTTCTCCGAACCAGGCAAGCATGTTTGAACCTTTGATATGATAGGTGTTTTGCATGTTTGCTTGAATGGTTGTGCATGGCATATGAGCATCGGTGAGTATTACATTGCATGCAAGGCAACTGACCGTGTGTTTCGAAGTTATCATGATCTCTGATGAGAGATGACCTGATCATGTGGTGACATGAAAGGTAGTAAGATGGTATTGTTGTAGCATGCCAGTCTTACGTCATCCGATAAATTCCGACGTTAACGTGGACCGAGCCACGTTACCGTTCTTCCTCTTTCGTGCTGCCACATGTTTTCTGCAAAGAATACGGTTTAGTAAGTTGTTAACCTCTTTCCTTGTACACACCAAATAGAGGGGCCGGGATGAGGGTTCCATGGCCTTGGATTAAAGCCAGTCATCCGGTCAGGGGGCATGGGTGTTTCTGGTTGGGACCGAGAGGGGGCACCCCTTAGAGCGCGCGTATATAAATTTGATCCCATGCTACGCGAGGTTGTAGCCTCCCCGTCTCAAGGTTTTTCTTGAACGTTGCCGAGGGTGATTCCTGGCATCGGAATGTTGAATGGGTGTGTACTGGTTAGATGTGTTTCTCCTAAAACACCGTAAACGGAACTAGTCCTTGTGACTACGGAAATCCGTTGGCTGTGGTTAAAGTATAAACTCTGCAGAGTCAAATCCTTCCGAGTCATCGTGTCCGTAATCAAGGACCATGGCCAGTATATCCATATCTATGTCAGTCCACGTGGTAAATCCCCGGTGAACAAGCTTAAGTGGTATACCCATTTGAATTGTTATTCCTGTGGATGGACTAACCTTTATTTTATCTCGTACTTGAATATTCCCATGAAATGAATTAAATTCATGAGCTACTGAATTATTAAGTTGTGAAATATAAGCCCTTTATGTGATGTCGCTCAGACGTTGGACTGTGGCACTCTTGTTAGTTACTTTTGATATAAGCCCTTTATGTGATGTCGCTCAGACGTCCGACTGTGGCACTCTTGTCATTTACTTTCAATATAAGCCCTTTATGTGATGTCGCTCAGACGTCCGACTGTGGCATGTCCATTATTTACTTTTGATATAAGCCCTTTATGTAATGTCGCTCAGACGTCCGACTGTGGCACTCTTGTCATTTTCTTTCAATATAAGCCCTTTATGTGATGTCTCTTCAGACGTCCGACTGTGGCACGCACTGTCATTTATTTTCCATTATAAGCCCTTTATGTGGTGTCGCCTTGACGCCTGACTGCGGCATTGTTATTTCATTTGTATCCTTTTGAGGAGTCATTCAGACACTCGATTGGCCTTCAGTATTACTTTGGGATTTCGGGAGGACTACCGCCCGACTTCCCTTTTATTTCCCATGCATTGCCATCTCGTTGTTTGAGTGCGCTCTATTAATCTGTTCATATGCATCATGTTTACATCTGTTATATCTTATGTCCGAACTGTCTTGCGAGTACTTTCATAGTACTCACCTGGCTTGTTGATTTGGCCAGATGTTGACGAAGGCGATCTCATGGATGAAGAGTTTGATAGTGAGTCCGACGCCTAGAGGAATCCTAGTCAGCCCCGTGCGATCCTGGATATTGGTCACTTGTATTATATACGCTTCCGCCACCCACAATAAGTATCCTCGAGCCTCACTCCGACGCTCGAAGAGTTGTTAGATTCAGGAGTCATGTCACCCACTCCACTGTGGTATACCCACCACCGTTGTTTATTTGCGAGTCAGTAGTATGCCACCCTATCCGCCTTTATGTATTATTGGCATGCTTGTAATAAATTGTTGAGCAGTCTCCGCTCAACCTTGTATTATATTTAGTACTCCTGGTTTCTCTTCTGTGATCAAGATATTGTCTGCTAGTGAGAAGGATTCTTCTCTATTGGTCCGTAAAAGGGATCGGTTTCTCAATAAATATTTTTATTGGAAAATCGGTCGTGACAATATGGATCAGTCCAAGAAGGGGTTCTTGCCTGTATTGCAAGGTGTGCAATTGAGCATGGCTCAATGCCCGACCACGGCAGAAGATAGAGAAAAGATGAGTGTCATCCCCTATGCCTCGGCCATAGGGTCTATTATGTATGCCATGCTGTGTACCACACCTGATGTAAACCTTGCCGTAAGTTTGGTAGGAAGGTACCAAAGTAATCCCGGCATGGAACACTGGACAGCGGTCAAGAATATCCTGAAGTACCTGAAGAGGACTAAGATATGTTTCTCGTTTATGGAGGTGACGAAGAGCTCGTCGTAAAGGGTTACGTCGATGCTAGCTTCGACACATATCTGGATGACTCTAAGTCACAAACCGGATACATGTATATGTTGAATGGAGGGGCGGTAAGCTGGTACAGTTGCAAGCAAAGCGTCGTGGCGGGATCTACATGTGAAGCAGAGTACATGGCGGCCTCAGAGGCAGCGCAAGAAGCAATCTGGATGAAGGAGTTCATTACCGACCTAGGGGTGATTCCCAATGCGTCGGGCCCGATGACTCTCTTCTGTGACAACACTGGAGCTATTGCCCTTGCAAAGGAGCCCAGGTTTCACAGGAAGACCAGGCATATCAACGTCGCTTCAACTCCATTCGTGAAAGTGTTCAAAATGGAGACATAGATATTTGTAAAGTACATACGGACCTGAATGTAGCAGATCCGTTGACTAAACCTCTCCCCAGAGCAAAACATGATCAACACCAGAACTCTATGGGT
Organism: Triticum aestivum; assembly: GCF_018294505.1. Lineage (NCBI taxonomy): Eukaryota > Viridiplantae > Streptophyta > Magnoliopsida > Poales > Poaceae > Triticum > Triticum aestivum. Next base: position 127,367,620 of record NC_057802.1, read on the forward strand.
GTTCGATTCCTCACAATGTAACTAGATTATTGACTCTAGTGCAAGTGGGAGACTGTTGGAAATATGCCCTAGAGGCAATAATAAAATGGTTATTATTATATTTCCTTGTTCATGATAATTGTCTATTGTTCATGCTATAATTGTGTTATCCGGAATCGTAATACATGTGTGAATACATAGACCACAACATGTCCCTAGTAAGCCTCTAGTTGACTAGCTCGTTGATCATTGGATGTCATTGATAACGGGATCACATCATTAGGAGAATGATGTGATGGACAAGACCCAATCCTAAGCATAGCTCAAAGATCGTGTAGTTCGTTTGCTAGAGCTTTTCCAATGTCAAGTATCATTTCCTTAGACCATGAGATTGTGCAACTCCCAGATACCATAGGAGTGCTTTGGGTGTGCCAAACGTCACAACGTAACTGGGTGGCTATAAAGGTGCACTACGGGTATCTCCGAAAGTGTCTGTTGGGTTGGCACGAATCGAGACTGGGATTTGTCACTCCGTATGACGGAGAGGTATCTCTGGGCCCACTCGGTAATGCATCATCATAATGAGCTCAATGTGACCAAGTGTTTGGTCATGGGATCATGCATTATGGTACGAGTAAAGTGACTTACCGGTAACGAGATTGAACAAGGTATTGGGATACCGACGATCAAATCTCGGGCAAGTAACGTACCGATTGACAAAGGGAATTGTATACGGGATTGATTGAATCCTCGACATCGTGGTTCATCCGATGAGATCATCATGGAACATGTGGGAGCCAACATGGGTATCCAGATCCCGCTGTTGGTTATTGACCGGAGAGTCGTCTCGGTCATGTCTGCATGTCTCCCGAACCCGTAGGGTCTGCACACTTAAGGTTCGGTGACGCTATGGTTGTAGAGATATTAGTATGCGGTAACCCAAAAGTTGTTCGGAGTCCCGGATGAGATCCCGGACGTCATGAGGAGTTCCGGAATGGTCCGGAGGTGAAGAATTGTATATAGGAAGTCCAGTTTCGGCCACCGGGAAAGTTTCGGGGGTCACCGGTATTGTACTGGGACCACCGGAAGGGTCCCGGGGGTCCACTGGGTGGGGCCACCTATCCCAGAGGGCCCCATGGGCTGAAGTGGGAGGGGAACCAGCCCCTGGTGGGCTGGTGCGCCCCCCCTGGGCCTCCCCTGCGCCTAGGGTTGGAAACCCTAGGGGTGGGGGCGCCCCCCACTTGGCTTGGGGGGCAAGCCACCCCCTTGGCCGCCGCCCCCCCTTGGAGATGTGATCTCCCAGGGCCGGCGCCCCCCCAGGGGGCCTATATAAAGGGAGGAGAGGGCAGCCGCACCACAGCCCCTGGCGCCTCCCTCTCCCTCCCGTGACACATCTTCCTCCTCCCGTAGCGCTTGGCGAAGCCCTGTCGGACTCCCGCTACTTCCACCACCACGCCGTCGTGCTGCTGGATCTCCATCAACCTCTCCTCCCCCCTTGCTGGATCAAGAAGGAGGATACGTCGCTGCTCCGTATGTGTGTTGAACGCGGAGGTGCCGTCCGTTCAGCGCTCGGTCATCGGTGATTTGGATCACGACGAGTACGACTCCATCAACCCCGTTCACTTGAACACTTCCGCTCGCGATCTACGAGGGTATGTAGATGCACTCCTATCCCTCTCGTTGCTAGAAGACTCCATAGATTGTTCTTGGTGATGCGTAGAAAATTTTAATTTCTGCAACCATCCCCAACATTGCAACAGTACTTAGAGTAGTGATTTGCTTTATTATACTAACGGAGCTTACCGAGTTTTCTGTTGAAGTTTTGTGTGGATGAAGTGTTCGATGATCGAGAAGGTCTCGATGTGAGAAGAAGGAAGAGAGGCAAGAGCTCAAGCTTGGGGATGCCCGATGCACCCTAAGTAAATATTCAAGGACACTCAAGCGTCTAAGCTTGGGGATGCCCCGGAAGGCATCCCATCTTTCTTCAACAAGTATCGGTATGTTTTCGGATTCGTTTCGTTCATGCGATATGTGCAAATCTTGGAGCATCTTTTGCATTTAGTTTTCACTTTTCTTTTATGCACCATGCTGGTATGAGATAGTCCTTGGTTTATTTATAGAATGCTCTATGCACTTCACTTATATCTTTTGAGTATGGCTTTATAGAATGCTTCATGTGCTTCACTTATATCATTTGAAGTTTGCATTGCCTGTTTCTCTTTACATAGAAAACCGCCATTTGTATAATGCTCTTTTGTTTCACTTATATTTGTTAGAGCGTGGGCATATCTTTTGTAGAAACAATTAAACTCTCTTGCTTCACTTATATCTATTTAGAGAGATGACAGGAACTGGTCATTCACATGGTTAGTCATAAAATCCTACATAAAACTTGTAGATCACTGAATATGATATGTTTGATTCCTTGCAATAGTTTTGCGATATAAAGATGGTGATATTGGAGTCATGCTAGTGGGTAGTTGTGGATTAGTAGAAATACTTATGTTGAGGTTTGTGATTCCCGTAGCATGCACGTATGGTGAACCGTTATGTAACGAAGTCGGAGCATGAGGTATTTATTGATTGTCTTCCTTATGAGTGGCGGTCGGGGATGAGCGATGGTCTTTTCCTACCAATCTATCCCCCTAGGGGCATGCGTAGTAGTACTTTGCTTCGAGGGCTAATAAACTTTTGCAATAAGTATATGAGTTCTTTATGACTAATGTGAGTCCATGGATTATACGCACTCTCACCCTTCCATCATTCCTAGCCTCTTCGGTACCGTGCATTGCCCTTTCTCACCTCGAGAGTTGGTGCAAACTTCGCCGGTGCATCCAAACCCCATGATATGATGCACTCTATCACACATAAGCCTCATTATATATTCCTCAAAACAGCCACCATACCTACCTATCATGGCATTTCCATAGCCATTCCGACATATATTGCCATGCAACTTCCATCATCATCATCATATACATGACTTGATCATTTATTGTCATATTGCTTTGCATGATCGTAAGATAGCTAGCATGATGTTTTCATGGCTTGTCCGTTTTTTGATGTCATTGCTACGCTAGATCATTGCACATCCCGGTACACCACCGGAGGCATCCATATAGAGTCATACTTTGTTCTAGTTGTAACATTGAGTTGTAAGTAAATAAAAGTATGATGATCATCATTATTAGAACATTGTCCCATGTGAGGTTTTCAAAATAAAAGAGGCCAAAGAAGCCCAAATAAAAAAAGAGGCCAAAGAAGCCCACCCAAAAAATGGGAAAAAAAGAAAACAAAAAAATGAGAGAAAAAGAGAGAAGGGGCAATGTTACTATCCTTTTACCACACTTGTGCTTCAAAGTAGCACCATGTTCTTCATATAGAGAGTCTCTTGAGTTATCACTTTCAAATACTAGTGGGAATTTTCATTATAGAACTTGGCTTGTATATTCTGATGATGGGCTTCCTCAAATGCCCGAGGTCTTCATGAGCAAGCAAGTTGGATGCACACCCACTTAGTTTTCAGTTTGATCTTTCATATACTTATCGCTCTAGTGCATCCATTGCATGGCAATCCCTACTCCTCATATTGACATCAATTGATGGGCATCTCCATAGCCCGTTGATTAGCTACGTCGATATGAGACTTTCTCCTTTTTTGTCTTCTTCACACAACCTCCATCATCATATTCTATTCCACCTATAGTGCTATGTCCATGGCTCACGCTCATGTATTGCGTGAGGGTTGAAAAGGCTGAAGCGCGTTAAAAAGTATGAACCAATTGCTCGGCTTGTCATCGGGGTTGTGCATGATTTGAATATTTTGTGTGGTGAAGATGGAGCATAGCCAGACTATATGATTTTCTAGGGATAACTTTCTTTGGCCTTGTTATTTTGAAAGGACATGATTGCTTTATTAGTAGGCTTGAAGTATTATTATTTTTATGTCAAATGATAGACTATTGCTTTGAATCACTCGTGTCTTAATATTCATGCCATGATTAGATACATGATCAAGATTATGCTAGGTAGCATTCCACATCAAAAATTATCTTTTTTATCATTTACCTACTCGAGGACGAGCAGGAATTAAGCTTGGGGATGCTGATACGTCTCCGTCGTATCTATAATTTTTGATTGTTCCATGCCAATATTCTACAACTTTCATATACTTTTTGGCAACTTTTTATACTATTTTTGGGACAAACATATTGATCCAGTGCCCAGTGCCAGTTCCTGTTTGTTGCATGTTTTATGTTTCGCAGAAACCCCATATCAAATGGAATCCAAACGGGATAAAAACGGACGGAGAATATTTTTGGAATATTTGGAAAATATGGGAAGAAGAATCAACGCGAGACGGTGCCCGAGGGGGGCACGAGGAAGGGGGCGCGCCTCTGACCCTCGTGGGCCCCCCGTAAGGCGGTTGCTGCTCTTCTTTGGCCACAAGAAAGCTAATTTTCGGAGAAAAATCTGGGCGAAGGTTTCAATCCAATCGGAGTTACGGATCTCCATATATATATATATATATATATATATATATATATATATATATATATATATATACATATACGAAAGGGTGAAAGGGCAGAAGACGAGAACACGGAAACAGAGAGAGACAGAGAGACATATCCAATCTCGGAGGGGCTCTCGCCCCTCCCATGCCATGGAGGCCAAGGACCAGAGGGGAAACCCTTCTCCCATCTAGGGAGGAGGTCAAGGAAGAAGAAGAATAATAAGGGGGCCCCTCTCCCCCTCTCTTTCGGTGGCGTCGGAACGCTGCCATGGCCACCATCATCAGCACCGCGATCTTCACCAACACCTCCGCCATCTTCACCAACATCTCCATCACCTTCCCCCCTCTATCTACAGCGGTCCACTCTCCCGCAACCCGCTGTACCCTCTACTTGAACATGGTGCTTTATGCTTCATATTATTATTCAATGATGTGTTGCCATCCTATGATGTCTGAGTAGATTTTTGTTGTCCTATCGGTGGTTGATGAATTGCTATGATTGATTTAATTTGCTTGTGGTTATGTTGTTGTCCTTTGGTGCCCATCATATGAGCGCGTGCGTGGATCACACCATAGGGTTAGTTGTATGTTGATAAGACTAGTATTGGAGGGCAAGAGTGACAGAAGCTTCAACCTAGCATAGAAATTGATCCATACGGGATTGAAGGGGGACCAATATATCTTAATGCTATGGTTGGGTTTTACCTTAATGAACGTTAGTAGTTGCAGATGCTTGCTAATAGTTCCAATCATAAGTGCATAGAATTCCAAGTCAGGGATGACATGCTAGCAGTGGCCTCTCCCACATAAAACTTGCTATCGGTCTAGTAAAGTAGTCAATTGCTTAAGGGACAATTTCGCAACTCCTACCACCACTTTTCCACACTCACTATATTTACTTTATTGTGTCTTTATCCAAACAGCCCCTACTTTTTATTTACGCGCTCTTTATATTCTTGCAAACCTATCCAAAAACACCTACAAAGTACTTCTAGTTTCATACTTGTTTTAGGTAAAGCGAACGTCAAGCGTGCGTAGAGTTGTATTGGTGGTCGATAGAACTTGAGGGAATATTTGTTCTACCTTTAGCTCCTCATTGGGTTTGACACTCTTACTTATCGAAAGAGGCTACAATTGATCCCCTATACTTGTGGGTTATCACATAGCTGTTGAAGTTCCTCCACAAGAGGCTCCATGAATAAATCAAAATCCTTTCCAGGACTTTTTGGACCTGGGATGAGCAAGGCCAGCATGTAGTTTGATTCTTTGGTGCAGACATTTGGAGGCATGTTGTAAGGGATAACAAGCACTGGCCACATGCTATATGTGGCGCTCTGGTGGCCAAATGGGTTAAATCCATCTGAAGCTAAGCCAAGTCTAATCTTTCTCGGGTCAGCAGCAAACTTTTTGTGTTTCTGATTGAAGCTTTTTCACTCACTACCATGAGATGGATAGCTCATTAAATTCTAATCTCTATACTCCAATTCCTAGAATGCCACAGTACATCCTCTCTTGTTTCAGCATCATGAAACAACCTCTGCAATCTTGGTGTAATTGGAAAATATCTCAGAACATTCTGGGGAATCCTCTTCATAGCATCGCCATCTTTCCATCTTGATGATTTGCATTTCGGGCATTCACTTAAGTTGGCATAGTCCTTCCGGAACAGAACACAATTATTCTTACAAACATGGATCATATCATATCCAATTCCAACTGCACAAAGGAAAATCTTCATTTTATTGTAGGTGTGTGGCAGCTCAGACGCATCTGGGAAAGCTTTGCGGAAAGCAGCCAACATCGCATCGAATGATTTGTTGGTCATCTTCTTAGATGTCTTCACCTGAAGAAAGGTGACCATAGCTGAGAATACTGACAGCTTATTTCCTGGGGTGACAGCCACGTTGCATTGTTCCAACATGCGGGCCCACCATTTTTCTTCTGCAGGTGAAAGTTCACGAAATGCATGAGCATTTCGTAGCATTGTTTCAATGTTGGTCAAACTCACTGGCTCCGCCACCACCACCTCCTCCTTTTCTTCCACCTGAGCATCAGGCAGATTAAGATGGTGATCTGCTGCTTCCATGTACTCCGTAACATTGACGTTCACAGCTTCACCATGATGAACCCACCTAGTATATGTGACCGACATCCCATACAAGTGTAGATGATTTTGCACAATTGACTGGGGTCTTGTAACTGAATTCATACAACTGATACACGGGCAGAGCACATCTGATTTCGGGCCACCGTACTCAGCTCTGATAAAGTACATGAAGTTTTCAACCCCCTCGACATATGCAGCGGAGAATCTTCGAGAAGAAGTTATCCAAGTCCTGTCCATCTGTTAGACATACAAATTAGTTCTTCTACTAGATATTACAGGAAAAACATATAAGCTTTTTTATGAAGTCCAGAAAAAATACCTAGGTCGATGTCTAAAGCTATGGCATGATATTTGGACGAGCAGATCTAAGTAATGAAATATATTTAAAGCTAATTCAGCAAACAGATTTGAGTGCTAAATTATGGCAGGCTGTTTCAGCAGTCAATGAGGCCGAGCACATAGCCATCGAACTATCGAAGGCCATCGCAGCAACAAAGATCGAGTATAAAATGGTGTAGAGCTATTTCACCTAACAGATTGGCTACTAGTCCATGGCAATCTACGTCACAATAAATATATGGCAGGATATTTTAGCAACTAATCGGGCTTAGCATGCCATCTCAGCTAAGCAGATTGAGTGTAGAACAGGGCAAGGAAGCTTCTTAAGTAGAGCTGACTGTAAACTACTTCGGCAAACAGTGAGATTAACAACGTCTATCAGCTAACATTCAGCGCTACACCGACATGCACGGGACCTCAGTCTAGAATGCGCATACCGTGGGAGAAGCTGACCGCTGTGCATCTCCACACAAACGTCGCCAGTGGTGGCGGCGCTGACTGCCGTGCGCCTCCACAAGAACGTCACCAGCGGTGGCGGCGCGGCTCAAGGACATCAGTCTACTAGAGCGTACTGTGGGAGCGAGAGGATCGCCGTGCGTCCCCTCGATGAACCGCGGCGCTGACGTATCGGTGCGGTGGGGAGGGCGGCTTTGGCGGAGCGAATGGAGTGGAGGGGGACGGGGGGAGGGGGTTTGTGGAATATTATTGGCTAGTTGGCCGAAGGGCGGTTGAATTTGGGATATAGGGGGAATATTTTTTTGGGGGGGGGGGGGTTTGCGCGGTGGGCGGGGGGAGTTTGGTGCATGGTCGGTTTCTCCAAGTGCAGTCCCACGTGTTAGTGAAGAGGCGAGCCGAAGCGCGTTCCGTTTGCGTGAGCCGTGTGCAGGACCGAACGTGTGTGGGGTGCAATGCGACCGCGACAGGGGTGTTGTGAGTGTACCGCCTTTTTTCCATTTAAACTAGGTGCTTCGCCCCCCTCAAAAAAAACTTGGTGCTTCACGCGATCCATCGATACTACTACTAGTAATTCGGTAATCCCGACTAAAACGGCGCGGTCGGGCCTTTTCCCGCGCAATATGTTGGGAGGTTGGCTTAGTTTGTTTTTTTGGACGAGTAATGCTACACCTACGTAATCCCAGTTACGTAATCAACGTAATGTGAAACGTCTGAGCTATTGATTGTAGATTGGGGAAGGGAGGGGCCCACCACCATGAAAATCAGGGAGGAGAGAGAGAGGCAATTTACGTTAAACCTTTCATAGGTTCCCGTAGATGTAGAAAGATGTGAAATGCGTGAATGTGTAGTGGACGTACTATTGGAGTGCCTAAGATAAATTGTGTATGTAGGCCCTATGTGTTTATTTACTTCGCATGTTAGCTTTGTCTCGGTTCAATAAAAAGCAGAGTTGGTGATGATGGTGTGCCTGCTATCCTGCAATATAGGCCGTCCGATCTATATCTAATGGATAGGAAGGAAACTATGACAATTTACCCGCACTCCTCTCCACATTTGCAGATAAGGCCTTCCCTCATTCATCCTTTTCTCCCACAAGATCTTGATGTTCCGTGCAACACACGAGCATCTTGCTAGTACTCCTACAATATACTATATTATTGTGAAAGTTCATATACACCGGCCAAGATTAATGCAAACACGACAGATTTTCATTACATTTTGAACTTTTATAGGACAGAAAAATAAAAGAAACCCGACCGTAAACCTATTCTACGGCGGCGGCCGACGTCCTCCATCTGCGATCTCCATGTACGGGGGCGAGGTTCAAGACCCGTGAAGTGAAGGTGCGGTCTCCGGCGAGGAAGAGTAGAACACGGGAGACGGACCGGCCAATTGGCACACCATGCCTTGACGCCTCCCATGCCCTACTCATCCTCGGAGGAGTCCTCGACCTCGGCGGTGCCGGACGTTGGATGGTGGCAAGTAGGACGCGTGGCTGACGGTGCTCCCGTCGTCGGCCGCCATCGTGGGCACCGCTTGTGCGGTCGCGTCCACATCCGGCTATGCCGCTATTGCGTCGCGAGCGGCGACTTGAGCGAGGGCGGCGACCTCGAGCTTCATCCCCGAAGACAAAGCTCTCCCGCAGAGCGTTCACGCTCGTGGTCATGGCGGATGTGGTGTCAGGTTGCAGGATGATGCGCTATGGTGTGGAGGTTAGCTGGGCATTGCCACTTTAAGTAGCGCATTTCGGTGAGGCCAAAGCGTCTGGGCGCATCATTAAGTCACTGGAGTTGGTTCCTCGAGCACCGAGCCTCTTAACGACGGCATACAGACGGACGGCATGAATGCGGGCAGTTGGCGCCAGCTGGGAACACATCGCGCGACGGCCATCGCAGCAACAAAGATCGAGTATAAAACTTACAGAAAAAAGTATCAACATTCAACAACGCCCAATCAATATTGTTAGATTTGTACATGCTCCTAGATTTGTATTCAAACAGAGATGGTTTCCAATTTGTTTTCAACCACGTGAATGTGCTTGTTCTCATGCATGCTCTTCCTGTTGGGTAACGTAGTAATTTCAAAAAAATTACTACGCACACGCAGGATCATGGTGATGCATAGCAACGAGAGGGGAGAGTGTTGTCCACGTACCCTCGTAGACCGAAAGCGGAAGCGTTAACACAACACGGTTGATGTAGTCGTACGTCTTCACGATCCGACCGATCAAGTACTGAATGCACGGCACCTCCGAGTTCAGCACACGTTCAGCTCGATGACGTCACTCGAACTCCGATCCAGCCGAGTGTTGAGGGAGAGTTTCGTCAGCACGACGGCTTGGTGACGATGATGATGTTCTACCGACGCATGGCTTCGCCTAAGCACCGCTACGATATTATCGAGGTGTAATATGGTGGAGGGGGGCACCTCACACGGCTAAGAGATCAATGATCAAATGTTGTGTCTATGGGGTGCCCCCTGCCCCCGTATATAAAGGAGCAAAGGGGGGAGGTGCGGCCAGCCTTGGGGCGCGCCAGGAGGAGTCCTACTCCCACCGGGAGTAGGACTCCCCCCCTTTTCCTAGTTGGATTAGGACTTGGGAGGGGGAAAGAGGAGAGGGAGAAGAAGGAAGGGGGGCGCCGCCCCCTTCTCCTTGTCCTATTCGGACTAGGAGGGAGGGGCGCGCGGCCCAGCCCTAGTCGCCTCTCCTCTCTTCCACCTAGGCCCACTAAGGCCCATTATGTTGCCGGGGGGTTCCGGTAACCTCCCGGTACTCCGGTAAAATCCCGATTTCACCCGGAACACTTCTGATATCCAAACATAGGCTTTCAATATATCAATCTCTATGTCTCGACCATTTCGAGACTCCTCTTCATGTCCGTGATCACATCCGGGACTCCGAACAACCTTCGGTACATCAAAACATAAAAACTCATAATATAACTGTCATCGAAACGTTAAGCGTGCGGACCCTACGGGTTCGAGAACTATGTAGACATGACCGAGACACGTCTCCGGTCAATAACCAATAGCGGAACCTGGATGCTCATATTGGCTCCCACATATTCTACGAAGATCTTTACCGGTCAGACCGCATAACAACATACGTTGTTCCCTTTGTCATCGGTATGTTACTTGCCCGAGATTCGATCGTCGGTATCTTAATACCTAGTTCAATCTCGTTACCGGCAAGTCTCTTTACTCGTTCC